>NC_056727.1:373430242-373762742 GCF_019279795.1 Protopterus annectens | reverse complement strand
TGAGCTGTTCTGCATGAAAAAAAATGTTTAAGTACAGGTAACAGTTTGGCATTAAGCAATATTACACTGTTGTAACTGAGCAGAATTCTCTTGGAGGAAAACAAAGCAGTGTCTTAGTCTGTTTCTTTGTCATATATAATAATTTGAACCCTTTTTCTGAAGACTGTCCCCCGGATTCAATAAACTCCATGTAGGAATAGCATTAGTCCTACACGGAGTGAATGGTGTCATGTCCACAGCTCCCTCTCGGCATCGAACCTTGCATATTAATGAATGTGCACTACAGAGACAGAGCTGTATACATGGATACTGAATCAGTGCAGTGCACACTGAATCAGTGCAGTTAGAGCTCGCAGATCTGTAACACGTCCCCTGTACTGAAAACGTGCTGTACAGCACTTTACAATACAAAACAATGTCCAAGGACACTGAAATTCTCAATGGCAACTGAATGTAATGCAGGGAGTGTGTCACAGTATCTGTAACATACCCTCTACGTTGTAAAAGTGCTTTACAGCACTAAAACAAGAAAGAAAGTGTCCCTGGACACTTTTTTAATAATGTGAAGGTTAACAGTTTAATTTTAAATTAATGTTTTTTCTTCTTCTTCTTTTTCTTTAAAGTTTAAGTATAGCTGAGTAGGTTTATACTGGGTGGCACCTTGCTCAGCAGTGCTTAAATTTATCAAGAAACTATATAGAAATGTATAGCTGAAATCAGCACAGCTGAGTTAACTGACTGGTAAGAATTACAGCTTTGGATGTAGTAGGTGCATGATTTGAATACCAAGACAGGCCATTCAGCTTTTACAAGGGAAAGCAGTTTTATAGTATTTTTTTATTTTATTTAATGATGTAGTAATTAATATATGCTAACTGGGGTAGTGTAGCTGGTCCAAATTCCCAGTGTCAGTGGACATATGAGGTGAAAACCCCCATTTAAACACAAGTGTCCCATACAGTACAGTCACACCCCAAGGTAATGTAATGAAAGCACATATGGGGAGGTCATGTAAATTATACAATGACTGGTCATTGATATTCCAAAACGAGCATGCTGATTGGTCAGCCCAATCAGCATGCCCATTGTAAATCCTAGCATATACCAATGGAAAAAGGGCCAGTTACCCTGACTTTTTTCCATTGCTATATACTGTAATTAAAAAAAAAAAAAAAAACTGTAATCCAGACTCTGGACATAGCAAAGAGACTGGACAGAGAAAATACTAGGAAAATCAGGTATGTTATTCAAAACTAAAGACACATAACTGATTTTCATTGCATTTCCTCCATTCTGTCTCTCTCCTACTACTAAACTGTCCAAAACTTTTTTTTAAATAAAAAAAAAAAAACAGAGCAAAGGAGACCATCTTTTCTCTGTTGCTTACTTTGCAAAGCACTGATGTGCTGGGTATACATGGGAACATAAGTTCCATACACATGTGCAGTACATCAGAAAAAGCCCCAGGATACTGGAAAAATGCTGAAGGACAGCACGGTGCAATTATACAAAGACATTATTTAAGAAAAGTAAATATTTTTTTCTTAAATAATGTAATTGTATAATAGCAATAACCAAACCCATGGTTATGGTATATTAAGATTTAGCCACTGTTGGCTTTATTCGATTACTCAGGCTTCACCTTCATCATTAAATGTTAAATAAAAACAAGAATTCAATACACTGGAGGTTCAGGTTCAAAAGTTTACTATTGTACACCAGGAGGCAAAAAACATACAAGTACAGAATTTTGTCTAACATGAAACAGGAAGCACACAATTTTATATACCCCAGGATTCACGAAGCCTCCGTGTAAGAGTTATAACTCTTACACGGAGGCTGCAGTTAAACGGAGTGATGTCAGCATGCTTTGCATATTCATGAGAGCATGCTGAATCACACCTAAGTCTAACACGGTCCGTGTAAGACAGTAGGGGCGTGTCCGTAGGCTGAGCCCTGCAAGCGGACACGCCCCCAGAAGTGTAAAAGTGCCCAAAGTAAACACCCACAACAGAGTCCACGGAAATGTGAATAAACACAACACAACACATGCCCCCACAGACTATGAACATAAAATATATATAAATGAACATGTTATATATTTTTTTAAAATTGTAAAGATGTTTAACCGTGAGTGCGCGGGCGTGCCCGTAGCGCAGCTACAGTTAGCAGTCAGTGGGAAAGCATATAAGAACTAAATATGCAAAATAAGCCAGGAAGCAATAGCGTAGCGGTAGAGATGTTGGCTGAAGAGCAGGCATTCATGGTTTGAGCCCCCACAACACCAATTTTTTTTTTTTCAAAATAAGCAGGAAACAAGTCCCTGACAAATATGTACACATAAAACCACAATTTATGTAAAATGTAATGAAATAGCCCATTTATATTGAAGACATGTGAGGTAACAAAAGAAGAAAAAATGCCAGATGTGCTCATAGCTGAGCTACAGTTTAACAGAGTGAGTGCATGTGCCCGTAGATGAGCAGTGGTTTAACTGGCGCAAAATGAGTGCCCGTAGCTGAGCAGTGGTCTAACACGCTAAATCTATGTGCCCCTAACTGAGCTGAGCGTAATATGCGTGCCGATAGCCAAATGAGGCTTAAAGCAGCGTACCCCATTTGCGCGGAGCTGCGCACCGCGCAAACAAGCTAACCGACGGGCAACGTTGAGCAAGCCGTATCAAAACTGCCTTTACACAGACACACCCCTCAGCATGTCTAGACAGTCATGAAAAATAAAAGCAGTGGCCAGGTTCGAACCCAGGATACTATACACCATAGTCAAGGTACCAAACCACTAAGCCATGACAGCAGTACCTAGAAATGCAATAATAGCTAATATATAGGAATGAATACAAACTGGAGCATGACAATGCAGGTTTACTGAAGTTGATACAATTCCAAAATGGCCAATCACAGATATGTGCGGGAAAAACGGACTATATAAGCCCCATAGGCGGAATACACAGCATAAACGATTGTAGAACTGACCTGCAGGCAGAATGACAGGAGTAGGAGAGGGTAGTTGCTTTCGAGCACAGAGGTGGGGTGTTGAGGAGTCCAGGTACATGGTCTGGCTCCTAGTCCATAATCATGAGGCCCAACTCATGCAGGGCCAGGTCCTCTGGGGAGCATACAGGGCCGAGGCGTGGGACGGTTGGCTCATGATCTCACCAGTGCCACAGGGATTCCAAGGACTGGTGAGCAGGTCCGTCACCACCATGCGGACCTGAAGAGACGCAAGCAGGACCAACTGAACCTTTGGATCCAGGAGGCCCGGCAAACACCCAACGCCCACTACTGAGTAAGTAACATTTAATTATGTATGTAAGAAATTAAACTAGCTGATATTATGGAGATGTGTATTCCAATATTACTTCATTTATATTACAGCTGCAGGTGTCCGTTCTGCGAACCGCAGAGCCTATGGCGATAGGCTGGTGCGGTTGCGCCACCAGGCAGGTCAGTAATCCACTACCAGTAACTGTAAAGAAATATAAAAGTATGACAGTCAGCAAAAGAGTGCAGTGTAGTCAGTAAGGAATAAAATCTGCAAGTAACAGTGTGAAAGTGTATGCAAGTATTGCTTGATTACAAAAGTGTGTTTCAGCCTGTAAGTTTAACCAAAAAATGAAACTGTCTGACATATATTCTGAAATAAAAATGCCCTACCTGTAAGAAAATAGTACACAACCTGCAGCAGGCTGAAAAGTATAGCTGCAGAAGATGATGAAATCACATGTGTGAAATATATCCCTGTGGAAATACTGAAACATGACAGAAGTGAGACTGCTGGAAAGGATTGTAATAACTACTGGTAAAACATGTCAATAAAGCCTAGAAGTACCATCCTGAATAGTAAAATGAAAGCAAGTGAGAGAGTGTGAGAAAGTGTCATGAATCCAGCAATACAGTAGTAATAACCCCTGAATAAAGTATACTGCAGTCAAGACAGAATGAAATGCATGTGAGATTCAAAACCAAACAGCAAAATCTGTTCAAAGTGTTGCTGCATCTGGAATGTGTATCCCAAAATCTGGATATGTTGCTCTCAGTCTGCAATATGCAGATAGGATGATTGTCTGATATACCAAACATCCACACTTGTCTACAGCTATATAAAGCAAATGTAGCAGGATGATGTAGCTGAACAAAGCTAGATATGAATGTGTATGAAGAACCATAAAATGTATATTGATGTTGCAGTAACAGTCCTATCACCAAGTTGAAATAGTTATCATATAGGAAACTGTAGTTAGAACAGTAGTGTGTATATAACTGTAGCTATTAGAAATGTACAGCATATGTATTGTTATTCAAGGTGTTAATATTACTTTCTTTACCCCACCCTATAACCACATATAACCCATTCCACGTGAAAATGGTATGTGCAATCACAATTAACACCCCTGGACGTTTGTCCTGTTGGGTCATATATATTTGCATGTCCGTTGATGCATCTGCCCTGTTCATACATCCACACCTGATGGCCTGTTGCCATCAATTAACCCTGCATGTTGTTGGACTGTGTATTTCTGTTCAAATTATGCATGTGTTATGCACGCTGTTCAATGGTGTGAATATCTGGGTGTTTGGTTAATGGGAATACTAATGCATGCTGTTACAACTAATTGTGAATGGTATTATATGTCACTAACCCAAACTGTCATGACATAATGCAAAACATAGGTCGACAGGGAAGGCGGGTTCCAGCGGACCCACCTCTCCCACCTCAGCTGGCGAGTGCACCTGGCACTAGTGCCGAGTCCGGACCCTCCTCCGGTGGCCCTGTGCCACCTGCGGGTGGAAGCGCTGCAGGGGATGGGGCTCGCCCCCCCCTCTGCAAGTGTGTGCGGAGGAGAACCACCACTCACCCCCCGTTGCGTCCGGACTGTGGTGCGTGGGAGATTCGGGACTCTGTTCTCGAGCCCCTCGCCAGCTCGAGGCATGGGTGGCGCAACTAACGGGCATGCCTGTTGCCCGCCTACACAGCCCCAGCACAGCCCGTCCTGGGCAGTGAAGGAACAGTGGCAACTGCCTATGGGTGGGGATATCAGTTCCACTGTTGCCATCTGTGGGCTCATGGGCTCTGGATATCCAAACCTCCGTCCCGTCAATTGCGTAACCCCCACACGTGTCATACACCGCCCCTGTATGCGTCTTGTTTGTCTTGTCTGTTTACCTACCCAACCTACCTCCCCAGCTGTACCGACTTCCTTCACCTGACATACCACTCTCACCTGAAAAAAAAAAAAAAGGGCACTCTGTACCCACAAAAAATTACGCCCCATACATAGCTGCCCATTCCGCACACATGTCTGCTGGACATGGAACCTATCAATTACAATTGGCTGTACAACAAGTATTATTGTTGTCCTGACACCTCTCTCAGGGGTGGAAGGTTTCAAATGTCACACCAAATTACATACATATGCACAGCTGTTGCTGATGAAGAAATGGGCAGCTATGGGCCTTACCTACATCCCTCCTGCACATCCCAAGCTTGTTTCCCTACTGTCTTACCCTCTTTGTGACCCCTTTTTCACCACTTTCCTGTCTCCCCATTTTCTTTTCTTTCAAAGAAAATAAGCGTCGGTGTGCAAGAGTAAGCACGTTTAAGCGGTTGTAAGCGGGTGTGCGCGGAGCTAACCGCCAGTGCGCATGCGTGAGCTCCGCGCAAACCAGCGCTAACCTGGTTACAACTGCTTAAAAGTGCCTTAGTCACTTTGATTGACAGGTCCTGTACTCAGTTCAAAAGCAAAATAAAATCCCACTGTGAGTCCCGAACCCAGGACCTTGGAAACAGTAGTCTGCATGACTTACCACTAAGCCATGACTCTTATACAAGAACATTGTGCTAAAATAAATATATCATGTAATAGTAGGAATGAATGTAAAGGGAATATAGATGTGTAGTACACAAAGCATGCCATTTAGAATTACTATCAAAACTAGTGGATTTCCATAATAGTAGTGTGTGAACAGAAACAGCCATGCTAGTTGGAAGCTAGTAGGTAATAATGTCACTATAGCACCTTGCAAGCCACACACATACTCACAGCAGGATAAGCACTGCCCATACCCCACAACCTCTTACAGGAACACATCTGGACCAAGTAATAAAATATGTGGAGCAAAGGCCCAAAACCAGGGACACATTACAAATAATGTTACAACAAACGCAGACAGTTCAGAGAGTAACAGGGTCTGCACTTTGTGGGATGTTTGGAAGGGTATGCAGTCTGAAACTTGAATGTTTGTCACCATATTCTGACTTGAGCCCAGAGTGATTTGCCAGAAAAAGGTGTGCATGAGATATTGACCAAAATATGAGGCAGAAATGTGGACAACCTGCAAATATCTGTACACATGACGGGTCTGACACCACCATATTTGAATAGTTAAGAGCCTAGACATAGCAACAGTGAATGACTTACAGGGATGCCCCACAGACCCCATGTGAAATGTACAAACAGTAGGCAGAAAGGTGTAACACATGCAATGGTAACTATGGAGTCCTGAAAGTATTCATCACTTGCATGGCAGAAAAAGTGTAGTAATACATATGCTCATGCTAACCCACAGTCACAACTGCAGCATACCAGACATTTTAATGGGTGTACCCCACTGATATGTACCATTCCATGAGGCACATAACAGATGAACCTGAAAGTCTCTGGGGCCTGCTCAGCAGCATACTCAAATACCCTAATAGATGTCAAGGCCCACACCATGGCCAGACCACACTGCATGCTGTAACACCCTAGCAGATATAGCAAGCATTCCAAGGTGTGAATGTACATGGAAAATAGGAAAGCTACAGCAGCACACTACAGTCAGGACACCTAGCAGGCATACAAGTAGTGACTGTAAAGGGCAACTATTGAAGCCTTAGCAACAAAGTGCAAGCAAAAGTGAAAGGAAAGCACACACACACACATTAACAGTAGTAGTAGTTGTAGGTGTCAGTGTACATACACAGTTAGTACAGGAAACTGGAGAAATGAATGGAGGAATGTTAATCTACAACACACCTGGAAATATGAGAGAGATACCAACCTTTACACTCACAGAACATTGTCCACAGCATAACAGCATGGTCCCTGCCCTTAAAATCTGAAAGGGCTACGCCTATCTCACATACCTTTTATAGCACTGTTCTGAAATCACAGTGAGAACTGCAATCAGTACACAACTGGCTGCATGCAATTAGCAAATGCTGGCTAACAATTGGTGCAGAGGCCATCACATGGGCATATGCAGATACCTACAAAAGTATGCTGTACTCCCAGTCCACACATGCAATACTTTCATTGCACCCTGAGAAGGACGTGAGAGACAGACAGACAGAGAGAGAGAGAGAGACAGAGACAGAGACAGAGAAAATTGCAATTAAGCAGACACAAACAAATTGTTCAGCAACAGCCACCTGAAAGCTGACAACTGGGAAGTGGAGCAGCAGGACAGAGAACCAGATGGCAACACAAGCAGCTGTGACAAACACAGGTAATGTAAAGTAATACTATAAAGGTCTACATACTGTGAACCCTCCATATGTGTCATTGGTCTGTATCCATATGTATATGAAGATGTGTAAAGGGCAGGGGACATACAGCAACTATCAGTGAAGGCTGTACATACATTTGTATGTGAGAGCATCTATGTGCACATATCAATGTTGGTTGATTGTAGGTTGTAGTGCCATGTACAAAGTAGGTTTCACAGTTATGTATGTTTAGCAGTATGTTAGTGTGTGTATACAGTATGGTAGACAAACATGTTGATATACCTGTCTAACATATGGATACGTATGTATGTCAACATATGTATGTATATATATATATATATATATATATATATATATATATATATATATATATATATATATGATATGCATATATGTATACATACATAGAGAGAGAGATGTAGGAATACATAGACAGATGTAGATAGAATATTGTACAAACATATCTATGTAATGCACACATACAGATATAGATATATGTAGATACATATACATAGACAGACTGATCTGACTATCTACAGGTATGACTGTATATGACGACCTTCAACACAGCCTGTCCCACCCCCTCTGTCACTCACACCCCCTCTGTGTCCCCCCCTCTCCACATCTATAGCAATATATGTACATCAATATATATATGTGTATATGTATACAGACATATATATATATATATATATATATATATATATATATATATATATATATATATATACATATAGATATATCTATATACATATATATATATATATATATATATATATATATATATAGAGAGAGAGAGAGATGTATATAAATTCTGAGTGAGGCACATGTGTACAGATGTATTGCAACAGGTGCCTGGTGACAAAGGCATGGAGTGAACACCAGTGTCAAAACCGAGTACCATACCACATTCCAAATCACCTACACCAGTAACCACCAGATATGTGATTGGCTGCCCACCACTGCATGTGTCAGGGGTGAACAGGGTCATAAATGTGTACAATAGTGGCCCCAATGATATTCACAGTGGCACACTATCCCTGGAATACCTGCACATGGTATGTGTCAGCGGACATGGTGTGTCAGCTATGGACATGTAGGTCGGTGTACCCCTCCACACCACATAATGGATGCCATGGTATGGACCTCACATGACAGCTACAGATATGGAGAAGGACACAGTGACATGTACAACACTGTGACAATGCACTCAAACACATTACCAATGCACAGTGACTGACAACACCACAGAGTACACATATACTACCCACATAGAGGTTACCACTCCCGGATTTACATATGTAAGTCACACCCATGACAGATGTCCAACAACCATAGTAACACCTCACACCATCCACAACCTAAATGTCTGCTGTGTGTCGTCCGTGCCACTGCAATAGAGTGCACATGTGGAGGTAAAGTTCCTACCCACAGATAAGACATACCCTGCAATAAACCACACAGTGTTAAGAAGCAAGACTCCCCATGAGTACATGTCACACATACCCCTGCTGAATGTTAGTCAGATAGGTAATATGCCATATGAGTCACCCTGTGTAACTGTGTGACAGCAGCAGGTACCATCACACCACATGTGTCACAATGGTCAGGGTAGCAGAACAGTACGCTGCTGTAGTCCCAGGGGCAATAGCATATTGTATAGTATTGTATTGTAATGTAATGTATTGTGTTGTATTGTATTGGTATGTTGAGGTGCCTCCTTCGTGGAGTGGAACCACTGCTGCTGTGCGCCAGTGTACAGGTACATATCCTGTAGTCAGGCTAGTGTTACATAGCACTTCTATATGTGTGTTTAGCTCCTGTCAGAGTTTATGTAGCATGCAACTGGGGATACCATCAGGTCCCATTCATGTTGTGTATTCTGCTGTCCTGAGGGTGGCTCTCACCTGGACATCTGTGATGACAGGGAGGTTACAGTCAGCTGGGATAACTATGTCTTATTTTGGGGGAGAGGGCGGGGTGACACCTGCACTGAACCTGTCTGCCACAATGTTGTCAATATCTGTGGTGTCAGTGAAATATGTGTTGTTGTGTACTAACTATGGGCATAGAGGATGGATCCTGACCAGGTTGCTAACATAACTGAAGAAGGCCTTCTGGTTATCTGTAGTGTCCCTCTTGATTTCCCTCTCAAAGTTGCCCATGGATGTTTGTATGATGGAAAATAGATCCTTACTAGTGCTGCTCAGACATGCCCTCCCTTTATGGAATTATGCTCTGTCTTGCAGTAGCTTCCATCTTCTGTAATACAATCTGTCTATGGCTGGGGTCCACCAGACAGGATGCTGTCCCTTTGTGGAGAGTGTCTTGGTCATATATGGGATTGCATGATCCATGCATTCTCGGAGATGTCTGTAGAAAGCAATTGTGTAGGGGTCAGCATTGTGGGTTGTATCTGCCACTGGCCCAGTGGGCTGAAAGGATACCATGTCACTGTTACAAAGTGTAAAGTTTGCATCTGTAATGTTATGCACTATAGTCGTTTGTGCTGGTGGTGGAGGTGGGATATGTATATCCAGGGCAATCAGTGTGTGGTCAGCTCACAGTAGTTGATGATGTAGGCCATACAGTACCTAGATACAAACCCCAGAGTGAGGAGGTGCTCTTGACCTGAATCAGTGTTCTGACTGCTGGGGTTTGGTAGTATGTCGTATGGAGTGTGCCAGGTACTGTTGCACAGTTGCTGGCTGAGCACTGATACCTGGCCATTTACATGTGTATCCACCAATAGACAGACAGATGCTACATATGTGAGATATGTTGTATCATAACAGTCGAGTAGCATGTGTAGTATGTGTGCCAAATTCTGCTGACATATATTGCTGATATCAGGTTATTTTCTTTCTCAGGTACATGGCCCACCAGCGAATCCCACCTACTCCACAGCTGAGGATGAGGAGATACACCAGAGCCTGGTGCGGGATTATGCAATACTCTTTTCCGCACCAGCCAGAATCAGCAGGAGAGGGCTGCACTGTGGCAAGACATTGTCCGTCGGGTAAATGACATAGGCACGCATAATAGGACATATGAGCAGGTGCGACATCACTGCAGTGATTTAATCAGACATGTCCGTCAGCGTGCGTCGGATATCCACAGGCAACAGGTCGCCACAGGTGGTGGGGTGGCTACACATCCCCCTCTCACCAGACTGGAGGGACTACTCATGAGTGTAGTGGCTCCAGTCCGCCAGCAACAACAACAGCAGCAGACATGCATTATGATGGAGGCTGGAGCCACGCAGCAGCAAGACAGTGAGCGTGCAGGTAATATGCCATATGTATAGTTGACTGTTGTGTACACTGGTAGTTAATGCATGTGTGAGGTGTGTCCTTGGTTTGTAGCTGTCACCATAGTATTTAATGTGCAAGTGTGATATCCTCAATATTAGCAGCTGACCTGTGAAAGGCGACTGTTGTACTACTGACCTGTATCATACTCAGTAACAATGGCACAGTTGTGCCCACTGACATTAGTTTCTTCACGTCTGCAGGACCCTCTGGTATAACAGCAATGCAGCCTATCCATGCTGGTGAGTGTGTATTAACAATTCCTGTAATAGTGTTGATAGTAATAGTACTATTTGGCTCACTTAGTAGTGCTCTTTGTATGCATGTAGGTGTGTCTGTGTCTGTGTGTTGATATCACGCATACTGAGTACTGTACAATTGTGTGAAACTGTGTGCATGTGTGCATGTGTGCATGTGTGCACCTGTGCATGTGTGCATGTGTGCACCTGTGCATGTGTGCATGTGTGCATGTGTGCATGTGTGTGCCTGTGCATGTGTGCACCTGTGCATGTGTGCATGTGTGCATGTGTGCATGTGTGCATGTGTGCATCACTGGTAATGTGTAGACATTGTAAACTGTGTTTCCTGTTTCCCTCCCACAGGTTCTGTTGCTGCTCTGGTGTCATGTAGCAGCGAATCTGATTCAGGTGCCGTGGGTACTGATAATGATGACATCTGTGTAATGGCACAGGAAAGTATGCCAGGGTCCGCCATTGGTCAGCCGATTGACAGTACACAGCTGTCGACCCCATCAATGCGCACAGTTATCCTGCCAATACACCCTTTGTCACCAATGTCCCTAGGTGATGGACAGCATACAGTGGGCATTGACCAGGGTAATGTGGTATCTGTGGCACATGCCTCCCCACACAGCAGCCATGGGCATGGCCCAGAGATGGTACCACACAGACAGATGTCCAGGGGTTCTCGTGGGAGCATCCGTGGGCGTACTGCCCCTGTCAGGCGTGCCCACAGAGGTCTTACAACCTCAGCTATGTTTCGGGCTGTCATGCAGGCACAGTCACGTATGGAGCGGTACACCAGACAGGGTCTGAGGGAGCTGACAGCATGTCGCACAGCCATGACTGACAGTATGCGTGACATTGCGGCTGCCATCCGTGATTTCACCGATGTCATAGACAGACGTTGTGGGGACATATTAGACCGGTTCCACAACTACATGTCCATGAGCCAGGGCGATGGTGGGCGGTTGAGGCGTCGACGTGGCTGTATGCCAGCAACAGCAGCAGCTGGCAGTCATCGCGGATGACAACAGGGCCGCGGCCGCCCCGTAGTGCCAGCAGCAGCCCCAGCAATGCTGGGTCTGTGCTGTCATCAGACCGCCCCAGGAGACCACGTGCACGTGGCTCTGGCCGGGCCCGACAGGGATCTGTGTCCAGTCAACGAACACCTGCTTCTGATGACAGTACCCAGTCTGGGTTGGTACTGGATACGGTCCGTAGCACCCCTGCAAGGCACAGGTACCGTGTCCGTGGCCAGAGACACTGATCTGTATGACCTGGCAGGTACAGTCTGTGGCTGTCCACAAACACCAGTATATGGCAGCCATGAGGTGGAACTGTGTGCATCCATACACACATGCGAATTGACAACACCTAGGGCTACCGCATGCACACACTGCATCAACATTGCCCCACCTTCTACTGCTGTCCCTCACCAACACACATACACATACATGTCAATTGGTGGTATCGGTGGCTGACTCAGGCATACCAAGTTCACACCCTGTGCATATGATGAAACTGTGCCACCTCCTGCAATCTGTAACAACTGTGCAGGTACAGGTTAACATGTTGCTGATGCACAGGGTGACCACATAGATGTGTAGTAATAGTATCATGTTGTTAACAGTACTGTGTGCTGAATTAATTGTGGGTATATCACAGCATGCCTGATGCAGTAAGTGTGTGATTGTCATGTCCTGTTGTCTACACCCATGGTAAGTACCATAGTGTATCATCTGCACATGTTGGCATACTGGTGGTAATGATGTCAACAGAAGGCTACATACATAGGTAGCACAGGGGATAAGGTAATGAATGTAGTAATACGCAATGATGGACATGTAAATTGCAAGTGGCATGTTGCCCACACTGGACTCTGCAATGCAGATGTTTGAGGATGTTGATATGTGTGCAGTACTACACGACTGGTACAGGACACACAGGAGCACCCTAGCACTGCATGCTCACATCTCATACCATGCTAGACAGCCCCAACACACAAAACTAACTGTCACAGGAGGGAGAGTCCCCATATATGTCAGGGATACTGTGGTGGCAGGCCAGGTAGCATACATCCTACTAAGTATGGAACCACTGAGTGAAGGCTCAGTGTCTGTTATTTGACATGTGTATTACTGCAGGTATGAGCACATGGGTTTCCATCCAGTTATTGTACATCCTGACAGTACATGGTCTGTACACTTGTGTGCACTGAGACTGGACCCTAGCCATCTGACCCGTGTATTTCCATGTACATGTGCATAGTGCCTGCATATTTGCAGTGTTACCTACTGGAACTGGTACAGCTTGTTTGTTGTACAATGGACTACATGCAGCCCTGTTTACTGTAGCTTTGTTTGCATGCATGTTTGCTTGCAATTACCCTGGAATACTGATCACACCTGCAATGCATAGTTATAGAGCTTCTGTGGACTCCTAGTGCCATCTGCATAGCTTACTATATGTATGTCCATGTCCCACTTGACAGGATGTCACTGTTTGTCCTGTTCACATGTACATTGCCTGTGACACAGTGCATATGACTTACCTGGCATGTGTCCACGTGAGCAGTCATATATGCTACTGCTAACTAATCACAGGCACTACACCTTCACATATTCATCTTCTGTTGAACTACCTGCTTCGCTAGGGACGGCCTGCACCTGTCACCCCTGGGCTTTCAGATATTGGCAAAGGCTCTTGCTACCCCCATAGTGCCTATGTTAGGCAAGGCTCAAATGACAAACCCACCTTCATAGGTATCACAAGGGATAAGAAACTAAGAGTAATGCTACCCAACGCCAGAAGTCTAAACCTCCAGATGCATGCACCCAAAACACTCCTTGGCATGGAGAACATCGATATCTGTGCAGTAACAGATGCCTGGTTCAGGGCTACTGAGAGCACACCAGCACTACCAGGTTTAACCTGGTTGATTTCTTTGAAACAGTCACCAAGGCCATTGGCGAGGGGAAGGTGGTTCACACAGCCTACCTGGACCTCGCAAAAGCCTTCACAACAATACCCCACTTGGGCATTCTAGAGAAGCTCACCAGCTTAAATATAAGCCCCTATGTCACTAGATGGATTGCACAGTGGCTCAAGGACAGAACCCACATGGTTAGAATTGCTGGAGCCATGCCAGACTCCAAACCAGTTACGAGTTGTGTCCCACAAGGCTCAGTCCTGGGACCTCTCTTGTTTGGTATATATTTATTGGAGGTACAGGCCAACACGGACGGACTGTGGCTGACCAAATATGCAGATGACTGCGAACTGGCCACCATAATCGACTCTCCAGCCGACACAAGCATCTTCCAAAGGGGCATCATAGAAACAGACAACTTGTGCCAGAGCCATGGCCTTCAGCTGAACAGTGTTTAGAAAGGGAAATGTGCATCCTGTAGTCTGTTCACCTAGTTGCCAAAAGGGACATTTTCCTCACACACACTAACCCCCCTCAGCCAAAACACACACTTGCCAATTGCAGGATTCAAACCCCTATCTGACTATGTTATGACACTCGAGACGGACACATTAGCAGAGTGTGCTATTCGCATTACTGGGAGGTTTTCCTTCTCTTGCTCTACTTATAGGGTGCTGACATCATCAGTGTTTAGAAAGGGAAATGTGCATCCTGTAGTCTGTTCTCCTAGTTGCCAAAAGGGACATTTCCCTCACACACACTAACCCCCTCAGCCAAACACACACTTGCCATTTGCAGGATTCAAACCCCTACCTAACTATATTATGACACTTGAGACGGATGCATTAGCAGAGCGTGCTATTTGCATTACTGGGAGGTTTCTCTTCTCTTGCTGTACTTATAGGGTGCTGACATCATCAGTGTTTAGAAAGGGAAATGTGCATCCTGTAGTCTGTTCACCTAGTTGCCAAAAGGGACATTGTCCTCACACACACTAACCCCCTCAGCCAAAAGCACACACTTGCCATTTGCAGGATTCAAACCCCTATCTGACTATGTTATGACACTTGAGATGGACACATTAGCAGAGTGTGCTATTCGCATTACTGGGAGGTTTTCCTTCTCTTGCTGTACTTATAGGGTGCTGACATCATCAGTGTTTAGAAAGGGAAATGTGCATCCTGTAGTCTGTTCTCCTAGTTGCCAAAAGGGACATTTCCCTCACACACACTAACCCCCTCAGCCAAACACACACACTTGCCATTTGCAGGATTCAAACCCCTACCTAACTATGTTATGACACTTGAGACAGATGCATTAGCAGAGCACGCTATTCACATTACTGGGAGGTTTTCCTTCTCCTGCTATACTTATAGAGTGCTGACATCATCAGTGTTTAGAAAGGGAATGTGCATCCTGTAGTCTGTTCTCCTAGTTGCCAAAGGGACATTTCCCTCACACACAATTGCTAACTAACCCCTCAGACAAACACACACACTTGCCATTTGCAGGATTCAAACCCCTACCTAACTATGTTATGACACTTGAGACGGACGCATTAGCAGAGCGCGCTATTCACATTACTGGGAGGTTTCTCTTCTCCTGCTGTACTTATAGAGTGCTGACATCATCGGTGTTTAGAAAGGGGAATGTGCATCCTGTAGTGTGTTTTCCCAGTTGCCAAAAGGGACATTTCTCTCCCACAGACTTACACACACACACACACACTGAGCATTTGCAGGATTCAAACCCCTACCTAACTATGTTATGACACTTGTGACGGACACATTAGCAGAGCGCGCTATTCGCATTACTGGGAGGTTTCCCTTCTCCTGCTATACTTATAGAGTGTTGACATCATCGGTGTTTAGAAAGGGGAATGTGCATCCTGCAGTGTGTTTTCCTAGTTGCCAAAAGGGACATTTCTCTCCCACAGACTTACACACACCAACCCCACTCACACTGAGCATTTGCAGGATTCAAACCCCTACCTAACTATGTGATGACACTTGTGACGAGCGCATTAGCAGAGCATTACTGGGAAGTTTCTTTTCTCCTGCTGTACTTATAGGGTGCATCCTGTGGGGAGGCAGACACCAAGCACACTCTGGCTAAGCTGTCATTCCCTAGGGCAAACAGCCTAGTGTTGACCTCTACACCCATATGTTTAATTGTCAAATGCACATTATTTGTTGCTGATAGACTGTTTGCACATCTTTATTGCCATAGCATTCCCTGTTTGTATGAACAACTTGTGCATCTGTGGAAGATGTTTGCATATGGGAGGGATCCACTATATCACGTATGTCTCTGTAGTCATTTAACTGTGTGCACTGGGCAGACTGCTGTAATGTGGTTGGTTCCTGGAATAACACGTAAAATACCAGATATGTGTGTCCAACTGCTAAACTGAGATTTGGCCTAAGTGTGTGAGCATGCCCAGTTCAGCCTTCCCATGGCATGTTGTCTGACATATGTCTCATTTATCAAAGTGTGTGAGCATGCCCAGTGTGAGCATTCCATATGTTGGACTCTGCAGCCCACCACATTTGTGGATGAGTGTGAACTTCAACAAATATCACCCGTTTATGGTTGTGTGTTGTGTGTCATGTTGTGTAGTTACTGTACAACTGCTTTGTGTGTGAACACAACAGGATTATACTGTGCCTGCAGTGTTTGCATGGGATACTTTGCATACAGTTGTCAACATCCTTTCACACTGACCTAACACTGTAGTACTGTATAGTGTACTGGTAGTACTTTGACTGTGGTGGACAGTATCCTGGGCTTTAGTGCTATCACTGCTTTACATTTCGATAGTGAGCACAACAGCCTGGTTAGGGGCCAGTTGTGTACATCTGACCATGTTGCATTCTGTTCAGATATGAACTACTTAAACCAGGCTTGTCCAACATTGGTAGTGTATTCCACAACATAGGTGTACATTTGCAAACACTAGCGATGTGCCCTAGTCCATGTCTAATGCTAGTTGGAGAGTGTGTTTGTCCTTCAACACACATTGTAAGTGGAGTTTGCCATGACATATGTCATGGTTAGTATACTGTGCCTCTGTCTACCTGTGACATGACAGTGATACCCAGGATAAAGCTACCATCTCCCATCCACTCATCAAGATTCCTATTGAGGAAGATTGATAAGTGACTCTATGGGTAGCCTGTACTGGGAGTTCACTCATGGGTGGGGTGGCTTCTGTGTTATGGATCATGCAGTACAGCTTGTCCTATGTAAGTCAGTGCTGGGGTTCAGGTCTCTCATGTGCATAGCTCACTGCCATTCAGATTGTACAAGGTGCAGCATGTTTATTGATACCAGCAACACAGGCAACACATGGCATCTGTGCAAGCTCTTTGATACTCCTGGTGAGGTACTGTTGGGGACTTTACGGTTGATGGAGGTGTCTGCTGAGGTACATCCCACAGGGGCTATTGTAGTCAATTGTACCGCTGATGAAGGATGACTGCAGAGCCACAATGACCTCCCTTATCTAGATCTGACAACCTTCATGATTAGGTGGGTATATGGTATGTTTCTGTAAACACTACAGCACATGTTTGTCCAATGCAGGATATCTATCACCTTGTGTCCCCAGGTCTCTCATTACATGTTAACTACATAATGGGTTAACACCTATGTGGTAATTGGTGGGCACTTACTGTATATCCACGGGGTTGACTATACACTTTTCTGCAATTAGCTTGCTGACATGGCTATGGCACCAGTTGTCTGTTTCTATGTGGCCCTTTTGTGGGATGCTTGTGTCAGCTGGTGGATCATATGTGGTGAGCAGTTTGTAGTCCTCTGCAAACATGTTCGGACACAGTCCTTCCATGTTTGCCTGTACCTATGGGACATATATACCAGACGAGGGAGATCCCAGGACCAAGCCTTGTGGGATGCCAGTTATATCTGGTTTGTAGTCTGACATGGCTGCAGCATGTCTGACCATGTCTGTTCTGTCCTTGGTCTGGTTTGCAACCCCTCTACTGACATAGGGGTTTATATTTAAGCTGGTGAGCTTATCTATAATGAACATGTAGGGTATTGTATAGAAGCCTTTGCAAGGTCCAGCTACGCTGTGTGGACCACATTGCCCTCATCAATGACCTTAATGACTGTTTCAATTGAGTCAAACATGTTTAGGGGCAGGATCTGCACTTAAGAAAGCCACACTGGGTAGGGTCCGGTGTCAGTAGGTCCCCAATATCTTTATGTCTGTGGTACATGCTGATCCTTTCCATAGCTGTGCAGACCGAGCTTCTCAGGATTCTGGGGTAGTAGTTTTCAGTATCCATTCAGGCAACACCTTTGTTGAGAAGGACCACTGTTGTTGTACACTGCTCTTTGGGTACATATTCTGTGGTAAGGCTGACATTGAGCAGTAGTGTGATTTGGCATTCCATTCATCTTGGAGTCCATGTTGCACTAAGCCCAGGACACCATCTCATACCATTGCTGCTGTGTGTTTTGCTTTGTAGATGCTGGCTGTTACCTCAGCATCTGCAATGTCAGGGGGGCCAGCAGTCTGTTGGGATAGATATTCTGCATTCGGGGGTTGCACTGCACCTGTCAGGATGTATGTTGGCAATATGTGTGTGTGTTTGTGATATTTGTGTGATTCAGAGCATATCTGTGAATTCCCAACATGGTTCCTACCATCAGTTGTGAAAGCCTTGGGATTATCCTTAGTGTCCTGTACAATTTGTATCTTCATAGGTTCATAGGTTCATACTAGGCTATCCACCCTAGGGCATTTGTTAGCCTAGCCAGAGTGTGTGTGGCTTTTGCCACCCTTGCTATGTGAATATTATGGCCATTTATGATTTGCTTTGCTGTGCCTCTGTCTGGACATGACACAGTGAAGACCCCAGTGTAACTCTACAATCATCCATCCACTTGGCAAGATTCCTGTTGAAGAGTGTCAGTGAGGGGCTCTGCCTAACATGGAGTGGGATTCTGGTCCAGGGTGTGGGGAGCCTCTGGATTATGTATCTGTCCCACCAGCACATCCTATTTCATTATTTGTTGAGGTTGACATCTCTCACTCTCACAGCTCCGATGGCTTTGAGTTTTCTGGGGTGGAGCATGTCCATTACTCCTGTGTTGGGCATGGCCTTCTACAACAGGCATGCAATGCCTCTGTGTAGGCAGTATGTGACTGCATTCAGCTGGGGTGTCTACAGCCAGGCAGCATATGACATATATTTGAGACCCTTTATCCTCTTGGTGAGGTACCTTTGAGGTCTTTCTAACTGCTGCAGGTGTCAGGTAAGGTACATCCCATATGAGGCATTGTACTAGATTATGGGTGTGATAAGAGAACAGTATAGGGGCACAATGACCTCTGTTGGCGTAGATGTGAATCCTTTCCTGATACGGTGTCAAATGTAGACAGTCTTCCTAGCCACATTGGCAATGTGGGTGTCACATAACAGGTTACTGTCCACTTGTGTCCCTAGGTCCCTGGTTACTCCTTCCATACATAATGGTTTACCACCTATGTGGTAATTTGTGGTACCTTGTTTGGTATTTGGTGGGACATTCATACTGTCCAGTGTCTTCAGGACGGCTGGGTGGGGTTCCTGTGTGTGAGAGTGTGGTCTGTAGCATGCTACAGACTGTACAGCAGTCTTGCCTACAGTTAGTTGCACATGGGTGGACTCCAATGCCTTGTGCATTGTCAGTTACCTGGACGTATGGGTGTCTGTGCTGAATATGGATACTCACCCTCCTTTTATGTTTTGTTCCAGGTTTTGGGGCCATGACACATGATATGTGGTATAACCTGGTAGTGCTGGTGTGCTGTCAGGAGGCTTGCAGCAGGTTTCTGTCACTGCACAGACATCGATGTTCTCCATACTGGGGATGGCCTTGGGAGCATGCATATTGGGGTTTACACATCTGGCATTGGTCAGCATTACCCTTATGTTTCTTTCCACTTATGTTTTCTAGGGTGGTGGGTCAGTCTTTTCAGCCTTGCCTACAAAAGGCTCTATGGAGGTGGCAAAGGCCTTATCCAATATCCAGACGCCCAGGGTAACAGGTGCAAGCCATCCCAAGAACAGCTGCGTGGCTTGTCAAGCATGACATCCCAAGCAGACAGACATTGGATCCCCTTGGAATGACACCAGTAAGTGTGCCACTTGCTATGACTGATCATTCCGTGTTTGTACTGTGGCATTATTCTTGGTAAGAGTAGGATGCTGCAAGCGGTGAGTGTCATACCGGCCTGGACTACATAATCAGAGAGCTCATCTATGTCTCTTTTCATGTAGTCTAGGGAGGTACATCTCAGGTCATTCACACCAGCATGGACTATGACTGCATCATATTTCTACTTGCTTTGGAGTGACCTGCATACTTCTGTTATGTGGCGTATTGTGGCAGCCTACAGGCAGCTTACTGTACCCTTTCCCTTGTTCAGTCTGGTGTGCGGGACAGCAGTGTGTCTGACTATGGAGTCACCTATTACAACTGTATCAGGCATGTTGTTTCTCCTTCTGGCCTGTGACTGTTTGGCACACCAGCTTTGTGTACTATGTGTTGCATGTGCTATGTTTGGAGGTTGTTTGATTGGGTGTCTGCTTTAGAGGCCTCTGTTGGTGTGCTGTGTTTGTAATTTGTGCCTCCGGGAATGTTTTTCTGTGTTTATGTGTTTGGTTTGCAGTTGTGATAGGTCTATGTGGGACTGTGTTTGTGGTGTGTGTGGTTACCTTCTCCTCCTGACTAGTTTTGGGAGTACTGAGTTGAGGGAGCTCAGCCTCCAGTTTGGATAGATGGTTGCATCTCTCACATATATTTGTATTTCTTGGGTGGAGTTGGGGTTGTCTGTGTACTTGGGGCAGGTGTAACATTGCCTCAGGATTCACAGATTCAACTTGTTGTGGCTGGCCTTAGTGGATTGTATGTGTGGACAGATTTTATTGCCATACTACTGATCAGTGATTACTTCATTGTTTATGTTTGCTCTATCATGTAGTAGCTTCCTCATTCTCTTGCATGGTTTGGTTATGGCTGGTGTCCACCATGCCAGATGCCTGCGTGTATGGCATTGTGTCTTGTTTTAATTTAGGATTGCATAATCCAAGCATTCCTGGCAGTGTTCATGGAATGGCTGTATTACAGGTTCTGAGGTGTGGCCCATATTTTGCACCTGCACAGGACCTTTAATGGATTCCACATCAGTTTGGAGGAGTGCAAATATTGCTTTACACATGTTTTCCACTGTGGTTTTCTGGCCAGGGACTGTGGTCAGGATTTGTATATCCAGTGTGATTACTCTATGGTCTGGTTTTACCAGTGAGCAATACACTTCTCATCTTGCCATCCAGTACCCATGTTGCTGATTATCACATCCAGTATGCTTACCCCTCTTGTGGGAGTGGTACGTTGTTCCTGGGCCTTTTGGTTTATGGATTCTATGAACTTTTGTCCTACACTGTTGGAGCTAGTATAATGCTCCCAGTCTATGTCTGGGTATTTTCAGTCACCCAATATAATGTGGTTTGGAGGACTTGATATATTCATGTATTCCAGCATAGGCCAGGTGCAGTTCCTGGTGTTGGGACAGTAGTCTGTAGCAGGCTATAAACTGGGGGCAGTTTTAGCCACTGTTACTTGACCATGGCTAGTCCATGCTGCTTTTGTTGTGGTACCAACATGGGGTGTGGTTATCCTTGACAATTCTTGCTAGTCACCCTCCTTTTGTAGCTTGTTCCATGTTTTGAGGCTGTACAGCACAGTATGAGGTGTAACCTGGTAGTGTTAGGGTGCTGTTGTGAGCCTTGACTCAGTTTTCTGTTACAGCGCAGATATCAACATTCTCCATACTGGGTGAGTTTAGACTGCATGCATCTTGCTGTTTCGACTTATCCCTTATCTTATTCTTATCCCTTCTGATACCTATGGAGATAGGTTTGTGTTTTGAGCCTTACCTATTCAGGGCACACTGTGGGTAACAACAGCCTTTGCCAGTATCCATATGGCCTGCACTGATAGGTGCACGCCAGTCCTAGCAGGTGGTGCATCATGTCATGCTCAGCATGTCATCCCAGACTGGCACACATTGGATCCCCTTTGACTAACTGCGATACTTCAGTCAATTATTGCACTTGATCATCTCATTGTCATGTTGTGGCATGATGCTTGGTGAGGGTAGGATGTTAGTCAGGGTCCTCAGGTGTGCATATAGTACATGGTGTTACATTACTTAACACATAGCATTCATGCCTCAGGTGGTGCTGCAGGGCTGCCTCTGTCGGATCGCATATTACACTTCCCTGTACATGTTTGAGAGCAGGTTGTGTCATGTTAGGCATCCCTGTTACTATATGAGTGAGTCAGAGGGGTATCATTCCCAGGGTTCCTACTGAGCCAGTGTATGTGCTATGCGTTGCCTCTTTGCCAAGGCCAGGGCATACTGGGCATGCCTCCTTCTGCCTACTGGGGCAGGCTCAGGTTGTTCCTCCTCCGAGTCACGCTCTGCCTGTGATGGCCTTGGCAATGGTGGGGAGCTGTTTGGCCCAGCCCTATGCTGGTCCTGCTGCAGCTGTTTTCGCAAGATCATATTATGTAGCATAGCACATACCATGACAATTTGGGTACATGTAGTTGGTGTGTACTGCAAGGCTCCACCAGATGTGTCCAGACACCGGAACCGTGACTTGAGCAGCCCAAACACACGCTCTATTACATTACGTGTTTGTGCGTGTGCCTCATTATGGCGTTCCTGTTCAGGTGTGTGTGCGTTTCTGATGGGTGTCATCAGCCACGGCTCCAGTGCATAACCTGCATCCCCACTAGGTGTCCGTGCGGGATGTCCCCATTGGCAAATGTCTGGTACAGCTGCGTCAAATGCCAGATGTGGGAATCATGGTAGCTCCCAGGACAGCCAGCACACACATTCATTATTATGCCCTGGGCATCACACACGACCTGGCAGTTGATGGAGAGGAAGCCCTTGCGGTTGATGTATGCCCTACCCGCTCACCGGCTGGTGCTTTGATGCATATGTGCGTGCAGTCTATTGCACCCACTACCTCAGGGTATTCCGCTATTTGCTGGAAGAGACGCATATTGCTGGCCAATACCTCACGGGCATTGGGGAAATATACATGATCACCGACATGTGCTGACATGGCATCCAGGAACTGGTGCAGTACCCTGGAGGCTGATGCCTGTGATATCCCCATCATATCACCAGTTGGTCTCTGGAAGGTACCTGTTGCTAGTATTCTTAGGCCAACACATACCTTGGTTTCCACTGGGATGGGTTCCCCTCTGTTGGTTCTGTGTGTGAGGCGTGGCCTGCACAGCTCCACTATTTGCTGCAGGAGGTCTCTGTCCACTCTATAGCGCTCTACTATCTCCAGCTCATGTAACCCGTGGTAGGTGACCCTGGGCCTGTACACTCTTCTCCGTCTCCTCACTGTGGGTTGTCTGGCACCATCTGCATTGTCACCACCCTCAGCAAGTCGCCTATGTCTCATTATGACAGCTATGGCAGCCCCTAACATTTCTGCTCTGAGTTCAGCTTTTTCAGTTTTCACTTCTGATAACTTAACTCCTGTCTTGCAGTGTCTCTTGAGAGAAACATCCTGCACTGCTGTTTGCAGAGTTTTAAGTGCTGGGCTGGGCTACTATTCTGCCTGTGTAATTGCCTGCTTCTAATTGTTTTCACCTGCTAGCTCCAGCAGTATTCCCTGCTAGCTTCCTACTAAATCTGTTGCTTCCTTTTTCCTCTCTGTTTCCTCAGGGAGGAGCCGTGTGCAAACCAGCAGAAACACGCTCACAGTGGCTTACACGCGCGCACACATGCTTACACGGTTCAGAATCTGCTTATTCGGATTAAAATGCATGCACACCCGCGCAAACAGTGTTAAACATCTCCCAACACGCTCCCACATGCTCAGTCTGCCTTACACGCGCACACTGCCTTACTCGCGCTTCATGGCATGCACACGTGCGCATACACATCCAGCAAGAAACTTTGGTGTAGGCAACAGTGTACACCTTCCATTTCTTGACTTTCTCATGCTTATTTAGTGGCACACCTCTTTCCATGATATCTGTCTGACATCTGTCATGTAACTCTGACCTCCAATGAACTGCATTTCTTTCTACCATTCCCCCCTGTGATGTCACCTATCTCCTACTCTGTTCCTCCCCCTTCTGTAACTCTTACACTACTCAGACTGTGCTCATTTGCTATGTGACAGTGGAATTCAGTATCCTAACACTCATTTGCATCAGATTGCCTACTAATGCTTAGTTACATCTCTTAGACTCAGCTTCCCCCCTTAGCAACCACTACACGGTGGCCATGTTGGTTTTGGTCTGCTGGTCCCTGCATTGACATTCCATGTATTGCATAAAACCCACATTTGTGGGTTTAAAACCTTCGTTTTTATGTTTTATACAGCGCAGCCCGTTTGCGCGGGGCTGCGCTGGGTTTAAACATCGGCGATCGCCGAAAAAAAATTATATTTTTAATATATTTGCATCAGGTTACTTTGCCAATGGCCACATATTTGGCCATTGGCATGCTGCCTGACACATATGCACCCTTTATTTGGAGCTGACATGGCTCCATTGCAGTTTTTGCAGAAACGTACTCAGTTGTCAACTGAGTACATTTCTGCAGCTAAAACGGCTCTTACACGGGCTGTTCTGGGCTTCATGGATCGCTAATCATCCTCATTTGCATGCTATTCGGCTGCAAGTGAGGTGATTAGCTTATCCACGCCCACTCCGTGTAAGAGCCATTTTAGCTTGTCTCTTACATGGACTTTGGGCTGTTCCTGGATCGCGAAGGCTGCATGGAGTCTTACACTACTCTTAGACTCCGTGCAAGCCTTCGTGAATCCGGCCCATAGTCTTAAACATTCTGCTGCCACACTGACGTGATGGTATGTCACAGGGCATCTACATCACTTTTAGCTTGCAGTCCTCTATTCAAAAAACTGCTGCGGTATATAAAAAAAAGTTTTCCTCTGGTAACAACACGGCCTTGCTATCCACCTGGTCAGACATAATGTCTTTCTGTAAAGTTACTTCTTCAAGGTTTCACACCAGTTCGAATACAATAGCAGATTCAATTTTCTAATACACATCTTTGTTCACTGTAACACTTTCCCACCAGCTGCATGCTATCTTAGTAACACATATACAAGGCCAAATCATCCCAGCAGGAAAGAGCAGAAGATTTCATTATTTCACATATTTAATTTCCTGACCCAGCAGATAATCACTTGTGAAAAGCATAAACATTAAAACTTGCTAAGCTAGCATCTGCCAGGGTCGGAGGTCAGTTTGCTACAAGCCACACTGCAGTTTCAAAACTACTTGCATTTACACATGAATTTATCCTTTCTGTTATATGATTAATAGAATAAAATGCATTATATACTACTTTGTTTTTAAACTAGTATTTCACATATATTTAAATACACATTTTTCTAGCATTTTCCCTCCTATTAATACTTTTTATTCTATTTTGAAGTATGCATAGTGTCATTTCATCTCCAAACCTCTTCCATTAAGGATTTTCAGCTAGGTGAGTCATTCAATCTATACTTCAGAAAAAATGTCATCTGAGATCAATTTTTCAATCTCAATATCTTGATACAAGGTTTCAGTAACAGATACATCAATAAAATCTTTGATTAGTCTTTTCATGCAGGGAATTCCACAGCAAACACATGCTCCTATTAGAAGTATACCCACACAAATGGCAATCAGAATATTCATTAGGATGGAACCCCACCCCCAAATAGATTCTGAAAAAAGTCCGTCAGTGGGTTTGGGCCTGGTTCAGTCATGGCTGATACTTGCTGAATTACCTCTAGGTGGTTGTTAATTTCATGCCTATTGTCTGGTATGTACGCACAGCATTCTTCTTTGATAAGTGTGCATGTACCACCTCTCGCCGCTAGGGTGAAGTCAAGAGCCATTCGATTTTGTAGCACAACAGTTCTCATTGCATTCATTTCATCAGTCACCAGTTCTAGGGCAGAAAAAGTTGCATTACTCATTACTTCGAGAAGTTTCGACAACTTCCTCAGCTCCCAGATCGATTTGACTGCTCCATATGCTGGGAATATTCCTGCCCAAGATATAACACTGTCACTCAAGTCCATATGAGTCAATTTGCTTTTGTCTTTCATGCTATTATGGTCTTTCCAGCCAGCTTCGATCCGTCCAACTGGATTTACAGGTTTTTCAACTGGACCTTCAGGTTTTCGGGCTACTTCTCTCACGTTTCGTATCTTACCCAAAGGTAATTCTGCAGTATGTCTTATTGCCGGAACCAGATAACCCAAAAAACAACTGCCGGACCAATTCTCAGGTAACCATTTATATGCTTTTTTCCCACAAATAAAATAACAGTTTTCTACTTTAGTACTAACACGCATTAACCCTGCATGAAACATTTTCTGATCTATAACTGACAATTGTTTAAACAAAACAGGATTATTGCGAATGTCATTCATGGTTGTTTTCAGTGAGTTCAAATATGAGTCATAATTAGTATTGCAAAGAATATTGCCATTACTATTCTTAATATAACACCGGTAAGATATGGTTATATTACAATTGCTCCAGCCCACCTGGAAAGTATCATTTTTGTAAAAACATACAATTCCTTTTTGTGTAACAGGTAAAAATAAAGCTATTTTTTCCTGTGATCTCACAGTTCCTGTATCGAAAAGCAAATTCTCCCAAGTCTCATTTAGCCCCAAAGGGATAGCGGACATTATCAGTCCTCCATATGCTGTTGGTATAGCTGTACAAACCCAGCAATTTGAAATGTTCATAGTCTGTGCATATACACGCTTCATGGCTAGGTATGTGTTAAAATTTGGATGCCAGCCTATAGACGTTTCGTCACGCCTTCCCACTTTCACTTGTGTGGTTGTGTGCAGGATAAACCACAACAAGAGGAAAATTGTCACAATTACAGTCAATAAATGTATACTCAACAAAATGATTATGCAACATCTCCGGGGTTGATCTAAATTTCTATTCGCTTTGTTTTTGGCCATCTTGGTCCTGTTGTATATCAGTCACAAAGTTTTTATCAAGTTGAAAGTTCTTTACCGGTTTGCAGTGTGTCAAATGAACCCAGGACGTCCTCTCAGCCACTCTGACTGCAGTAGGCATTGCCAATAGTACCTGGTACGGTCCTTCCAACTTTGGACTTGCCCAATTCTTCCTTTTCGTCACTTTCAGCCACACCCACGTCCCGGGGGCCAAAACTGCTTCCACCGGTCTGGTCTGTTCCTTATCTGAAAAAGAGTTAAACTGCAAAACAGATTTATTTGTTAACAGTTTCCTCATATAGCTAGCTAATGAACTGTCAGCCTCTTGTTCTGTGGGCATGAGAGCTTTCCACTGAGGCACATAATATGCTCTCCCAAAAATCATTTCAAAGGGAGTCAAACCCTTCACATTTGGAACCATTCTCATACTCAGCAGTGCTAAAGACAGACAGTATATCCAATTTTTTTGGGTGTCCTCAACTAACTTCCTAAGTTTATTCTTAAGGGTACCATTGTACCTTTCCACCAGTCCTGCTGACTGTGGGTGGTAGGCACAATGGTTCTTTAAGGAGATACCAAAAAATCTCCCAAGTTGCTGGATTGTCTGGTTCACAAAATGTGTGCCGTTGTCACTATAAATCCTTTCCGGAATGCCAAATCTAGGGATTACTTCTTTTATCAGGGCTTTCGCCACTGTTGCTGCATCCGGATTTTTGGTTGGAAAAGCTTCTACCCATTTAGAAAACATATCTACAATAACTAAACAATATTTCTTCCCTTCACACTTACTCAATTCTATGAAATCCATACAAATAGTATGGAATGGATATGGTGGTATAGGAAAACTTCCTTGCTTGGTTTTAAATGCCCCTTGTGCATGATGCTTGTTACAAGTATGACAAGCTGCACAAAATTTTTTTGTATAGTTTGTGAATCCATATGTTTGGAATATTCGGTTTACTAACTGTACCATCCCTCCTGTTGAGACATGGCACTGCCCATGCCTCAACAAAGCTGCATATCTAAATAAATTAGACGGCAATATCGGTTTTCTCTTTGGAAATGTACAGTCCATTTTCAAGAATTGCACCTCGTTTTTCCCATTTTTGTTTTTCTGCTTTTGTAGTAAGCGTCTGCATTGTTTTTAACATGTCTAAATCTAAAATCTCAGAGGGTTGTAATTCCTCATTCAAAAGTAAAGTTTCTGAGTCTGAGGCTGCTTGCTTTGCAGCTGCATCAGCTCTTGCATTGCCTTTCGAAATCTTATCCTGTTGTTTTGTATGAGCTACACATTTACAAATAGCTACTTTGGTAGGTAACTGAATAGATTCTAATAATTCCAAAATAAATTGCGCATGATTAATAGGTTTTCCACTAGATGCCATCATTCCTCTATTTTTCCATTGCTGCGCAAATACATGCACTGTAGAAAAAGCATACTGACTATCAATATATATGTTTACACACTAGTCTTTTGCTAAAGTGCATGCCTGCGTCAAAGCTATCAATTCTGCTGCTTGTGCAGATAAGTTATATGGTAAGGATTGGGCTTCTAGAATTTCAGTGTCTGTAACTACTGCATACCCCACTAGATTCTTTCCTGTAGGGCCCCTTCTGCATGAGCCGTCCACGTAATATGTCACCTCGGCATCATCCAAGGGCATATCTGTGAGATCTTGTCTAGGCAAGGCTAACTGTTCAATTTCCTGCAGGCAGCTGTGTGGTGTGCCATCCGCAGGAGTTGGAAGTAATGTTGATGGATTTAATGTCATGCATCATTCAATTGTCATATGAGGTTGGCTCAGCAGTATAGTCATACATGAGAGATGTCTAGCAGGAGAGAGGTATGCTACTTTTTCTTGCAGAAAAATTATTGCGACTGCATGAGGCACTCTCAATGTGAGAGGGTGGAATAACACCACTGAGGCCGAAGCCTGTACTGCAATTGCAGCTGCAACTACTTCCTGTACACAGTGAGGCAGAGATTGCACCACTGGGTCTAACTGCGATGAATAATAGGCTATGTTGCTTATCCCCATGTTGTTGCGTCAGTACTGACATCATATATCCTTGCTTGCAATCTACGGTCTGAAAGAACCGTTTGTGATAATTCGGGAGTCCTAAAACTAATGAAGAGGCTATCAACTGCTTTAACCTGCAGAAAGCCATTTCTTCTTCGGTTGTCCATTGTAACAAATCTTGTGCTGCCATTGGCGTCTTATATATCAAGTCAGTCAGTGGAGCAGATTCCAAAGCATAATTTGGTATCCAACTCCGACAAAAATTAGTTGTACCCAAGAAGGACATCATTTCCTTCTTGGTTGCTGGTTTGGGTGCTTGCAAAATCGCTGTTTTTCTTTCCTCGTCTAATATTCTACCTTCATTGGATATCACATATCCTAGATATCTAACATGTTTTCTCCAAAGTTGTAACTTACTTTTGTTTACTTTGTGCCCTTGTGCCGCTAAAATTTCAATAACGCTATAGTATCCTCCCTGCATTGTTGCTGGGTGGGGGCTGCTAGCAATATGTCATCTACGTAAAGTAGAATCTGACTACCTCCTGGTGGGGTAACCCTGCCAGGTTGCTAGCCATTTCTTGTGCAAATATTGTTGGGCTCTCACAATATCCCTGTGGTAGTCGAGTATAAGTATGCCTTTTACCCTGAAATGTAAATGCAAACCAATATTGACTATCAGGATGTATAGGTATCGAAAAGAAAGCATTACTGATATCTACCACAGAGAAATATTTTTGTTGTGGTTTTAAATTGTTTAACAAAGTATGTGGGTCTGGCACCGTAGGTGCTCTAGGTATTACTGCATTATTTACAGCTTGTAAATTTTGAACCATCCGCCATTCCCCGTTTGCTTTTTTAACAGGAAATAGGGGTGTATTACATGGTGAATCAGGAGATTCTACCAGTACTCCTTCTTTGAGTAATGCTGCTATTATAGGCTTGATTCCTATTTCTGCATCTTTTCTCAAAGGGTATTGTCTTTTCTGTGGTCTAAGTGCTGACTTCAGGGTGATTGTAACTGGTCCTGCTGTTCGAATAAGTCCTACATCTGACTTGCCTGTCGACCAAAGAGTCGTTGGAATTTCACATAAGGCTTTTTCTTCTTCTTCTAATAAAAATGCTAATCAGCTGTCCTTGCTAGATTGCAAGTGAACAGCTGGGTGCATCTGTGTCAACCAATTCAGTTTTTGTTTCTGTATCCCTTGTTCTGATAGTTCTAAGTCAGTCTGTTTCTCCCATCTTGTCACCTTTTCTCCTAAGTCTGCCCATTTTACATTTTTATTCTTTGTCAAGCTGACATGTGGTAATCGATTTGATCTATATAATGCAAGGAATTCTTGAGGTAATGAACAGCTAATTACACTGTTCCCCTCAGTATCCCAGTACAAAGTACGCAATACTAATCTAGTTGCACGATTTCTGAACAATTCTTGCTCATACTTTCTATCAGGTCCTGGTGTAGTACAGTAGTATAGAGTACAGTGTAACAAATGCTGTCGATCACTGTCAAGGGAGGGGGCTTTACTGATGGCAACGTTCATCAGTTCCTCAGTTACTGCCCCTGGACCAGTCGTGACTAGGTCCTGGCTGTACCAGTAAAAAGTTTCACCCTCCGATCGCACTACAAAAGTATCCATTTGTCTCTGCGCCTCCATACCTTGTACAGTTGGAACTACTACTATGCCAAATATCTGCATAAGGTCCCTGCCCAGTAGGTTCACTGGACACTTTGCAGAAACAACAATTTTACTTCCCTGGGTCATACCTGAAACAGGGTCAGTTATTGCTATATCATGGGAAAGTGGTTCCCTGTATAGTTGTCCGTTTGCAGCTTTTACCAGTATATAATCAGGTGATTCGGAATGTTCTGGTAACTTGGAGGGGTGTATCAGGGTCCGTGATGCTCCTGAGTCACACAGGAATTTGACTTCCCTTCCCTCCACCAGAAGTGTAACTTCCGGTTTCGTATCTGCTAAGTAGAGCTCTAGGCTCAATAATGCTAAGTCCAAAATTTCACTTTCTTCATCCTCCATATCTACTTGCACTTCCTCTATTTTTTCTATCACATTTACATTTGTTTTCTGCTTATTAACTTTTCCTGATGTTTTCTGACTTTTGCATGATGTATCTTCACTATCATATAGTCAGTCCTCATCTCCCTTATCTTCTGAAATTACCTTTTTGTTCTGCTTACAATCCCTTGCTAGATGTCCCTTTTTCCCCGCATTTGAAGCATTCACCTCTCTTTTTCCTCTCTTCAAAATCTTCTGATCGTTTGTCAGACTGTTTATTTCCCTGGGCATTCTTCTTGCCCTTTTTACCTGACTGTAACACAAATACTTCAGCTCCGTCTTCAGCAGTGAAGACTTGCGCCTTCTTTTTCTTTTTACTATTAAAATGTCTTTCAGCATGTCTAGCGTATTCAGGTAAGGCTTGTAGCCTACCTGTTCGATGGTCTATCATATGCTTCGTAATGAAGCTACTAATAGGTGCAATGCAACCTTTTAGAAATGCATTCTTTAATTGTTGTTCATATCGGGAATCATTCATTTGGTTTTCAGGAACCGTCATACCGTTATGATTATTAAAACATTCCAATAATCTAGCATAGTATCCATCTATTGTCTCATTTTCCTGTTGTATGCATTGATTAATGCAAGTCCAGTCTGCTCTAGGTTTCCATTTCTCAGAGATTCGGTCTGTCAGACCTTTCACTCTGTTGTCTAATTCTGCATCACTATGTGGGAGTGGTTTAAACTCTGCATTATGAGGATTCCAGGTGCCACAAATCATGTGCCAATCTGGACCTATAATTTGTCTCACTACCTTTTCCACTTCTTCCCCATTCAAGTGGTAACTCAACCTCATGCCTTGTAAATCTTCTAAAAATTTCGTAAAATTAACTTTCGGATGGGGGATTCCCTCAGTAGCTTTCCGGATATCCTCCAGTGTCCATGGTCTATATACTAAGAGTGTTGGGTCCTGCCCTTCCTGTCCTGCCTGAGGATTTGGAACCTCTATAAGTGGGAATATTTCTTCCTCACTCTCATCCTGTAGGTTTCTCTCTATTTGATATGATTCTGCATCCCTGTGTATTTTACGTGTCCGGGACCTAGTTTCAATAGGATCTCTAACAAACGGTTGTGGTCTTGCTGAGACTTCAGGATAACGTGGAGGCGGACCAGCCTGTCCACTCGCTTCATATCCTGAAAAGGGTAAAGGAGGGGGCAAGGGAGGAGGAGGAGCTGTTGCTATTACTAGATTATTATCTTCTTTGTCTAAAAATAATGTTTTCGAATTTTTAATCTTCTGTTCTCTACGATTTGCTTCCTCAATCCACCTGTGTGCCTGAGGAATACCTAATTGACGTTGCTTTTTTGCCTGACCTCCCGTATCGGATTTAAGTTGCTTAAGGAGTTTAACTAGTGAAGTTTTATCTAGTTTACCATCAAATTCATATTTGTTAACCCATTTCGCATAATACCTAACGTTATCGGAACTTTGTGATTGCATGTATTTTGCGACATCGGTTAGGGGCGGATCTCGCGATGTTTTAGTGCACTGATTTCCCATGGTAAAAGAAAATGTTACATAACCCTTCTTATCACGTGATATCAGAAGTTCAGTTCCTTTTCACAGTTTATCTAGAATAACTGCCTACCTTATTCTGTTACCCTGATCTATGACCAAATATACAGTACTTCCTTTTGTCCCTGATCTGCATAACAAATCTTGACAACAATATACTGTAACCTAGTCCCTGATCTAAAACAGAAAAAAAGGCAAAATCTTCCTACCTGAGCCTCCGGTATTGAGTCGTCCAGAATCTGCTCTTCGGCCACAGATCAGAAAGTGGCCAGCCTCTTTAAACGACAATTCAGTCAGAGGTCTTTTCACCCAAGAAGAACCTTTTCGGTAACTTCTCCTGTGCAGTATTCGACCACCGGTAGACTCTGATCTGCAGCTGTCCGAGGGATTTCTGGCTAAGAAGGACCAAACTGTTAAATAAAAACAAGAATTCAATACACTGGAGGTTCAGGTTCAAAAGTTTACTACTGTACACCAGGAGGCAAAAAACGTACAAGTACAGAATTTTGTCTAACATGAAACAGGAAGCACACAATTTTATATAGTCTTAACATTCAAGCTGTGCCCACCTTACTGACGTGGTATGTCACAGGGCATCTACATCACTTTAGCTTACAGTCATCTATTCATAAAAACTGCTGATGCTGTATATTTAAAAAAAGTTTTCCTCTGGTAACAATACGGCCTTGCTATCCACCTGGTCAGACATAATGTCTTTCTGTAAAGTTACTTCTTCAAGGTTTCACACCAGTTCGAATACAATAGCAGATTCAATTTTCTAATACACATCTTTGTTCACTGTAACACTTTCCCACCAGCTGCATTCTATCTTAGTAACACATATACAAGGCCAAATCATCCCAGCAGGAAAGAGCAGAAGATTTCATTATTTCACATATTTAATTTCCTGACCCAGCAGAAAATCACTTGTGAAAAGCATAAACATTAAAACTTGCTAAGCTAGCATCTGCCAGGGTCGGAGGTCAGTTTGCTACAAGCCACACTGCAGTTTCAAAACTACTTGCATTTACACTTGAATTTATCCTTTCTGTTATATGATTAATAGAATAAAATGCATTATATACTACTTTGTTTTTAAACTAGTATTTCACATATATTTAAATACACATTTTTCTAACATTAAACCACACTATCCATGGGCAAATCTTAATATACCATACACACATCATTGGTTATTGCTTAAGTAAAATATGTACACTTAATAATAATGTATCAGTAATGAGTAATTAATATTCAATTCTGACTTCTTTTTTAAATGAAAATGTTTGTTTGCCCTTAGCTCAGATTTGTTAAGCACTGCTAAGCCAATCTAAGCAATGCTTAAACATGACCTGTCTGAGCAATACTTAGCAGTGTTCAGCTTTGCTTAGCTGGTTTGAACATTGCTAAGAAGTCCCATTTTAAACAGTATTCAGTTCAGCTAAGCAGATTTGCTCACTGCTAAGCACTGCTCAGCATTTGCCACCTTAAGCACTGCTCAACTCTGCTTAGTGGGTTCATGCACTGCTCAGCTTTGCTCAGCATTTTTGAAAATGATCCAATGATGATAAAGTATAGGAATATGGCCTTATTTAAACCGCACAGGTGGGAATACTGGCAGAAAAGTCATGAGGTTAAAACTACCAACATAAAAACTGCAACAAAACCCAAATAAAAGGTCGTGCTGCTAAATGCTAGGAGTCTAAGCATTAAACTGCACTCATTGCATGCATTTTTAAACATGGAAAATGCTGACATCTCCGCAATCACAGAAACCTGGTTCAAAGCTTTGGAGAGCACTCATCCTATCATACATTCAGACCCCAAACTGTGAGTAGTAAAGCCAAATGAGGTGGAGTTTCAATATATATTAAAGACATACACACCTCCAGGCTGGTCAAACTGTATGACACACAGGAGGCACTCCAGGTGCAATTAACCATTGACAAAACCCCTATACAAATCATAGCTAGCTACTGGCCCCCAAATCTGACCCAAGATGTTCAAACTACCTATCTAGACCTCTTTGAATCAATCAAGATTCAACCCTTTACCCTCATCCTGGGTGACTTTAACTCCCCAAACATAGACTGGAGGAACTACTCATGCCAGAACACAAATGCCCAGAGATTCCTTGATTTTGTCAATGCGAATGCTTTGGTACAGCTAATCGATACCTCCACAAGAAATGATAATATCTTGGACTTGGTATTAAACAACATGAGTAACCACTGAAGCTTCCCTGCAGTATCATCTTCCCTTGTAAGATCAGACTATAAAGCGATCATGTTCAAAGTCACCATCTCCCTCAACCCTCCTCTAGCTAGAGCAAACAAAAAAACTTTTCCAAAGCTGATTACAGCCACCTGAGGGATGGTATAAATGGCTTCACAGCCCCATCCCCCTCTCTAGGAACTGGCACCAGTATCCAAAACTATACCAAATTACTATACGAACATTTATATTTATGCATGGAATCAGGAATACCGGACAGGACTAAATCATCTTCCTCAAGGAAGAGTAAACCTGTCTGGTGAACATCTGCAATAAATAAACTCTATAATAAAAGAATACAATTGCTGTCCAGGAACAAGAAGGAGCAGGTGCCCAATTGGAAGCAATCTCTCCTTAGCCTAAACAAGCAAATTAGAGCACTAGTGAAATCCTCTGAAGCATACTTTGAGTCCAGATTGGTCACATCTACTAGAGACAATCATAAGGCCTTCTTCACATATGTCTGTAATCTCAAAGGTAGCACCCAGGTCTGTTCAGAACTGATGGTCAAGGACACCACATATACAAATTCCATAGATATAGCAAACTTGCTGGCTGACAGATTCAGCAAAAATTTCACCCCTCTGTCTCCCCATCAGTAAATCAGAATATTCCCAGTACCTGCCCTCTTCCCCTTATATCTAGGGATCACGTCATTACTGCTCTCTCAAAGGCAAAATATACAGCTTCCATGGGACCCGATAACATCCCAGGCTACATCCTATATGAACTCAGGCAGGAAGTTGCAGCACCATAAGGCTATTCAACCAAAGCCTGAGTACCAGCTTTGTCCCAGCTGACTGGAGGACAGCCACTGTTATCCCTTTACACAAAGGTGGAGCATCCATTGATCTGGGAAATTATAGACCCATCAGCCTAACTAGCATGACCTGCAAGGGCATGGAACAGATTATTATTGACCTCATTAATAAGGGCATTGACAACCTCCAAACACTCAATCCCACGCAGTTTGGCTTTGTCAAGGGGAGATCATGACTGTTAAATTTTGTCGACTTTTGTGAGACAGTCACCAAAGCCATGGATGAGGAGACGACAGTGCACACCACCTACCTTGACCTGGCCAAAGCCTTTGACACTATTCCCCACTTGGACATAATAGATAAACTCACTCAAGTAAGCATCAATCCATATGTTACCTGATGGGTAGCTAACTGACTCACTGATAGAACCCACCTAATCAAAGTAGGGGAAGCCACTTCAGGAGACCCATATCAAGTGGCATACCCCTAGGGTTTGGTCTTGGGGCCTCTGTTTTTGGGATACACTTTTCTGAGGTACAGACGAAATCCAGTGGGCTATGACTGACCAAGTTTGCAGATGACTGCAAGCTGGGAGTTGTCATCAATTCCCCTAGTGACATGGACATCCTCCAAGAGGGTCTCACCCAAACAAATGCCTGGTGCCAGAAACATGGCCTCAAGCTGAATACAAAAAATGCATCATCATCCTCTTAGAGGAGAGTGATGTCCCCACAAATTATCACATTAATAACAATGTCCTAAGTACGTAGTCAGTTGTGAGGGATTTGGGCACCCAGATTGATAGCAACCTGACTTTTAACCACCATGTTACTTCCATTGTACAGAAAGCTTTCTTCATGACCCACCTCATAAGTAAGGGTATCTCATCCTGGGACAAGGAGGTCATAACATCCCTGTATTCTTCCCTTATAAGACCCATTATGAAGTACAATTCTCCATTTGTCATGTACCTTGCAAAGCATATGCAGCAGTTGGAGAGACAACAGAGGTTCCTCACCAGGAGAATCCAGGATCTCAAAAATCTACCATACACAGATAGGCTAAAATCCCTGTTCTTCCACTCTGTTTCATAAAGACTCCTCAGAGGTGACCTCTGTCTGGCATACAAGGTGATCTTGGACCCCGCCTTGATGGAACTCTGCATATCCGCAACTCAAGCTCCACTCGAGTAACCCTCACACGTAGTCTCAGCCTGGTCTGTGACATCAATAGGACTTGTTGATGGGACAGATTTGGGTCCCAGAGACTTCCCCATCTATGGAATAGACTCCCTCTCCACATCAAGAGAGTACCTCTTTACCCCTTTTTAAGCATGATCTGCATAACTGGATGGGAAATAGAAAATACATCCCTGGGGTTCCACCTGTGTACCTGCTGGATAGGAGCATTGGGTGTTGATTTGTGTATACATGGGCTAAACTCTTGGCTAGGCTTATAATGGCCTCAGGGAAAATAGCCTAGTAAGTTCCTATGATCCTATGAATCTGTTAGTGTTTGATCCCTGTAAGAAGTATGGCAGGTGTAGGAGAGTGAGCAAGCTTTCAGGCACAGCACTGGGGCATCCTTGAGTTCAGGATCATGGCTGGACTCATTGTGAAGAACCATGACAACAGACTGCTGCAGGGCCAATACCATATCTCAGAATACCAGTCTGAGGCCTGGGACGATCTGGCATGTGAGCTCACCAGTGCCACTGGCATCCCCCGAACTGGTGAGCAGGTCCATCATCATTATGATGACCTGAGACAGAGGAAGGGGGCACTCATGGCCCAAATGGATCCAAGATGCTCGGGTCCAGAATGCCCCAGAAGTTTGTAGGTATATCTACTGGTGACATATCAAATTATAGTATGAATATCTGATAGACAAGTATGCATAATGGTGTGTTTTCTCCCCACAGTTGCATAGGAGAGGGCTTGTAACATGGAGGGCCATGCAGGATGACTAGTACGAGACTGTAATAGGTGGAGACTGCAAATATATGATGTGCAAATGTGCATGGGTTGGGTATGCAAGCCAGCAGCCTGCTATGGTCTGTACAGATCACACATTATCACATCCACTAGGGGTTAAATGTGTACACCTGCATGCAAAGTATTAATACACAGTTCACTAACTATCTATCACACATGACACTGTGACACTCCACTTATATTACAAGGTCAGAATGTGTGACCAAGTGAGTTGTAGGCAAAAATCAGTCAAGCAGCAGACCGCAGTGCCCTAGTAGCTCAGTGTGATGAGAAATGCAAATATCTCTTGTTAAATTTTGCACACACAGACCATGGGTTGGATCCAGGGACTGGTATGAAGATGTGTTCATAGTGACACACAAGTAATCCTGCGTATTTGTAGAAACTGTCAGGTAGTGTTAACAGATATTTTCTCCACAGGTCTCACAGATAAAGAAATGATTGTATTAGCTGTATGAAGGGTATACTAATAAACTGTGTATAAATGTTCCAGTGCCGAGCCCCGCGCTTACAATTGACACCAGGATAGCTATATACACTATGCACTCTTCCTGATACATGTCCCTCAAGTGTCACACTGTCACGGCTACTGATCACTGTTGCTAATAACCTTGCACACAGATATAAATCCAGTATAAGTATGCCATTAACACACTCACACAACATCAGTGCAGAGTATACCTTGTTAGTCATATATGTAACATTGACATGTACGAGTCCCCTCTACTCATGTACCTACAGTTTATTTTATTTATTTATTTTACATTTGTTTACCAGAAAAGTCCGACTTGTCACAGGTCCATTTTCAGTGGAGGCCCGGGGAGAAAAGCACTAAACATTAAAACAGTTAAAGGAGATAAAACCGTCTCGTATAAGGAAACATAGTACAATACATGTTAAAAATACATTGAAAATACATTACAATTGAGCATAGGTAGGCCTAGGGAGAAAAGCTCCCAACACTACTACAGTTCCAAGGAGACAGAAATAGTAGCAAAGAAGAAAAACAGAGCCATGCATGTTAAGAATATATTTGAGTATAGATAGCAGAGATTAACAATGTCTAAATTTCTGGTAGTAAGCTAATACCCATGTAAATATTTTTACAAGTGGGCCTTAGGGAGCAACCTTTTGATCCTTAGCAGAATCCTAGCAGCAGTGCTGTGGTACAGCTTGCCCCATAGCATTCCAGGTCAACAGATTAACAGGTATGTTTGTGCTACAGTAGCTATAGGCCTCAGGTAGATGTAAAGTGTGGGCAGATCTGTAGAGTATTGAGCAGTACTGTTGTGAAAAATATAAACCTATACAGTTGGTAATGGACTGTTTTTCTCTCCCCCACCCTCTGTCTTCTTCAGTAATTATTATTCATATACTGCGGGTATGTTGTTCTCAAAACCTAATGTTGGGACATTTGTCCTATTATTTTTCATATATTTAAATTGTTCAATACTAACATATCTTGTTGAAATTCCATTGTTGGTGGCCGGGTCTATATTATGTTATGGAATACTAACAACATCGAATGTTATATGGTCGACACCATATGTTCGAAGTTGCAAGTATTTGAAAACAAAAACGGAAATCTCTGTAGAGAAGATTTCCATTTACTGCACTGTAGTGCGATCTTGGAGATGGTATATTTAAAGAGTGGGGGATGTGGGGGGTGCAGCCCCCCTCGTGGTGGGTGCACGGGGGGCTTGCCCCCTGCTTAAAATGTTCAGGTAAATTTTTCATGTTTTTTAATTTGTTTTATTTAATTTTTGAATACTTGCAAATTTGAACATATGGTGTTGACCATATCATGTTCGATGTAAGTATTCGATAACATAATATAGACCCTTGGTGACCTGTTGCCATAAATGTTACTGGCATGCTGTTACAATAATGACTGTTATTCCATTTATATATGTGTGCTGTTTGCCATGCAATTTCCCCAATTCTATTGTTCTGGGTTAATTGGAACACCTATGCATGCTGTTATAACTAATGTTGAAATGTTTTGTTCATGACTAGCCAATACACCTTGAAAAACCTTAACACCATAGCATGTTTGGATAGGCAGATCCCAGTGGATCTGCCTGTCCCGCCTCATCTGGCCACGGCACCGGGTAAAAAAAAGGAGAAAAAAAACATCACTGGCAGGGCTTGAACCCAGGACCTTGTGCACTAGAGTCACAGCAACACAACACTATACCCAATCAACTCTGGGAAATTACTGATGCATTGGTAAATATATTGTGCACTATGGGGATGTAACTTTAGTGAAAAAATACATCAGTGACAAATTTTGAATACAGACCCACCTGAACTGCAGTGAGAGCAGCATACCAGTAAGCCAACTGACCTGTGGAGTACAACAACTGCTTTTACAAACATATCATGATTGCCAGTCACAAACTACTCCTATATATACTGGCCCAAATCATAGTGTACTTGGGCCTCTGATGCAAATACAGAACCAATACACAGGCAAATAAATGCAGCTGGATGTATGGGAGGCCTACAATATCTGGTAGCACTGAAAACTGCACAGACTGTTGCTGAATATCCACAGTTGTGCCCCCTATTCATGGTAGGGTCCTCAAAAAACCTTCTTTGTGTGCACACATACTGGCAGCCTGGGGTTACAAAAGCATGACAGCTCAGTGTCACACGTCATGCCCATCAGAACACACATTTCCACACTAATCTTGTGCCACACACTGTATGCATGCACATATGAATGACTTAGTAGCTCCATCTGTTACAGTTCTAGCATCTGTCACATCTAGAAACCCCCAGCCCTGGCCCACAACCCGGTGTGTGGCATGACAACTAAATGCATATCAATACAACATAGGAATAATGGAGCCCTGCAATGACCAGCAAAACTAGTTACTCCTACTGCAGTCACTTGCCACCCATAGTAGCACATTAAAGCCCTGCAGGGTGGGACACATTTCACAAATATGAAAATGTGTACTAAATGTTGCCTAACACTCTCTGGATGGCACTATTACATAACATATGTACCACAGACACATGTCTCACTTGGACTATTGTGGGTACCCTCAACCAGGCCATGCTGTGACACAACATCTGACACCACACCCTTACTGACAGTAACAGCTTGCTCTCCCCCAATGTCTTCACAATCCCTAGTCTGACTCCTGGCCAGAATGCAGCAGCTGTGGCCTGCTACACATGCAGCAGTATGTCCATCTACCTGCTATAGACCTAACATTGCTCTCAAAAACCTACAGCGGGGCATTCACACAACAGCCAAACATAAAGGCTTGGGGGGATATTGAGTTTTTAAGGGACATGTCTCAGTCTGCCCCTACAAACATACACAGCTGACAGACCAGCATCAATTGTAGCAGCATGCACAGTCAGATAGAAAAGGATCTATGACATTCACATCTGCCTGTCTCCTTATTCACCCCAACACACATTTACACAATACACTGCTACAGAATCTGAAAGTCTGTTAACAATGGCCAGACATACATACTTCTCAACTGTACAGATTTCCACAGAATATCCAGATGTTTGCCTCATATTTTTGGCCTGTTCCACATAACGTGTGTTTTTCTGCCAAATCACTGAGATGATATGAGGAATGATGTCACTAAATAATGATACACATTTTAGTTGAAAACTTCAAATCCCTCAGAAAATGTATGTCAAAAGAAATCCTGTTACTGTAGCAGATTTCTAAGTTTATAAAATCAATATTTAAAATATGTCCCTAGTTATGGCCCTTTGTCCTCCCATTGTGTTGTGCATTGTCCGCATTTTTGTGCTAAGAGGTTGAAAGGTATGCAGACATAGCATGCAAAACTGTAGACATAACACATCAATCCAAACAGTGGACAGTATTTCCACCTACCCTCTGTGACGCTGTAGCTCCCACACCTTGATAATGTCCTCCTCACAGGCCAGAAAAGAGGCAAAGCCCATATGAAGTCCTTAATTATAGCACTGTGTTGCCATGCCATTGGCTAATGGAAAGACAACACTGCTGTTCTGGATGCAATTAGCAAGTGGGAGACACAGATTGCTGCACAGGCCATCACCTGTTCATGAGCATTACCTACAAAAGGCAAGCTGCTGCCTATGCTAAACGGGTCTGTCACTTTCTTCTTGAAGACAAACTGTGAGTCATTAAAGCACTACTTGTGGATTTCATCTGACAAAGGAGTACAGCACTATACCAGGTATAAAATACAATTAAGCATGTAATGGAATGCAGATGGGGGATGCAGTCATGGTAAATAGGATTTTAGACAGTAGGTCTTAACAACACTTCCTGTAATGACATGTTGCTTTTAGTCTGCTATCCAGCACCTACAGCCATCCCTGATGGCTCTGTCTGCAGTGACATAGATCACAGCTCTGGCTCCTGAGTCACCCCAGCAAGGGTCAGCTCACATATGACTACTACTGGATTGTCTGCTGTATAATACTGACTGTGACACTGCCAAGCCAGCTAACTGGGATGTTGTAAATAATCATGTTATTTGTGAATATTAATATGATAAATAATGCTTGTCTTACAAATGTAAGAGACCTATATATGTCATGTGGATATTAAACAACTGGTGCAGAAGCATGTGTTGAACTGTATGTTATGTACTGAGCTCATACTTCTCAACTGTCCAGAGTTTTGCAGACTGACCACATGTTTTCCTCATATATTTAGTCATGTACTCATACATTTGTGTTTTGTCTGGCAAATCCCTGGCAAGTCATTAAAGACTGAGGTCATAAAATAATAGCACACATTTGCATAGGTGCTGGAAGCTGTTAAAGACTGGGGGGGCAGAGGGTGACAGGGGCACTTAGTGAACTAAAAAGGGTATTTTTTTTATAATTATTTGCTACCACAACATAGGTTCACATGGAGGACATTTTAAGCTTAGCCAATTCCCTTTTGGTGCTTGAATTAACATTTTCTGATTGGTCTTAGCTATCCCCATGGCTGAAAAATTGTATATTAGCCCTAGTGAGAACAACTGTGATCATACCGTAGATAATTTGAGGGAGCCATGTAAGGGATGCAGCATTTAGAAACTGCCTCTATCCATTAGTGGCATGAGGGGAAATCCTGGAGTACATTTTCTATTACCCATCTTTAGATCCAAGTTGCATTTGAATATGGATGGATGAGCTTTGCTTTATTTTTATGGATGGTCTGTTCCGGAACAGTGGTAGCCTCTGTGATACATATCCATCTCTCCACAACATTCAGTTTAGATACATGGACTGAGTATTTCTGATGCCATTTGACTTGCTGATGTTCAGTAGGTCCATCGGTATTATGTAGGAGGATGCTTTGTATGCCACACATGTCACCTCTAAGCACTCTGTAGGATACTGAGTATAGTGATAAATCTTTGAGGTGGTCCATGCAAGACCTATTGTTTAGGACTTGTATCCTTTTAGTAAGGTATCTCTGAAGGTATTCCAATTGTTGCATGGGGCTGGACAGATACATGCTAAAGTGGGCATTATACAAAATGATTGACATAATGAGAGCTTTGTAAAGGGGGACAACAACATCGCTAGATCTAGTCACAATCAATTTGTTTATAAGCTGTGCAATATAGAAAGGTTTTCTTATGACTCTGGGCACATGTTGGTCAAAAGTTAGGTCACTGTACACACAAGTTCCCAAATGCCAAACAATTGGATCAGTTCTTAGAGGGCATTGTCATGATTTTGACACCAGTTATTATTTGGGACAAACCTTCCTGTATGATAGTTAAGTCATTTGGGGATTCAATAACTTCTCCTAGCCTGCAGTCATCTCAGACTTAGCTGACCAAAGCTCTTTGGCATTTCTTTTTACTTTTGAGATGCATATGCCAAACAGAAAAAGTCTCAGCACTGAACCCTGGGGGACTCCATTGGTGACTGGTCTCTTCCCCTGTTTTGATCTCCTGCATCCTGTGAGCCAAGTTAGCAATGCAGCTGGTGATGTAAGTGTTTGCTCCTACATTATTCATCTTTTGTACTACACCTGAGTAGGGGATTGTGTCAAAAGGCTTGGCCAGTCAAGGTAATGTGGTGTGAACTGTTTTACCTTCATCCATTGCTTTGGTAACAAGAGTAAAGCTTAAATTTGCCCATGATTTTGAGCCTTTCACATTTTCCTCTGGGCTGTTTTCATCCACATTTTTAGGGCCATGTATACATGTATGCATTCTTTGATTCACCTTCCTGATTGTATTCAATTATATTCCTTTTATAATACAGCACAATTGTTAGACTTAAGTTAGAGCGCATTTTAAATTTATTGTTTAAACATTTTTCCAGTAGGCAATTGAAACAAAAATGTATTAACCAATAATGATAAAACTGCCCTATTCAGAACATTTCCATCATAAAGGTCTACTTCCACACACAACTGCATTTTAAATTTATTGTTTGAACATTTTTCCAGTAGGCAATGAAACAAAAATGCATTAAACAATAATGACAAAACTGCCCTATTCAGAACATTTCCATCATAAAGGTCTACTTCCACACACAACTGCATTTTAAATTTATTGTTTGAACATTTTTCCAGTAGGCAATGAAGCAAAATGCATGCACCAATAATGACAAAACTGCCCTTTTCAGAACATTTCCATGATAACAGTCTACTTCTACACACAACATATAAATACAGAATCACAGTAGTGTAAGCCATAGACATGTTACACAGCTTCTTGAGCTTATTTTCAATTGGGGGGGGGCAAAAGGCCAAAGACGAGGGACACATTTTAAACATTGCTTGCATAATTTTGGAAAGTTGCTTGCATAAAATGTTGTGTTACCGCCATGCATTTCACTGCCAAGTCTTGAACCTAGAACCCTGTGCATTACAGTCAGAGCAACATACCACTAAGCTAAACCAGCAGTTTCTTGAAAGACAGGAAGACAAACTTAAATGGCTATCATATCATTTAATGAATTCAGTTCTCACTTCTCATCATAGCTCTCAACCTCTTAGCACAAAAATACAGAACAAAGCCAATAATGGGGGAATACAGCCCCAAAATAGGGACACATTTCAAATACTGATTTTATAACCTTAGAAAATTGCTAAAATAAAAGGTTTTGTTGTACCACTGAGGCATAACTTCACAAGTGATGGTAGCTAGGGACTTTAGGCTCTTTTTACCTGTACCCAAGGTACAGGGTTTGAGCCTCAGTACCTCTAGCCACCAGATGTATTTTACACACACACACACACACACACACAAACACCTACCTTACTCATGTCTCCCAGTAAAAACAGCCAGTCCAGACTCCATCCTCTGATTTCCACCCAGGCAGCTTCCACAGATAACTGTCCATTCCTCAGCAGCAGCTAAATAGGCCGTCCATTCCCACTTGCAAAATCAAAACCAGCCGGAAACCATGTGCTTCGTGAGCTCAACACTGACAGGCTGGTAGCCCTGATGAGCTGTCAGCTAAAGTGCAAATGAAAATAATTCAAACAACGGGACAGTTGGGGGTGATCTGTAAAAGTGGGGGGCTCCCCTTCCCCCTCGCTGTATGGTTCCGGCGCCCATGCACATTTGAATGTCAGATGTCATATCCTTCAGGAAATTCATGCAAATACAAAACTGGTATTCCATCAACTGTCTAAGTGTGTAACAGCAATATTTGTAAAGTGTCACTATTTTCTGGACTTTGCCCCCCCCCCTTATTTGTGCCTTTGCCCAGATGTCTTGCTGTAAGAGATTGAGAGATATGACTTTGCTTTAGGAGTGTAACCACAGTGTACTGTACTGGCAAAGAACAGAAATGCATATAAAGTATTACCTGTGCAAATGTATGTATTAATAATAGAAGCTGGAAGCCTCAAACATACAGACATAAGTTGCAAAACTTCAAGTAAATAACCTAAACTTGTTTTACGAATGTGTTATCTCAGTATCAGTGCAGTAAGCAGACATAAATGTCTACAGCTAGAGATTTTTGTATTGTCTTGAAACATAAATAATTACTTGGCTGAGAATGTGGAAGTGCTTAACTGTGTTATGACTTCTAGTTCTACACAAACATCAGACAGATATGTACTTCTGATGCAGAGATGTTAAAATATATGTTAATTGCTGTTAGCCTGGGAAGTGAAGGCAGGTGACACACACTGATGTAATCTGAGCTAACCCAGCAGTAATACTGATTATTACTTTCAGACCTGTCTCAGAGAAAGACCTTTGCATGTTATATGTGTCTGTGTATCTGACAACATCCACTCATCTGCATTTGCCTTGCTAATAGCAAGGAACTAGGGAAATGTAAAATTGTTTACATATATATTGGAATATAGTACATCTGTCTGTTTGTGTGGTCAGCAGTGCTCTGAGTATCAGGCGTCTCTGCATTTAATGTTGATGTGAAGCCCTTTATTTAAGGCTTGATCACTTCTATTTTATATCTTTTTCTAGTATTGCATTTGTTTTGTTTTAAGTTTTCTGTTCTGTTGGAGTTTTAAGAGTTCCCCCTCTCACTCATTCAGTCCTTGTTGTGTTCATAAATTTGGTGGCTTTTGAGTTGCCCACCCCCTACCATAAGTCTCATTTTGGACACTCCTCCCAGTTCCATCCTATCATCTTATTCTACTGAGTAGAGATAGATTATTTGGGAAGGCAACCCCCCCAGGTTTCCCAAACTTAAATTATCATGCTTCATCCCTTCCCACGTAATGTAAAAAAATAATTCTACTGTATTTATGTTTCTTCCTACTTCATTAGTTTATTTTGCTTTTGCTGCTTGTTCTTAAAAATACACAATTGTACTTATTCTGCTGCATTTATTACTGCTTGTTAGTAGCCTAATTAAATTGTAACTAATATTCTAAGCCTTTTGGTTTAAGCACTTGGGCTTCAGGCCAGTTATGTTACATTAAAAAGGTTTGTGGTTCATGCTCTTTTGGGAGGAGAGGGTAGATTCTGCCATTCTGAGCTGGGAATTGCTGGTTAAAGGCTTATTTTACCTGCTTGTTTGCACTGTTTCTTTCTGAAATTGGTGCACCTTGTTTGCTGTAGCATAGACTAGATTCAGACCTGCTGAATCTATATTTATTTGTATAACTTAAGCACTAATCCAGGCCATCTTTTTTTGGAGAGGGTTTCTCTGCACCCTAGTGGCAGGAGTGTGCAGTTAGAACATGTTTGATTGAAGACCACTGGAACAAACCTCAGTTTTGAGTTTTTTTATTGATTAATTGATTAATTTGTTTAAATCAGTTTGCTCTTGTTTGCTAATGTTATATTTAAGTGTGTATCTATTCTCCTGTGTTAAATTGACATAAACAGAGTTGAACTATCGTTAGCATAATCTGGTTACAGGTCTTGCTGTATTCAGATCTGTTTGTGTGATTCCTGTGTTTCCTGCTACACCATCTTGTGTTGGCCATGGCCTGCCTGTACTTAATGAGAGTAAGCTAACTGGTTGGAACTGGTCTGGCATAGGGTGTTGAGCTAAGAACTCAGGGACAAGGGTTGGTTGAACAGTTCTAGTGTCTCTATTTTACCTTTGTTTTTGTGGTATTTAAAACCAGCATATGTGTGGATTTGTGCTTGTTTGCCTGTTGCACACTGCTGCTGTGCTGTTTTAACCCTTTGTGAGGTATCTCAGTTGCATTTTTCCCTTATCAGCACTCCTGTGTGAGTGAGGCCCTCACCTGCAGCTACTGTATTGATTTTATCCATCCATACTCACACCTATAGGTACTCTCCTCAGATAGTAACCACTCTATCCCTGACATCTGTTCCACAGATTCTTATAACCATGGATGGACAATGTGAGACAGTATAGCAACTGCCTTATGTACACAGACAACCCTGTACTACTACCACCTAAGAACAGAATATGTAAGAGATGCAATCACATTAAGAAACTAGGATCCTTGCTGTCTCAGTCAAAAGACAGTACATGATTGACAGACCATGATGCTTTGCCACAGATGGCCTTCATCTGTCTCCCCTGGGCTTTAGGCTTCTGGCAAAGGCTCCTGCCTCCCCCATAGTGGCTTTTTTAACCAAAGTCGTGACCACAATATTACCAACATGAATAATTCATATAAATGAAATTAAAGGTCATGCTGCTAAATGCTAGGAGTTTTAGTATGAAACTACACTCATTGCAAGTATTCCTTGCCCTGGAGGATGCTGACATTTATGCACTCACTGGAACCTGGTTCAAAGCTGTGGAGAGCATCCCACCCTTACCTGGTTACTCATCCTACCATACTTTCAGACACCAAATGGAGGGCTACAAAGCCAAAGTAGGTGGAGCTTCAATATTTATTAAAGACATACACACCTCCAGGCTGGTCAAATGGTAGGACGCACAGAAGACACTGCAAGTGCAGTTAATTGTTGACAAAACACATATTCAAATCATAGCTAGCTACAGACCCCCAACCATGACTAGGATACCCACTCCACCTATTTGGACTTACTTCAATCCATCAAGATTCAACCCTCTACTTTGATCCTGGGTGACCTTAACTACCCAACCATAGAGTGCAAGACCTATTCTAGCCCAAACATGAATGGCCAGAGATTCCCTGACTTTGTCAATGGCAATGCATTGGATCAGCTGGTCGACACCTCTATGAGAGGTGAAAATATCCTGTACCTGGTCCTAACCAACATGAGTAGCCACTGTAGCACTCCTACAGTGTCATCCTCCTTAGAAAGATCCAACCATAAAGTAATCACTTTTGAAGTTACCATCTCCCCTGAACCCCCCCCCCCTTGTCAGAATCACATGAAAAAACATGTCTGAAGCTGACTACAATCTCCTCAGAGCAGATATAAGGAGCCACTGTTCCTTCAGTTGGAATTAGCACTAATGTCCAAGCCTAAACCAGGAAAATATATGAGCACCTACATAGCTGTATGGCCTCAGCAATACCTGACAGGACCAAATCATCTTCCTTAAGGAAGAGTAAACCTGTCTGGTAGACAGCAGCAATAAAGTCTATACTAGAAGGAGGAAATTGCTGTCCAGGGACAAAAATGAGTAGGTGCCAAGTTTGAAGCAATCTTATTTTGTCTGAAAAAGCAAATAAGGTCACTGTTGAAATCCTCTAAGGCTAATTTCAAGTCCAAAGTGACCACATCTAACAAGGACAATCACAAGGCCTTCTTCCCATATGTCTGCAATCTTAAAGGGAATACTCAAATCTGCTCTAAACTTGTGGTCAATAACACCACATACACAAAAGCCATAGATATAGCCAACCTGCTGGTAGACAGGTTCACTGAAAACTTCACACCCCTGTCCCCCAATTAGTACACCAGGACAACCCCACCACCTGACCCCTCTCCTCTTCACCATGGAGCAGGTTCTTAATGCCTTCTCAAAGGAAAAAAATAAAGTGTCGATGGGACCTGATAACATCCCTGCCAGTGTCATACATGAACTTAGGCATGAGCTCTCATCTCCTTTAGGCACCCTATTCAACCACAGCCTGAGCACCAACTTTATCCCAGATGCATGGAGGACAGCCACTGTCATCCCTTTACACAAAGGTGGAGCATCCACTGACCCAGGCAATTATAGGCCCATCAGCCTAACTAGCCTGATCTGCAAGGCCATGGAATGAGTTATCATGGACCTTATAAACAAGGACATTGGCAACCTCCAAACACTGAACCCCACACAGTTTGGTTTTGCCAAAGGGAGAGCACGCCTGTTAAACATGGTTGACTTCTTCAAAACAGTCACCAAAGCCATGGACGAGGGGAAGATGGTGCACAGTACCTACCTTAACCTAGCAAAATCCTTTGATACTATTCCACACATGGGCATAATACATAAACCCTCCCAGCTAGATATCAGCCCATATGTTACCAGAAGGATAGCTAACTGGCTCAGTGATAGAACCCACTCAATCAAAGTAGGGGAATCCACCTCTAGTAGTAGACCCATAATGAGTGATGGGCCCCAAGGATCAGTCTTGGGGCCTCTACTGTTTGGCATATACTTGTCTGAGGTGCACACCACTACCAGTGGTCTGTGGCTGACTAAGTTTGCAGATGACTGCAAGCTGGGTGCTGTTTTAAATTCCCCTAGTGATATGAACATTCTCCAAGAGGGCCATACCCAAACTAATGATTGGTGCCAGAAGCATGACCTTAAAATGAATGCCAAGAAATGCATCATTATCTCCTTTGGGGAAATTGTCATGCCCACTAATTATGACATTAATAACAATGTACTAAGAATGCAATCAGTTGTGAGAGACATGGGCACCCAGGTTGATAGCAACCCGACTTTTGACCACCACATTGCCTCCATTGTACAGAAGTTTGTCTACACGGCCCACTTCATAAATCAGGGTATTTCATCCAGGAAGAAGAAGGAGGTCATAACCCCCCTGTATTCCTTTCTTATCAGACACATTATTGAGTACAAGTCCCCCTTCAGCATGTACCTTGCCATGCACATGCAGCAGTTGGAGAGACCACAAAGGTTCTTGACCAGGAAAATCCAGGGTCTCAAACACCTATCCTATACAGATAGGCTAAAAGTCCTGTCTCTCTACTCAGTCTCATACAGACTGCTTAGAGGTGACCTGTGTCTGGCATGCAAGGCCATGAACGACCCAGCCTTGATGGAGTTGCTGAATATCCATAAGACAAACTAAACTCACACAACCCACACACAAGGCTTTAACCTAGTCTGTGACATGAATAGAACTTGTTTGTGTGATAGATTTGCATCCCAAAGACACAGCTGTCTGTGGAATAGAGTCCCACTCTATGTCATGCAGAGTACCTCTCTAGCCCTCTTTAAGTGGAACCTGGATGACTGGATGAGAAACAGAACATACACCCCTGGGATCCCACCTGTGTCCCTGCTGGATAGGGGAAACAGGTGCTGACTTTGAAGGAACATGGGCAAAAGCCTTAGCTAGGCCTATAAGGGCCTCTGGGCCAATAGCTTAGTATCATCCTATGAACCTATGAACCTATTATCGTAGATGTTTGCTGTAATTATTTCAGACTGCCATGCAATATTGTCTGAAATTATTCCCTGTGAGTTTGAACTCTGTAGTTACTGTATTGATTGAGTATAGGTTCATAGGTTCATAGGTAGGTACTAGGCTATCTGCCCGAGGGCATTTATAAGCCTAGCCAGAGTGTGTCGGCTTTCGCCACCCCATTGATTAATTAACTGATCCTCTGTCTTGTTTCTTTATTAATTATTATTAATGGTGGTGGTGCTGCGGTAGCGTTGTCACCTCACAGTTAGATGTTCCCGTTCGATTCTCAGTTAGAGCATCTTCTGTGTAGCGACATGCGTGAATGGGCGTTCCTTCGTTGAAGGTTGTGTGTTAGGCCCGGCAAGCCAGTAAGTAAAAATCTACTGCCAATCATTAGCGGACCGGAGTTCCGCTGTGGTGACCCCTAACCAGGAAAAGCCAAAAGACACATTAAATATAAGTAAACCTTGTAATTGTGTCTGGTCTGTATAGAACTAAGTAAGCTCTTAGAGTACTTGCATATGTATTTGGTGACACTTGTATAGCCCACTCCAGTAGGCTCGGTCTTGGTCTCACTTACCATTTGGCTAACAGGCACATCACACAGTAGGATTTGTTACCCTATGGTAAGGGCCTTAAAGTAGCTGATAAAGAGATGGATTGTGGCAGCCAAAACTGCCTTTAAGTGTGGACAAAAAGGCCATAACTAGTAAACCTGTGCCAGCCTTCCCAGGAGTGTGTGTGTGTGTGTGTGTGTGTGTGTGTGTGTGTGTGTGTGTGTGTGTGTGTGTGTGTGTGTGTGTGTGTGTGTGTGTGTGTATGTGTGTGTGTGTGTGTGATTCATAAATCAAATCTCAAAATGTGTGTGTCAACTTCTTGGGCAGGGACACAAAGCACTGGTCAGACAGAGACAGTGAGGAATGTTTTTGCTTGGGCGCTCTTCTGAGATGTTAACCATATAGCTATGCCAGTGGGGAGTCTTACTGGGGATCTGGAGAGCAAGGGAGAACCCAGCAGTTGATGGAAATGATGTGTGTGGACTCATAGCAACACAGTCGGTCAAAGTGGTCAGGCCATTTCTGGTAGTCCTGGTAGCATCCCAGGTTACTAGGCTATGGGACCTGAGCAGCCATATGACTAGGCCACATGTCAGCCCATGTGTATGCCAGGCAGCAGCTGATGACCCCATCAAACAGGGCACAGGTGGTATCCCAAGGGTGTATGTGCTGTTAACCATCCATCTGATCAGGTTATGCCTGCAAAGGTTTAAGTAGCTACCCTGCCTGATGTGGACAGGGTGCCCATTCCACTGCAGGGTGATTGTGTGTGACACATGTGAGCTGCCAACAAAGCCATCCAGCTCACTCACCAGGTTGAGGGTGTGTGTGTGTGTGTGTGTGTGTGTGTGTATGTTAACACAGTAGAGCATGACTTGCACTCATGCTGCAGTCCCAAGAATGTGGAGTCCATGATTGCCTTGCATGCCACAGTGAGGTCACTCCTGAGGAGTATGTATGACACCATGTAGAGGGTTGGCCTTATAAACTATAGGTGTATGGTAGATGTTAGATGGCCTGGCATTCTCTGGTGGGAAACCTCTGTGATGTCCCCAGCTGCTGCATGTGCTGTGAGATGTGAGTGATGAATGGAGGATTTTGCACATTATTTGTCCTCATTGGGGGGAACATGAAACATCAGGATTGGGGGGCAATGCATGCTCTAATGTCAGTATGTTGACAATACCACACACATACTGTACTGATAGAAGGCAGGGGTATGATGTGGGTGTTAATGGTCGACAGTGCTAGCAACAGTGGATGTGCAGGGTCTGTACATAATGGTGGCCAATGTACATGGTCCTGTGATGTGTTTCCCCTATTCATGTCTTTCAGGTGAGATGTACCACAGATGCAACCCATACTTCTGTCATCGAAACTGTGGCAATCATTAATGCCCTCAGACTCCATCACAGGGTACTGTTGGGAAGGATCCAGCAAAACCTGCAGGAATGCACTGCGCTGTGGATGAAACGGGTAATGACAGTCAACAATGTAGGACATTGAGACAGGACCTATGAACAGGTCTGACACCATGCCACAGACCTGGTACACAATGCATGGCAAAGGGCTGCAGCTGTGGCCAGGGACCGTGCTGCACAGTTGAAAGGCCTGCTACTCAAGCACCACTCACAACCACTGAGGAGTTCCTCGCAAACCTTGGTATAGCCACCGCCTCCCAGAAAACCATCACTACATATGTCTGGAGATGGATGGTACAGAGTCAGCAGCCAAAGAGCGTGGAGGTAACACCCCAGTGGGCATCATGTCAATACTGTAGATTCATCGTGGCAGCCTTTGCATACCTAGGCGCATATGTCAAGTCAAACTGCATTTGCGGGTGGGGTTTTGTTATGCACACAAGTGCACAGCTATTGTGAATGTCATCAATTTGGGTAGTATCACAGCTTGTAGTGTACATTTCATGACTGCACAAATTATCCTGTACCAATGGCCCATTTGTGTGTACTGACAATACCTTTCCCCCACAACTACATAGATCCCTCTGGTGTGGCTGGGGAACTGCAACCTGAAGCTGGTGAGTGTGGAACTGTCTTGTTGTGACTCACCAATACTGTAGGCATGTTGAGGGCATCCTTTTCTACGCACACAACAGTTATACTTAGCCATATTGCAACATGTGTATGTTCACGTGTTGTGTGGTTAATTGCGGTGCATGACATTAATCATCACTGGAGCCTACTCTCACGAACTGTAACATATTAGCATGCATTGTTGTATAGCTGTTGCTACAGTGCTATACATGGGTACATTAATATTGTGTACATGGGTGCACAGTGTGTGAGGTGAAGGGCCATCACATACTGCCACTCCTTACATATCTCACAAGTGTATAGTAGTAGCAACATTAACTGGACATAGCTGCACAGCATGTTGTTGAGTGCCTGTCCAGAGTGCATCTGTTGTGGTCTGAATGAGTGGCATGCATATCATCATTCAGAAAGTGTGGTCTGTATAATGTCTTTGTGCCACCTCACCTGTGTGTGTGTGTGTGTGTGTGTGTGTGTGTGTGTGTGTGTGTGTGTGTGTGTGTGTGTGTGTGTGTGTGTGTGTGTGTGTGTGTCTGTGTGTGTGTGTGTGTGAGTGTGTGTATCAGCAAACATTATAGTGCAGGTAGTAATTTACACATGTTGTCTTTCCCTCACAGGTGAACATGGAGGATGGTGTATCTCCCCCTCACAACCTGATGTCAGTGTCTTATTGAACTCTGATGATGATGGTGGTCATAGTGAAACACAGGAGGGGTTGTTAGGGACTGAATCTGTTCCATTGGTTGACATCCCACTTCCTCCAACAATGTCCCTGCACATGGTCAGTATGCCCACATATACCCAGTCTCCAGCAGCCACAGACATTGGACAGTTGGTGGGTGGTGGCACACAACAGGCTAGTGTGGCAACTATGGCATCTGTGAGTGTAGACACCATTCATAGCCAGAGAGCTGGTGAGGTCACACACAGGCAGATTGACAGGGGTGCTTGAAGGAGGACTGCTGCCCATCCAGCCCCTGTCAGAGGTATCACAGTAGGTGTCACCCAACACATAGTTTGCTCCATCATGGAGGCACAGGCACATTGTGAATGGTACACCAGATGGATGCTCAGGGTCATGGATGCAACACTACCTGCTATGCATGACGACCTCCACAGCATTGGTGATGCCATACGTCATTTTGCTGATGTCATATATAGATGGTGGGGTGAGACATTGTCAGTGCTCAACCATGCAATGTCTGTGCTTGAGACTGTGGTGGGAATAGCGCATCGAACATGTGGACGTAGGTCAGCAACAACATCAGCTGAGAGCCCACATGGCCATGCACATTCACACTCCCATAGTGGCAGTACCACCAGCACTACCAAAGGGAGGTTGCTGTCCACACCACACCATAGCAGGCCATGGGCACATGGTCCTGGCCATTCTCATGAGGGACACAGATCCAGCAGACAGCAGTCACCATCAGGAAGTAGTACCACATCTGGCCTTGGACCTGGTGATGCCACTGACACTCCTAGCAGAACCACTTCCCATGTCCGTGGCCAGAGATGGTGAACTGTACAACTTGCCATGTGCGGTCCATGGCTGTCCAACATACCCATGTGTAGGGCTAGCACATGGCTTGACTGTGTGCTAAACACACTCACACATCATTATCCCATGGAGGTCGCCACCAGACACACACAGCTGTTCTCCATCACCCAGCTGAACACCACCCTTCCAGACACGCACACATGATGTCAACTGTATGGCCCAGCCTAGGCCTTTGGCAACTCCAAACCACACCTCGTGCATGTGATGATACATATGCCACATCCCTGTTATCCATGCCATTGATGCAGGAACATGCTAATATGTGTCTGATGCACAGGGTGAATATATGTCAGTGTGTAGTGTAGTAGTGTTATGCCGTGTAATGTGGAAATTGTCATGGGTACACATCGAAGTGTATGTACCTTTCTGTCATGATGCATTATTGCTGTTTGTACTGCTGACTGACTGTTGTCTCACATACCTTATTCTGTTTCTGTTCTAGGTGTTTGTGTGTGTATAGCCTGGGGAGCTGCTGACATTACCGAAGCCAAGTATGGCAGAGTGGAAACACAGTGACCTTTTCATCGCCAAGGTGCGACTGTATATGTAAATGTTTACCTAGATGCATATGGGTGCAACAGTGTGTGAGAGACAATGGGGGTAGACAGTGTAACCCTTGCATGCATACCCCTTGACACAGCCAGCTAGTCTTTTTACATGTCACCTGGGTGTTCCGTAGGACCACAAGTTCATAGATACAGAGGAGGTTACTAGAGTGGCCCTGGGTCCCTCACAAGCCTAGCCATTACTTTATCCCCAACAGTATCATCAAGCAGCACCTGATGCCCCTGCCATTGCTGGACACAGGGTGACCCACAGGGACAGATGTTTTTTTCCCCATCCGCTCAAACTAGATGCAGTTGATGAGGGTATGCATGGTACTGTATTTGACATGTTTGGGGAGTGTAGTCCTGACACAGGGAAGCCTCTGGGAGCCAAACCTGACTCTCCATCATGTATTTCTACTATCTCATATGTGAGTCAGGCCTCTAATACCGGGAATGCACACAGAGTTATACTCTTGTATATGGGGCAGCTGTTGAAGGGCTGAGCACAACATTGCCATCTAGGCATGCCACAAACACCTGTGGACAACCTGACTGGTGACCAATGGGACAGTACTGATTACAGGCTGAATGGAACAGGTGTTGAGGGCCATGGCTGACCTTTGTGGGTGTTAACATAGACTTTACAGTTTCTGCAGATGTCTGCATAGGTGCATAGCAGACCAGTCATGCTGCTAATGTAATGTTGTACTGACTGAGGATTATTCAGAGGTAATGTCCACCTTTTGTCTGGATGGGGTCCCTTTACCTATGTGGTGAACCACATACACGCAATTCCTGCCCACTGCCACTACTTGTTGCCTAAATGCAGCATTGATGCCATTCTGAGTACCCAGATCTGTCATCACAGTCTGTGTGTTTATGGGGTCGGCCCTGATGTGGGAAATACTGGGGACATGTCCTTGCCATATGACATGCTGACACTGTTGTCTGCATTCAGCTTGAGGCCAGGACCTTGACACCATTCCATACCCACTGTATGGCTCAATGCAGTGTGTTTACAGCAGTTTGTAGCTCAATGACAGACTGCAAAATGCTTACAGTTGATACAGCCTTAGGCTGTACCTACATATGTGGGTGGTGGCAGTTAGCATTCATGCCTATATACATGTGGGTAATTAAGGGCAGCAGGTACTCTCAGGGCCTTCACATGTCTGCATATTGTACACACATAGGTGACACAGATTGTGGTTGCCACCTTATCAAATGTGGACTGTGGGACACATCTTGTAGTAATTTGACATTTGGCAGGACATACCATATCCATGGCGATTGCAACACACAGAACTTCCTTTGCTTTGCTACTATGACACCTTATTTGTGTGACATTACCTTAGCTTATACTATTGGTCATAACATTACAGTGCTTCTGATGTGCAATGACTGCTCTATGCTATTAGTAGTCAACTGTATGAAATGTTTGTTGTCCTACACTCTTGGGACCCCCTTATTGCTTCAATTGTTATCACAGGTCACACCTTGGCAAACATGGACTGCAATCAGTAGGGTGGTACAGATTGTGGCCATACCTGTGACCTCTACATGTGTCTGTAGATTGCCTACTTGTTTGACACAAATTTTACCTCCATTTGTCATAACATTGTGGTTTTCTGGCAAACTGTTGGAAAATACTGACACACTAACATTATAGATTAATGGCAGATATTGTCATATAACAACACATACCCTTTGGAAAGTGCATTCAATTGCACAACACGTTCTGGTATCTACTCTCCATGTATGTCACAGCAATATGTAAAGGTTGTGCTCAATGTTTGGTCTTTGCCCCACTTTTCCATACGGCTTTCACCAGATGTCTTTCTGTGAGGGGTTGAGAGGTATGTTGGTGTCCGTAAAACAGTTAGACTGCTGAAGGGGATGTACATACACACACACACACACACACACACACACACACACACACACACACACACACACACACACACACACACACACACACAGATGACCTGCCCTTGCTGGTAGTAGAACCTCTACCTGCCTAGTTTTACAAATGATACTGCTATATACATAACACAAGCACCACAGAGCTACTATAGGGTTGCAATGTCTGCCACTACTATTTAAGTGGGTAACAATTGCAGGGACTGTTAGGATTGCCAGTGGGGGGGGGGGCACCGGCCTTTAACATGATGGAGCCATCTGAAACTCACACACACTGCTGCATGGGGACATGCATTGAAACACACATGTACACAGAGTTGACACTTTTCTGATTAGAAGACCTACCTATCTAGCTTTGTAGAATACAGACTGACATGACTATTACATGTGGCACAGTGCCTTTGTGTTAGGAAATGTGTAACTGTGCCTGTAAGGTGGATAAAATCTGTAGGGGCCATAAGTATGTTGGCAATGAGGGAATTAATAGGGTGGAACAGGCAAACAAAATTGTATAACCATCGCATACACATAGACAAGACAGCCACCGGGGATAGGCATAAAAAAACAGATACAGTCACACAGTTGGCAATGGTCAGATTACAACCCCTTCCTAGCCAGGGTCTATATTAAATTCTTGAAAGCTGTCAATGTCGAATCTGGCATTGTCGACACGAAAATAGTGAATCTGCAGAACATCGAACAAGTAAACGGAAATCTCCGTAAGGGCACAGCCCCCCTGCCTACACCATTTCATTTTTTTTTGTTTTTATTTTTTTTTTCTGAACATTCGATGTTTTAACAGTTTGATCACTAAAGGTCGACCTTTAGTGATTCGAACAGTTAAATATTCGATGTTCTGATATAGACCCCCTATCTACTTGCATGTACTATAGTGCTACATACATTTTGCATGCACCACAGAGATTATATGCCAGGGACATAAGTCACAACCTCCTACACCAATTAATCCTGAGAATGGCTTCAAGGATGGTGGAATAAACCACCCAAAACAGTGACTGTTCCCACATATTGCTCTTAAAAACCTGGACAAGTGAAAGGATAACAGACTTTGCATCACCATGACATTTCAGACGGATATGACGTCTGAAGCTGACGTGTGTAAATATGGCAACTGTCACATATTTGCCAATGATTTGTCATAAAACCCCATTGTTAGGAGACATGGACCACTATATGTTGCAACATTTGGACATTCTGCATACATCTGTACAGATGAGTGGTATGGCCTGTAGAGTTTAACATGGTGCATTTAAGGTAGATGACAGCAACAGGCCCTTTAAAATAATGCCATGGGGAGGGGGTCAACACACCTTAAAATGGTATAAACAACACACACAGGGGATATGCTTCACACATGAACACGCAAGTATAGTTGGCTGTATTGAAATTCAAACCCCTACCTACCTACTTGCGTGTACTATAACGCTGCCTACTTATCACATGTGCCACAGAGCTTATATGTCCAGAAAGTGTCCAACAGTGGATCTAAGGTTGATGACATGATCATGACCTGTAAAGTAATGGAATGGAGGGACACCAGGGTGGAAGATGTCTCAAAATGGTATAACCAACACACACACACACACACACACACACACACACACACACACACACACACACACACACACACACACACACACACACACACACACATACAGGGGATATGGGTCGCACACACATAAACAATCACGCACAGTTGCCAGTGCTGAAATTAGAACTTCTGTCTATTTAGTTATTTATACCACAGTGCTACGTCAGTATCACATGTGCCACAGAGCCTATAGGGCTGAAGAGTGTCCAAAGGTACTTCTAAGGTGAGTGACATCAGCAGGCCTTGTAAAATAATGCAATGGGGGGCACCAGGGTGGAACAGGCCTCAAAATGGCATAATCAACACACACACACACACACACACACACACACACACACACACACGGTTGACAGGGCTGAGATTAGAACCCCTACCTATGTAGTTATTTGTAGTATAGGGTTACATCATTATTACATGCACCACGGAGATTAGAGGTTCATAGGTGTGCACTAGGCTAATGGTGCTGGAGCCTTTACAAGCGTAGCCCATAGAAGTACCCTGGCATTGTGCCATCTGACATTAGTTTCCAGTCCCTCTATCAAGTAGAGCCACTGGAGTGATCCCCAGGGTGAACATTCTATTACCCATCCATTCATCAGGATTTTCCTTGAAGAGGGTCAGTGAGGTGCTCTGCTTGACATGTATGGGAAGTCTATTCCAGAGCATGGGCAGTATCTGGGTGAGGAACCTGTCCCTCCAGCATGTTATATTGATTGTGGTAAAGAGGTTGAGGTCACTGGAGCTTGTCATGTGGAGGGATTGGGATTTCTTTAAATGTAGCATTTCTAACAGAGCTGGGTCAGGCATGGCTTTAAAAGTCAAGCAGAGATCGTCTCTACGTAGGTGATATTAGACAGAGAATAGCTGGAGTATTTTGAGTCTGTCCATGTGGGACATGTGTTTAATGCCTAGGATCCTCTTCATGAAGTACTTCTGTGGCCTCTCTAGCTGTTGCAGGTGTCTATTGAGGTACATGCCAAAAAAGCATTATACTCGATGATTGGTCTAATGAGGGAAGAGTAGAGAGAGATAGACGATGACCTCTTTTTTCCTGGATGCAAAATCCTTGGTAATGAGATGTGCCACATAGGACTTTTTGACCACAGTGGCAATGCAGTGGTCGAAGGAGAGGTTGCTGTCAATCTGTGTCCCCAGATCTCTTATAATGCCTTCAGTGTTCAGTGGGCTCCCATCGATGTGGTAATTAGTGAGAACTGAGTTTTTATCAAAGGGGATGACAACACATTTTTTGGCATTAAGCTTAAGGCCATGGTTTCAACACCAGTCATTGGTCTCAGTGAGGCCTTTCTGTAGGATGTCTGCATCACTTGGGGAGTTAATAATGGCTTCCAGCTTGCAGTCATCTGCGAACATTGTCAGCCAGAGTCCCTTTTTGTTGGCCTGGACTTCTGAGAAGTACATGCCAAACAGGAGAGGACCCAGGACCAATCCCTGTGGGACTCCACTCCTGACTGGTCGGCAGTCTGACTTGGAGTCTACTACTTTCACACTGAGTGTTCTATCTGTGAGCCAATTTGCAACTAACCTAGTGATATAGGGGTTTATGCCTTGTTTGGTGAGTTTATCAATAATTCTTGAGTGAGGAATAGTATCAAAGGCCTTGGCCAGATTGGGGTAGGCTGTATGCACTGCCTTACCTTCATCCACTGCCCTGGTGACTGACTCCAAGAAGTCAACCAGGTTGAGCAGGCATGATCTCCCTTTCACAAAGCCAAATTGTGTGGGGTCTAGAGTTTGGAGATTTCCTATATATTTGTTAATCAGGTCCATGATTATGCATTCCATAGCTTTACATATCAGACTCGTCAAGCTAATGGGGCAAAAATTCCCAGGGTCTGTAGTCACTCACCCTTTATGGAGAGGAATGACTTCAGCAGTGTGCCATTCTGTAGGGACAAAGCCTGAGGTGAGGCTGTGACTGAACAGGGCACACAGATGTGGTGCCAGTTCACTTTGTAGTTCGTATAGATCACAGCCAGGGATATTATCAGGTCCCATGGAAGCTGTATTCTTGGCCTTGGACAATGCAGCTTTAACCTGTGCTGCAGTAATGCTGGGTGCCTGGCACTCTACTGGTATTGTGATCGGTCTTTTGGGGGGAGAGAGGGGTAGAGTTTGCACTGAATCTGTCAGCCAGTATGTTGGCAATATCTGTTGGCTCAGTATAGGAAGTACCATTGTGCAGTATCTCAGAGCAAATCTGGGTATTGCCATGGAGGTTACTGATATATCTATAGAAGGCTTTGTGATTGTTTTTAGTGTATGCTGCAATTCTGCCTTCATAGCTGGCCTTAGAGGATTTCATGAGGGATCTCAACTTTTTGTTGAGGCTAACAAGGGAGTTTTTCCAGTCTTTGGACTTCATTTTTTTTCTGCAACAGTTTCTTCCTTCTGTTGTAGAGTTTACTAATGGCAGGGGACCAGCAGATAAGCTTCCTTTTTATTGGAAGAGAGCATCTTGGTTCTGTTGGGTATGGCTAATTCCATGCATTTATATATGTGTTTGTACAGTGCATTGGTGTATGATTTGGCAGTCATGCAGCTATTTTCCATTGGCATGGATGTGGTGAAGTTAGCCACCTCTGTTTTTAGGAGTCCAAAGTCAGCTATGGAGAAGTTTTTTAAGGTGGTTACCTTTGCAGGGGTTGTGGATGAGATGTGGATTTCCATGGTGATTAGTTTATGGTCGGATCTGACCAGGGAGGGATTGACTTTTGGTGTAGAGCAATGGTCACCCATGTTACTAATAACCAAGTCAAGGATGTTGCTTCCTCTAGTGGGGATCAGAATGAGCTTGTCCAGGGCATTGGAATTGTTGAATTCCAGGATGTGTTGGGCCAGTGTATTAGTGCTTGAATAGTTTTCCCAGTTGATGGAGGGGTAGTTGAAGTATCCTAGTAACAGAGTGTTAGGTTGGACGTTGATAGATTCCAGGGTGCTTAGGAATGTGGAGTGAGAGTCCAGGGACATGGTTGGGGATCTACAGCAGGCTATGACCTGGATCGCTGTCTTACCCAATGTTAGTTGTATCTGAAGTATCTCAGATGCGTTATGCTGGGCTTCTAGTCTGGAGGTGTGCATATCCTTTATGAATATAGAGATACCACTGCCTTTGGAGCTTTGGTCCATGGTTCGGGGCCGAAAGGTGTGGAATGAGTTATAGCCTGGTAGCACAGGGGTGCTTCCTGCCCCTTTAAACCAGGTCTCCATTACAGCACCATTGTCGATGTTCTCCATTTTGAGGAGTGCTTCGAGCAAGTGCATCTTGAGATTTAGACTTCTAGCATTGAGCAACATGACCCCCAGATTGCATTTATTTATAGCTCTTATGCTGGTAATTTGGTCTTTGGAACACTGCCTAAAAAGGCACTGTAGGGGTGGCAAGAGCCTTAGCCAGTTCCCTGAAACCCAGGGGTGACAGATGCAGGCCATCTCTGGCAAATCATTGTGGTCTGTCAATCATGTCATCCCAAGCAGACAGATACTGGATCCCCTTAAAGTAACACCAGAAACTTAGCCAAGTGTTGAAGTCAATCATTTTTTGTTTGTATTGCGGTATCATCCTGAGTGATGGTAGGATACTGCTCAGGGCTAGTATCATACCTGCCCGGGCCACATAATCCGAGAGTTCCACCATGTCTCTTTTCATGTAGTCTAAGGAGGTGCATCTCAGGTCATTCACACCCACATGGACAATGCCAGAGTCATACTTGTACTTGTTGTGGAGTGACCTGAGTGTATGCGCTATGTGTCAGATTCTGGCACCTGACAGACAGCTGACTGTTACCTTCTCCTTATTCAACCTAGTGAGTGGGACATCTGTGTGCCTCACTATTGAGTTACCTATGATTAGTGTATTGGACAAGGTGTTTAGCCTTAGGAGCTCAGGTTGAGGGGCACACTGTGGAGGTGAGCTATGTGTCCTGTTGTTTGCTCTATGTTGTGGTGGTCAAGTGTGTTCCTGTCTTGGAGGTCTCTGCTGCTTGGATAAATTTCTATTGAGATCCTTCATGAAGGCGGGTGTGTGGTTTGTGTTTTTATGTGAGAGCTGTGATAGTGGGTGTTCTGGATGGTTCCATGTTCCATGTGGTGTGGTGTGGTGCAGATGTTGACCTTCTCCCCTTGACCAGCTAGCCTGGTCTTGTTTGGAGAATGCATAGCTTCCAATTTGTGATGTAAGTGCATCTCTCACAAGTCTGAGTGTTGGGAGGTAAGGGTTGTTTGTGTACATGAGGCATTTGCTACACTGCCTCAGAATGCCCAAGTGCATCAGGTTAATAGGAGAAAGCACAGGGAACTGCCCTTTAATCATGCCAGGAGGGGTGATCATAACTGCTAAGCACTGGAGCTATTTCTGTGAAAAACAACTAGTGCTGATGGTACTTAGGTGTGCTACAATAATTGCTACAAAAACCTGTTGAAGTGCAAAGTGATTAGGCTATTTGAAATGCAAGAGCAAAAGAACTAGTAAGATCTAAGGGAAAAACTGAAGAGCAGACTTTATGGCACCAGTAATAGTTTACCTCAGCTCAGCACCACTGTACTGAGCTTAAACAAACCCATGCAAACGTGGGCTCTTAAACCAGAAAGGGATGGAAAAACTACCCAAAAAGCCAATAAACTACAATTTCTGGGACATAAACCACTCGTCTTGTGGTAGACAGGCTACCTAGTGCTTACCACTCCCCACTGATAAGCTAGAAGGCTTCCCTCCAACACAAAAAGGCGTGGGTGGGCTCAGAAGCTTACAAACAGTCTTGGATACAGCAAATCTGTATCTGGACTAGACTAGTTACAGGAAAGGCAGGAAACAAGCTTATAACTTTTTTACAGAAAAGCAGCTTAAACAGCAGTAAAAACAATTAAAATGCAGTGCAAGCTAGCACACTTGAGTGTGTTGCAATATATATATATACACATATATATATATTATATATATATATATATATATTTTTTTTTTAGTAAAGTGGAAAGGGAGAAAGGAGGAATGGAAGATAATTCAATGGTAAGAAACTAAGTGGGTTGGCCTTCTCAAATCATCTCTCTGTATTAGGTAGAATGAACTAATGACTCTAGACTGGGAGGAGTTTTCCAGATCAAATTTACAGTAGGGATGGGCAACTGCAAAACCACCAAGTATAAGAACAAGACACCAATGGGGGGAGGGTGGGAAACTATCCTACATCTACTAGCTATACTATTTTAGGCAGAAAGCACTACAGAAATGTTTATCACAGCAGAAAAACAGAAGTGAGACACTAAATGAAAGTTTTAAACAGATAAAAGAGCAATGAGACTCTAGAGAATGTTTTAACAGCAAACAAATCAGTTATATGATATACTCCTTGGCAGGAAATCACAACAAACAAACAGATGCTTAACAAATAGAGAACATTTCCAGTTAATACCTTTCACACAGTGAAAATTGCTAAAAAAACTTTACAAGTGTGACAGTAATAAAAGTGATTTAACAAGCCCTGTAAGGCAATCAATTTCAGTACTATCATGCAGATTACTTTATAGCAATAAATACAGTAAAAACAGCAGGCAGCAGACAATAAAAAGTGTTATAAATGGTTGGAATAAGCAATGACTAGTAAAAATAAGCAAAAAAACAGATACTTATTGTTATATATCACTGATCAGAATTGTGGTTAGTGCCCCTTCTCCCTTCAGCTCAGTGTGAATAAACCTAGGGCTGAAGAGTGTCCAAAGATACTTCTAAGGTGAAAGACATCAGCAGGCCTTGTAAAGTAATGCAGTGGGGGGGGGGCACCAAGGCAGAACAGGCCACAAAATGGTATTACCAATACACAGGAGATATGGGTCTCTCTCTCTCTCACACACACACACACACACACACACACACACACACACACACACACACACACACACACACACACACACACACACACACACACACAAACTCACTACCAGTGCTGAGATTAGAACCCCTACCTATCTAGGTATTTGCAGTATAGTGCTATGCTGTTATCACACAAGCCATGGAGCTTATGTGTCTAAAGGTACTTCTAAGGTGAATGACATCAGCAGGCCTTGTAAAGTAGGGCAATGGGAAATGTACTGGGTGGGAAAGGCTCAAAATACTTGAACCTACATACAGAGTTGCCAGTGCTGAGATTAGATCCCCTACCTATCTAGATATATGTACTATAGTGATATGCATTTATTGCCTGCACTACAGAGCTAAAGAGTATCCAAAAGTAATTCTAAGGAGGATGACATCAGCAAGACTTGTAAAGTAGGTCAGTTTTTGAAGTTTACTGTGTGGAAAAGGCCTCAAAGTACTTTAACCTACAAGCACTTGTCAATGCTGAGATTAGAACCCCTACTTATCTACATATATGCATTAAAGTACTACAGATTTATTGCATGTGCCACGGAGCTTACAGGGTTGAAGAGTGTCCAAAGATACTTCTAGGGTGGATGACATCAGCAAGGCTTGTAAAGTAGAGCAGTTTTGAAGTCTACTGGGTGGAAAATGCCTCAGAATACTTTAACTTTCAAATACACACACACACACACACACACACACACACACACACACACACACACACACACACACACACACACAAGGGAAGTGAGATTACAACCCCTACCTGACTACTATTACACAATGGAAGTCACCTACATACTGGCACATGCCAGTGATTGCTATCGGTGTGCAACTGTCTGCATGAGGACATCACTCTAAGCCTTTCAGGGTGTGTATCCCTCTCTCTCTATGCCTCTCTCTCTCTCTCTCTCTCTCTCTGTATCTCTCTCTATCAATCTATGTCTGTCTCTCCCTCCCCTGTCTCTACCTGTCTATAATTGATATATTTGTAGATGTTACCTATACATATATATATATATATATATATATATATATATATATATATATATATATAGCTATCACACTCAATAGATGCAGATATATCACATATGTGCCACCTCCAGGTAGCTGCAGGTAATCCTGTCTGATGGGGGTGGGGAGACACACTTAAGGTGTACCTAGCTGTCTGTATGCAAAGATATATCTGGACAACAGAGTTGTGTAGTCAGATGTGAGTTTCCTTCATGGGCTATAATTCTCTAAGTGTAGGAGCATGCCCAGTAGGACCTTCAATAGTAAGAGATGGACTTCATTCCGAAGGTAGCTGTAGTCTGGTCCAAGATTTTGATGCTAAAGCTGAATGGCTGATGAAGTTGTGTAAACAGTCCAGCACCTCAGTGATATATACTGTGTAAGGACTCTCCTGGATGTGTACTATCCTTATTAACTGAGTCATATCCTGGTGTGGGTACGGACTGCATTGGACTTAGCAGAGTTTTCCATAATATGTGTGGTATATTCTACATAGTACTGTGATTTCCTGGTATGTGAGTGGCAGATCAGTATAGAGTTATGTGAGGATGCACTGACAGACATTTATTTACTGACCCCATACATTGCAGGGAACTATGCTACAGCAGAAATTGTTCTAGTGTGCACATTCTATGTTTGTCTGGCTAGTGGTTCCCCTCCCCCTTATATGTGCCTCTTTGTCCTTCTGTAGTGCAGTCATGGCCTTTGTCCAAAGTTGCTGCTGTTATGTATTTGTAATTATGGTGTGAGTGGGGTAAAAGGTGTAACATCACACACAGGGTTACAGACCTCACATCTCTGACTGTACCTGTTTAACGGGTTGTGCATTATTGTACCCCATAGATCTGCTGTGGCCCTCAGACGGCTTGTGTTGCACTGTTATTGTCAGGCTACAAGTTGGCCATAACTGTCAGACTCTTACAGACGGACATCTGGACAGGCCCATATATAACAGTCAGACACGGGCCAAGACAACGGGGCAGGCTCTTAATATTGCTCTTCCAAACTTACACAATTGGGGGAATGGTTTTGTATTAGCTTGCAATTAATTTTTGGGATGACATCTGCATCTCTACTGTCTGTCATTGCTGTTTTCACATCAACCTTTATTGGTTTGCCAATAGTTTATCAGGAAAATGCAATGTTATGACAAGCAGAACAGATATTGTAGGCATACGTGTGGACATTCTGTTGACACCCTGTCATTCCACGGGTATGGATGGTGCCCACATGTTGTCAGTACTGACACAGTGATGTGGCAGCCTTTATATCCTGGCAGTCGACTTGTCACAACCTGCTGTTGTAGCAGGCACTGTGTAGGTTACTCAGACCTGTGTACTGTCCATATGTGTGGTCCCCTATCCTTCCATTGTCCAGCTTTCCTGCAGTAACAAATATTGTGTTCTGGCCAGTGTGTATAATTCCTACCACTGACGTAGCTGACATACAAAAGTGTTGCCATGGCCCATCTCAAACCATGGACCCTGAAACTATAGTACTGTACTTAGACCACTAAGCCATAATAGCCACCAATAAGTGATGTTTACTTGCTGACACTGTTAACCACAAACATACATAGTACATTGACCCCTGCATATTGCAGAAATGCAACAAGTTATCAAGTTGATTCTGACAGCCCTGGCAATGTGTGGCCTGCTGCTATCACCTTACAGACATAGATGTTAGTGCAGTTCTATGTGAGCACAGGTGTGTTGATGGGAGGGGGGCATACCTCTCAAGTGTACACATCTTCTAGGACCGTGCAGATGTTTAGCTCATAATTTTGGCCCATTTTCATAATATTGTGATTTTGTGGTAAATAATGGTGAATACGTTAAAGACTGAAATTAGAAAATAATGACAGACATGAGTTTCAGACTTCTTGACCTTTAGAGACTTCTTGCTACTGCAACAGCTGTTATTCTATCAAGTTTCTATGTTTGTAAGTGCAATATTTATGACTTGTCCCTGTTGTATGTGTGACCCCGTCCCTCCATTGATCAGCTTTCCTGCAGTAACAAATATTGCCTTCTGGACAGTGTGTACAACTCCTACCATAGGTGTAGCTGACATGGAAAATAGCTGGCATGGCCAGTTTGGAACCACATACCCTGTCAACCACAGTACTGTACTTTGACCACTAAACCACAACAGCCAACAGTAAGTGTTGTCTGCTTCTTGACAGTATTAACCTTGCACAGACATAGCACATTGACCCCTGCATGTTGTGGGCATGAAACAAGTTTGCAAGTTGATTGGGACAGCCATGGGAATGTGTGGTCTGTTGCTAATACCCTACAAACATAAATGTTACTGTATTTCTATGGGAACATGTGTGTGGTGGGGGGAGGGGGACATACCTCTCAATTGTACAAATTACCACAGACTGTCCAGATGTTTGCTTCATATTTCGGGTCCATTTATCACAGTATTGTGGTTGACTTGGAAAATACTGGCATATCATTACAGATCTGAGTTAGGAAGTAATGACAGACATTTGAGTTTCAGACTTCTTACCCTTAAGAGATGTAATGCACCAGCAAGACCTGTTGCTATATCACTGTCTAAGTTTGCCAGAGCAATATTTCATAAGTGTCCCTATTTGTGTGTCTTTGCTACACATTTCTTTATGGCTTTGTACAGATGACTTGCTGGAGAGACTAAGAGGTGTGTATGTGACTCCAACATTGACATCCATGCATGTCACCTATGACCCCACAGTGTCTTAGCCCCCCACATATACTGCAGTGAGCTTTGGCACCTTGTAGATTACTTCATATTCTGGGGTAGCCAGTATTTGACGGACATTTCCTGTTGTCCCACATAGCTTTCAGTTGTCTGATGCTATCCCAGTAGCCCACCCCTTTCCCTTGCATATATGCAGCAATACCACGGATATGCTACACAGTCTACTACTCCATTAATTTGTTGTTAAAAAGAGTGACTTACCCTGCGCCTGCAGCAGTTGGGAGGACAGCGCTTCAGGGCTGACTCTTTCAAATGCATGCAGTATGCAGCCTATACATGGTAAGGTACAGATAGTGTGATATGTGTGGCATCCCTTTTACTGTGTGTGTGAGTCAGAGTGAGGTGTCAGTCCCTGGGCCCCAAGGGTGTCAGTGTATGTGCTATGCATTGCCTCTTTGCCAAGGCCAGGGCATACTGGGCACACCTACGTCTTCCTACAGGAGCAGGCTGAGGGCGTTCATCTTCAGAATCCCACTGTGCCTGTGGTGACCTTGGCAATGGTGAAGGTCTGTGCCCCCCTTCACTGTGATGTTCCTGCTGCAGCTGTTTCTGCAGGATTATATTGTGTAGCATGGCAGATACTATGAACATGTGTGAAAATGTGGCTGGAGAGTACTGCAGGGATCCACCAGATATGTCAAGGCAGCGGAAACATGACTTGAGCATCTTAAACACATGCTCTACGATGTTCCTAGTTTGTGTGTGTGCCTCATTATGGTGTTATTCAGTGTGTGTGTGTGTGTGTGTGTGTGTGTGTGTGTGTGTGTGTGTGTGTGTGTGTGTGTGTGTGTGTGTGTGTGTGTGTGTGTGTGTGTGTGTGTGTGTGTGTGTGTGTGTGTGTGTGTGTGTGATTTTCTGATGGGTGCATCATCCACGGTTCCGGTGAGTAACCAGAATCCCCCACTGAATGGCCGTATGGGATGTCCCCCCTGACAAATGCCTGGTACAGCTGTGAGTCATGCCAGATGTGGGAGTTGTGATAACTGCCAGGGCTGCCAGCACACACATTGATGATAATGCCCTGGGCATTGCACATGACCTAGCAGTTGGAGTGATAGCCCTTGTGGTCGATGTAAACGTGGTGCTTTGATGTGGACATGAATGCAGTCTATGGCACCCAGTACCTCTGGGTAGTGTGCTACATGGTGGAGGAGACATAAATTGCTGGTCCTCTCCTCAGGGGTGTTGGGGAAATAAATGTGCTCACTGGTATGTATTAGCATGACAGACAGGAACTGGTGGAGTACCCTGGATGTGGATGCCCGTGAGATTCCCATGATGTCCCCAGTAGGTCTTTGGAAAGTGCCTGTAGCTAGTATTCTTATGGCTACACATACCGTTGTTTCCACTGGGATGGGTTTCCCTCTGTTGGCTCTGGGTCTGAGGTGAGACCAGTAGAGCTCAGTGAGTTGCTTTAGTATGCCCTTGTCCACCCTGTAGTGTTCTACTATCTCTAGCTCATGTAACCCCTGAAAAGTTACCCTGGGTCTGAACACTCTTCTCCTCAGTCTGGGCCAGTTGTCAGCATCATCCTCATCAACACCCTCAGTCTGTAGCACATAGATATGTAGCAAAGCAGAAGCAGCCCCTATCATTTTGTCAGTTAAAATTCCCGAGTGTATACTCCAATGGTGCTGAGTATGTGGGGAAATCAAATTAAAGGGTGTCTGCATACGTTATACTGGTGTGCTGCAGATGCAGCCTGTGTGATTGGCTAACTATGATATATTCCACCTGCCAGCTACAATATTGAGGAGTTTGAATGGCCTTAATAGTCATATATATAGTTGACTGCCTTTTGTCTGCTATTTCTTTTTATTTTTTTTTTCCAAATACCTCCAGTTTTAACCCGTAGAGCTAGTGTAAACACTGCTGAGCAGAAAAGGCCCTCCCCTGTACATGAGCATGCTCAGCATTTCTCTCACCAGCTAAGCAGAGCTAAGCAGCCTCAGATACACACTCCTGCTATGCTGTGCTTAGCTAAGTGCAAACAGAAGCCACGGAGCTCCAATGTGCTTACACAAAGCATGACACACCTCTTTTCATGTCAGCTGCCACTTCTGCCTACACCATCACATTGTAGCCCCTACACAGTTAGGCACCTGCAGACATGGTGGCCCATTTTGTTATTCAGTAAACTTAGCTCATTTGCATAAACCTAATTCCATATATCCTAGTTACAGCACTACATGAGAGCTTGTGTCCATAGCAACCACTATAACCTGTCATTGTATGAGTCTGCATGTTGGCCAGTGTAATGGCCACATTCATTTTACCTTTATTACACCCTTTTACTAATTTTATTTAATTATTTGCAAGATCACATGTTTTGGGTGCCGCTGTGCTCCACTTAAACATGGCATATGTGCAAAAAAATCCCTTTTGATTTCACACATTTTGCATCAGATAAACATGCCAGTGGCCATAGTTTTGGCCTTTGACACGTCTAATGCACCTAATACATGCTTTACTTTTAGTTGTCACAGCCCCGTTTTTTTTTTTTTTTTTTTTACAGTTATGTACACGGTTACTGTCAGCATACATTTGTAATGCAGACACAGCTGCTGCACAGATTCCTGTCTGCTTTCTGGATTGGTAAATCACCTCATTTGCATGGTTTTCTCCAGCAAATGAGGTGATTTACATTCTGCAACTGCATCAATGGCAGCATAGTTCTGGGAGGCTCAGGTACAAGTCCAGCCTTGCTTCCTGGATCACTCCACCTCCAAACTCTGTGTTCGGGCCACGGCACTTTGCTTACACTGAGATTAACTCCATGTAAGCATTATTGAATTACCCCCGCTATCTATATCTATATAATCAGTTGTTGTAGTATGTGGCCTTGGACTAATATCAGTCTGATAGACTAAGGGAAGGAAAAACCTCACTAAGCATTACAGAAATGTACTTTAAGGAGCATAACTGTTCAACATCACCCAGAATGATACCACAGTACAAGCAGAAAATGATCGATTTCAACAATCGGCTAAGTTTCTGGTGTCGTTCTAAGGAGATCCAGTATCTGTCTGCCTGGGATGACATGACTGACAGACCTTGTTGCTTTGCCAGAGATGGCCTGCATCTGTCACCCCTGGGCTTCTGGAAGGCTCCTGCCACCCCCTATAGTGCCTTTTTTAGGCAGTGTTCCAAAGACCAAATTACCACTGTAACAGCTATAAACAAATGCAATCTGAGGGTCATGCTGGTCAATGCCAGAAGTCTAAATCTCAAAATGCACTCACTCAAAGCATTCCTTAAAATGGAGAACATCAACATTTGTGCTGTAGCAGAGACCTGGTTCAAGGCAGCAGAAAGCACCCTGCACTACCAGGCTATAACTCATTCCACACCTTTCGACCCCAGAAATTGGACAGAAGCTCCAAAGCCGGTGGTGTTTCCATATTCATAAAGGATGCGCACACCTCCAGACTGGTAGCCCAACATAACGCATCAGAGATACTTCAGGTGCAGCTAACATTGGGTAAGACAGCATTTCAGGTTGTAGTCTGCTATAGGTCCCCAACCATGTCCCAAGACTCACACTCCACGTTCCTAAGCACCCTGGAGAATATCAGGGTCCAACCTAAAACTCTCATACTGGGTGACTTCAACTACCCTTGCATTAACTGGGAAAACTACTCATGTACCAATTCACTTGCCCAACGTTTCCTGGAATTCATTAATTCCAATGCCCTGGGCCAGCTCGTTCTTACCCCACTAGAGGTAGCAACATCCTTGACCTGGTCATGAATAACATGGGCAACCGTTGCTCTATATCAATAGTCAACTCCTCCCTGGTTAGATCTGACCACAAACTAATCACCTTGGAAATCCACATCCATCCCACCCCCCACCCCCACCCCGCAGAGGTAACTACCATGTAAAACTTCTCCAAAGCTAATCTTGGGCTCCTAAAAACAGAGGTGGCTAGCTTCACGGCACCCATGCATTTGGAGAACAGCTGCATGATTGCCAAATAATACACTAATGCCCTGTACGAACACGTACACAAATGCATGGATCTCACCATACCCAATAGAACCAAGACATTTTCCTCCAAAAAAGGAAGCCAATCTGGTGGTCCCCTGCCATAAACAAACTCTACAACAGAAGGAGGAAACTAATGCAGAATAAGGTGAAGTTCCAAGACTAGAAAAACTCCCTTATCAACCTCAACAAAAAGTTGAGATCCCTCATCAAATCCTCTAAAGCTAGCTATGAAAACAGAATTGCAGAAGATAGTAAAGACAACCACAAGGCCTTCTATAGTTATGTAAAGAATCTCCAAGGCAATACCCAGATTTGCTCAGAGCTATAGCACAATGGCACCTCCTATACCGAGCCAACAGATATTGCCAATATACTGGCCGAGATTGCCAGGCACCCAGTATTACTGCTGCACAAGTTAAAACAGCACTACCTAAGGCCATGAATACAGCTTCTATGGGACCTGACAATATCCCTGGCTGTGTTCTACATGAACTACAGGGTGAACTGGCACCTCACCTATGTGCCCTGTTCAATCACAGCCTCACCTCGGGCTTTATCCCTACTGAGTGGTGCATTGCTACAGTCATCCCTCTCCACAAAGGAGGAGTGACTACAGACCCTGGGAACTATCGCCCCATTAGCCTGATAAGTCTGATATGCAAAGCTATGGAGCACATCATTATGGACCTAATAAACAAGGATATAGGGAATCTCCAAACTCTGGATCTCACACAGTTTGGTTTTGTGAAGGGTAGATCATGCCTGCTCAACCTAGTCAACTTCTTTGAGTCAGTCACCAGAGCTGTGGATGAAGGCAAGGTGGTTCATACAGCCTACCTTGATCTGGCCAAGACCTTTGATAACATTCCTCACTCAGGAATCATAGAAAAACTCACTAAGTTAGGCAACAACCCCTATATCAGTAGATGGGTTGCAAACTGTCTCACAGATAGAACCCACAGTGTGAAAGTTGCTGACTCCAAGTCAGACTGCTGACCAGTCACAAGTGGAGTCCCACAGGATTCGGTCCTGGGTCCTCTCCTGTTTGGTAGCTACTTCTCTGAAGTCCAGGCCAACACGAAGGGACTCTGGCTGACAAAGTTCACAGACGATTGCAAGCTGGGTGCCATAATTAATTCCCCAAGTGATGTTGATATCCTACAAAAAGGCCTCACTGAGACTAACGACTGGTGTCCAAACCATGGCCTTAAGCTCAATGCCAAAAAGTATGTTGTCATCCCCTTTGGGAAAAACTTGGTTCCCATGAATTACCACATCAATGGTAGTCTACTGAACACAGAAGGCTTTATAAGAGATCTAGGAACACAGGTTGACAGCAACCTCTATTTTGACCACCACATTGCGACTGTGGTCAGAAAGTCTTTCTATGTGGCACATATCATTACTAAGGGTTTTGCATCCAGGAAAAAAGAGGTCATTGTCTTCCTCTACTCTTCCCTCATTAGGCCAGTCATCGAGTACAATGCCCCATTTGGCATGTACCTCACTAGACATCTGCAACAACTGGAGAGGCCGCAAAAGTACCTCACAGAGAGGATCCTAGGCCTTAAACACTTGTCCTATATGTACAGACTCAAAAAACTCCAACTATTCTCTGTCTCATATTGCCTACTTAGAGGCGATCTCTGCTTGACTTACAAAGCCATGTCTAACCCAGCTCTGTTAGAAATGCTACAGCTAAAGAAATCCCAATCTGTCCACACTACACGCTCCAGAGACCTTAACCTCATTACCACAATCAACAGAACAAGCTGGAGGGACAGGTTCATAACCCAGAGGCTGCCCATGCTATGGAATAGACTTCCCATACATGTCAAGTGGAGCATCTCACTGATCCTCTTCAAGAGAAATCTTGATGAGTGGATGGGAAATAGAAAATTCACCCAGGGGATCACTCCAGTGACTCTACTCGACAGAGGCACTGGGAACTAAGGTCAGGTGGCACGATGCTGGGGTAATCCTATGGGCTAGGCTTGTAAAGGCTCCAGGGCCATTAGCCTAGTACACACCTATGAACCTATGAAACTATGAACATTTTGGGTAGAGCCGCTCATGTGTCTCAGCAATACAACATTTAATTTATTAATGCTAGATTTGTCAGTAACAAATAATAATTATTTCTGACTTGGAAGGAATTGTCGTCTGGCATTTATAATAGCAGTTTGGCTAAATGACAACTTTCATCAAGCTTTGGAAGCTATTTCTCTACGTGTCCTATGATATTATTCAGTGACCATATTTAAGCATATGTGAGGGTGAAGTTTGGGGCTTTACAATTCTTTTGCATCTGTCACAGGCCACTATTGGTTATCCACCTCAGTGGAGTATGTCAGGGTACAAGAAAAAAGTTTGAGTACCTCCACATCTAACATCCACATAGCTGTGCATGAATATGTGTTCAAGAGTTCACTATCTTCCTTTGTCTTCTTAGCATTGGGCAGCTTAAAATGGTTAGTTTCAAGATACTTTAGCATCTTGGTTGATGAGACGTCCATGTGTTTTCTAAAAGAATTCTTCATTATTATGAAGTGATTTCTTTTTACTCATTTCATTACTTCTGTGGCCCATCCTTTTGGAAATTTTCTGGACTAGATTTTTCCAATTAGGTGTATCAACCTATGAACTGGAAGTGGAACCAGCTACTTGGGCTGACCATTGATGTGTGTTGCTTCCTCATTTATGAACTAATTAAATGTAATAATAATTATAATTCAGATATCACTAGAGTTTATTGACTTTACTGCACAAATACCTTGTGGAATCTAGTGGAAATAACTTTGGCGTTAACTTGTTTTCTGGGTCTCATTTCCCTGTGGTATGTAAGTCCAGTATACATAGTAGCTCAGGAGCTGTGGTTTCTCTCTAGGCACTGCTCTCTTCAGAAGAAAGGATGAAGACTTGAATGCCACTGGTACCACATTTGCCTACTGGAAGATAAGCTTACTCATGATAAGCATTACATCTCAAACCAAATGGTGAGCTCGCCAAAGAAGGTCACGTTTTCTGTCTTTGTTGTGGCAGGTTATGACTGTCAGATTGTCCAGCTGTGCTTTTCTGCAAAGTTAAGAATATGAGCAGCCTTGCCAGTCTTGCCACTCGGAGGCCTTACTAGCTAAGGAATATGAATCAATCATTCACTTTCTGCAACCTAACTTCCTTTGTTAGGTTAAGTTAAGTAGTCAGCATTTGTTGTGCCTACTTGATGTTCTTGTTGGGTGTTAGAATGAATTTAACTTGCCCAGCTATTGTAAATTATTTTACTTGGTTTCAAGTATGTGCCATATAATACTTGACCCTTGGTTGGAAAGACTGGACCAGATTCATTTTAGAGTTAACAGATTTTCTCTTGAGTATTGTGGATTTCTATCTATTTTAAAGGTGTTTTGGTAAGTAAATATGCATTCCTTTTTTAGTAAGGATCTTGATAAGTTTTTATTTTTATTTTTTTTTTTAATTTTGGCCTGCTCCTTTTGCTAACCATCAAGCAAGCCCCTCCCAGTGGCCTTATGAGTTTATTTATTCCCCATGGTGAGATCATATGGCATACTCATTCCACATTGCAAGCATTGTGAAGAACCAGGCAAATTAGGAGCGAAATATGTCATCTTTGCAGTAGTGATCAGACTTCGTGTGCATGTTTTACCATCCCCAGGAATGCTGATAGCATCTAAGGGGTATTATGCAATGCACTTAAGTATACTTATCTTCCTTGCATAAGAATTCTGGACAAAGTCAAAAATAATAATGGGACAAAGGAACAAAATCAAGGGCAATTTTTAAATATTACTCTAATTCACTTAAAAAGTTAATAAAACAGAAGGTTTTGCATCATCGTGCATTTTCTGAACAACTGGAAGTATAAAATTCGAATGTCTGGTATTACTGATGGACTGTAATCCTTAGTTATTTACCAGGAAAATCAAAACCTTTTTGAAGAAAAGGACAAAAATATGATGAAGAACCAGGAACATTCTACAAAATCAGGAACAGTTGAGACAAGGCATTTGACACAATACTCCACTCGGGCATTATTGACAAACTCAGAAGGTTAGGTATAAACCCTTATATCACCCAGTAGATAGACAGCTGGTCACTGACAGGACCCAGGAAGTTAGAATTGGGGGAGGGTCCATCTCTACAAAGAATCCAATCATGAGCAGAGTCACTTAGAGATTTGTCCTGGGACCACTGCTTTTTGCTATCTACTTCTCTGAAGTCAAGCCCAACATCATGGGCCTCTGGCTGATCAAATTTGCACATGACTGCAAATTAGAAGCCATCATAGGATTCCCCACTGACACTAATGTTCTCCAAGAAGAGCTGACATAGACAAATAACTGGTGTCAGAGCCATGGACTAAAACTAAATGCCAATAAATGCATAACAGCACCCTTTGGGAAATCAGCTATCCCTGGTAACTATCATGTTGATAACACACTCCTAAGAGTCAACTTAGCAGTCAGGGACTTGAGGACAGAGATAGACAGTAATCTAACTTTTGACCATTATGTGCCTACAGTATTGAGAAAACCATTCTATGTTCAGCAACTTATAAACATAGGTATGGCATCTAGGCCCAAGGTGGTCATAGTTCCACTGTACTCAGCACTCATCAGACCTGTTATTGACTACAAATGTGCCATTTGAAATGTACCTAACAAGGCACATTCAACAATTGAAACATCCACAGAGGTTACTCACTAAAAGGAAAAAGAATATAAATAACATATCCTATGCACTCCTTCTCAGAGCCTTATCCCTGCATTCTGTCTGCTACAGGCTGTTGAGGGGAATTCTATGTCTGGAATATTTGGCATAATAGTTAAGGTCTTTACCTCATATATACAAGGTATGTTCGGACACCACTCTGATGGTTCTCCTGCATACCCACAAAACAAACAGCAAGAGAATTATCTATACTAAAGACGTAAACCTTACATGTCATTTAAATAGGACCTGCAGGAGGGAGAGGTATGTATCCCACAGACTATCACCTGCTCTGGAACAGGCTCTCCATCAATGTAAAGCAGAGATCCTCCCTAACCAAATTCAAGTGCAACTTGGACAACTGGATGGAGAACTGGAAATTCACCCATGGTCTGGCACCTATGTCTCTAATGGACACAGGCAGCCTGTAAATGGTTCATCTCTCATGTCCCTGCTTACACAAGCAGTGGTATCACAACTTCCCAGAGATTGGGAATGCATGACTAGGCTTAAAAAGGCCCCAGTGATTATCAGCCTAGAACATACCTGTGAAGTATGAACTCAAAGTGTATTGCTCATACCTCTATGTGGTACACAATCAAAGCCCTCCCACTTTTATAGACAATACCTCCACAATATTTTATATAAGTAGTTCAAGTGGGAAGTTCCAACCGTTGCCTCAAGGAAAGCAGGAATTACCATTTCATTCTTCACCTTCCTGCATGCCAGTTGCAACAAGCACTCAAGCCTCTAATATAACTCAGTTTGCTTGTGTCGTACTCAGTGCTTTATCCCTGTATGCTAACAGAACTGACTAGGGTATAATTTCTGTTCATCAGACCTGGTGCCTATATTACCTAGGTGGTGTAATAGCATATGGTAATGTACTATATTGAACACCTTGGTATAGTCAGGGAAGATGGATACTGAAAGTGTCCTTTTATCTCATTGTCAGAAGAATTTAATCAGAGTTCATAGTACCAACAGTGTGCTATGACCAGCCCAAATATTGTGCTGTTTGTTAGTGAGAAGGTTGAAGTTGCTTATGTATTATGTGATCTGAGTACAGATGATTTTATTAGTATTTTACCAAGGGTAGCAAGATAGAGGTTAGGCTGTAATTGGTGAATGTATTGGGGTTAATCTCTTTGGGGAGTATGTCTATTACAGCCAATTTCTATACTGCTGACATAGTATTTTAGGTGAGGCAAAGACTGTATATTTGTTCTACAGTGGTAGATGAACCAGGATGGATGCCATCTGCCCCAGGTGAGTGTTAAATTTAATTTGTTCCAGAACTGTCTATATGTCTTTGTTTTTAATTTGTTTGAAGTAAAATTGTGGAATGTAAGGTGAGGTTGGAGACACTGGGGTGGCATGTGGTGCTGGTGTGAATTGTAAACAGGTTGCTGAATTCTGAGAGAAAATCTGTGGAAGAGAACATAATTTGAAGTATTATGGCTGGATTGGTGTGTTGTTTCTCCCTGTTAGATGATTAACCTCTATCTCAGAACTATTTGGCTAAGTGTATTAGGGTGTTCTCTGTTGATCTCATGAGATTGGTTTTGTGTATCCTAACATCTTGCTTGGAAAGATTTCTGAGTTTGGTAAATATTACCCTTGTATCAATATCAGGGTTGACTCTCCATGCATGCCATGTCTCAAGAATGAGTTTTAAAAATGATTTTACTTCCTTTGCTATCCAGTCATTTTTTTTTTTGGGGGGGGGGGTTGTATAGTCTAGATATAAGTGGAAAGCATGTGTCTTGTATATTTCTGAGGGTATTAGTAAACAATTCAGCACCAAGGGTGACTTCTTTTGTATTGAGAATATTAGTTCAGTATAGAAATTTAGCAGTGATTTCAGCTTTTTTGATGTTAGTGGCATATTAGGTCATAAAGGAGAGTAGCCGTGGTGGAGGTTTTGGTAGGGGGAGTGTATATAAAAGTTAATGGAGCAGTGGTCACTCAGAGATGGGATATGGATGGCAATATCAGAAATTGGTGAGGGGTTGTTAATGATTATGAGGCTTAATAAGCAGTCATTATTGGTTTTGTGACTGGAGAGGGGGTTGTTGTACTAACTGCTTTAGGTTGTGCTCAGTGAGGAGGTCTGTGACATTGTCATGAAGTCATTATGCTTCTATATTAGAAACATGCCCCAACCAGGCACCTTTTACAAAAAGAAGGCAGTGATATGGTTTTACACACCCTAGTTTTGTCATATAATGACTGTTGTAATTACCTATATCTGGGGCATGAAACTATTGCTCAGTTACTACCTAGTTTATTTAGTCATCATTTTAGTATAATTGATTTGTGTAACCTTCACTGGCTTCCTCTTCAGTCATGCTTATAATCTATTACATTCTTGTGCTTACTTATCTTGGTCTACAAGGCATGAGTCCCCCATCTCCGACATGATTTAGCCTTATTATCCTGCTTGACTTCTCCACTCTGCCTCACAGGGGTTGGTGGTGGTACTTTTGGGGTGTATCTTCTGCAAGTCATTCCCTTGCCTTTTAGATGCCGTACCTTTAAAATTACTAGATCCTATCACTGAGTGGATTTTTAAGAAGTTGCTAAAGATTATTTTATACCAGCTAGCCATCAGTCAGACTTTATTTAACCTAACTTCTTTCTTTATTTTTAAAATAACTAAGTTATTGTTTAAATGACTTTGCCCTCCCTATCACAAGACACATGTATGTATTTTTATTTTTCTATTTATTGTTTGTCAGTTTTTACTTTTATATATTGCTTAGCTTTAAAGCAATTAAATAATCCTAAATGTATCATTTCAAACCCATATTTAGCACAGTTATGCCTTATCTGTTTCCACCATTTTTTTAAACCAATGTTTCCTTCTAGGCAGCTCAGAGCTACAGGATGGTCATGTATCTATCCCAGGTAGACACACATGACTGCAAATTCATCCCATCCACTGGGTGGCACCTTTTAAGTTTCTGTAAATGTTGGCATTCTTTCCCGAGTGGCACTGCAGCTGACGATTATGCTGCTGCTGCTGCTAACCCTATTTGCCTCAACTTAGGACATATAGTTGATGTGGATACTAACCTGGTTTTGGATGATGATGCCAATGCCTTGGTGCCAACCACTGAGGGTGTGGGCACTTTGCACATGACTGGAAAAATTAAATGCATGTGAGCACACTCCACATAAAATAATGCCAAATAGAATGCCAGAAATATTGTATACACATATATCTGTGGACTACAGTGCTTCAGAAGAAGAAACACCTGTACTGGCTGCAGTCCATTATAGTGCCCCAATAAAGAAATATTTAGGATGAGCTACCATTATGCCATCAGACAACAAGGTCTTTTTTAAGCCTAACCATGGATCACAAATCCCTGACCAGTTCTGGTACCCCTAATAAGTGTAAGCAGGGAGATGAAACATTTACAAGCAGAGGCTTGAGAGATGAGTCATTTACTGTCTGCCTGTGTCCATTAGATACATAGCTGCCAAACCAGGGATGAATTTCCTGTTCCCCATCCAATTGTCCAAGTTACACTTAAATCGGGTTAGGAAGGAACTCTGCTTTACACAGGTTGGGAGACTGTTCCAGAGACGGGGTAGTCTCTGGTTTACATACCTGTCTCTCCAGCAGGTCCTATTTATATCACAGGCAAGGTTTAAGTCTTTAGAATGGGTAACTCTGCTGCTGTTTGTCTTGCAGATATGCAGGAGATCCATCAGAATGTGGTCTAACAATGCCCTATATACCATTCATAGATCTCCCCTCAACAGCCTGTAGGAGACAGAATACAGGAATATGGCCTTGAGGCAGTCTTCATAGGGCATGTTACTTATGCCCTGTATTCTTTTAGTGAGGAACCTCTGCGGATGTTCCAATTATGGATATGCCTGGTTAAATATATACCAAAGGAGGCATTGGACTTAACGATAGGTCTGATGAATGCTGAATACAGTGGAATAATGACTTCCTTGGACCTAGATGCCATACATTTGTTTATAAGTTGTACAACATAGAATGATTTCCTATCTACTGTAGACATGTGATTGTCAAAAGCTAGATTACTGTCTATGTGTATCTCTAAGTCCCTGACTATTGTGTCAACTCTAAGGGGTGTGTTGTCAATAGGATAGTTACCAGGGGTGGATGATTCATGAAGAATATTATTATGCATTTCTTGGCATGTAGTTTTAATCCATGGCTCTGACACCAGTTTTATGTCTGTGTCAGCCCTTCCTGTAGAACATTTGTATCAGTGTAGGATACAATGACAGGTCCTAATTTGCAATCATCTGCAAATTTAGTCAGCCAGAGGCCATTGACATTGGCTTTGACTTCAAAGAAGTAAATGCCAAAAAGGAGCTGTCCTGGGACCGATCCCTGAGAGACTGCACTTGTGAGTGACCTCTTGGTAGTAGTGACCCCGCCCCCAATTCTAACTTCCTGGGTCTTATCTGTGAGCCAGTTGGCTATCCACTGGGTGACATAATGGTTTGCACCTAATCTCCTGAGTTTGTCAACAGTGCCGAAGTGGGGAAAACAGTGTGAACCATTTTTCCCCCATCCATTGCTTTGGTGACCTACTCAAAGAAGTCCACCAGGTTGAGTAGGCATGACCTGCCCTTGACAAAACCAAATTATGTTGGGTTCAGTGTCTGGAGGTTTACTATATCATTACTGATCATTCCGTGATAATTCTTTCCATGGCCTTGTGTATCAGATTAGTGAGACTTATGGGTCTGTAGTTTCTAGGATCTGTAGATGGCCCACTTTTGTGTAGAGGGATGACTGTTGCTGTTCTCCATTCATGAGGCACAAAGCCTGTTTGGAGGCTACAGTTAAATAGCAGTACCAGAGGGCCTGATATGTCATGTTTCATGCTACTTAGAAGGCATCATGTGATTACTGTCTAGCCCATTGATGCAATGTTCTTGGTTTTAAAGAGAGAGCATTAAGGACCTGTTCCCTAATGATAGCAGAGGGAGTTATATTTGATGGTATTTTTTAAAGAAAGGTTGAGGGAGAGAGAGGGGTGAAGTTGGAGCTGAATTTGTTGGCCAGTAGGTTTGCTATATCTTCTTGCTTCTCCCTTTTTAATTTCTCCAAATCTTTTGGGTTTCTAATACCATGATGGGAATAGACCCCATTCCTAAGTCAAAGTATTCTCAACACCCACAATGTGCTCAATAATGACTCCTGCTGCAATTTTCATGGAGTTGCATGTATTGTGAACATAGCTAAATAAGATTACAGATTCTTTTCTATAAGACTCGTTGCTCCTACTACTATTGGAATTGTATGGGTATCTTTCTTCCACATTGCTCTCATTTCTGACTACAAATCCTGATACTTTATAAGTTTGTTTCTCTCTGTACACAACATACTGCAGTCACTGGGTGTAGTGATTTCAATGATCAATGCTACTTTTGTCTTCTTTTCATGGACCACGATATCCGGTTTTCTCGCATCTATCTTTTGAACTGTTGGTAATGGGTGATGCCATGTGATGTGGACTTCATAATTTTCTATGATGCTCTGTGGCTCATGTCTCCAGTGTTTTTTGGTTATTTCAATATTATGTTGTTTGCAAAATCCCCAGTGCAACAGTCTTGCCACATTATTAAGCCTTTCAGTATACAGTCCTTCTGCAATTAGTATGTCAAAACCAGCAACAAGGTGCACAACTGCTTCCAATTCTGTTTTACAAAACCTACATTTGTCTGTTCCTCCCACATATTCAATGGACTTTGTAAACCAACGTGTATGTAGTCCACTATCTTGGGCCGCCAATATTAACCTTTCATCTTTTGGTTTGAATTTGCCTCTCCTTAACCATTCCTGCATTCGATCCTGATCAACATGAGGTTGTTCCAGGAGTTTTCTGTACTTGCAACTATATTTATGTATTTTTCACATTTCTTGCCTTTTCATCTGATCCTTCACCTTATATTTTTCTTTTGTTTTTTGGCACATTCAGTTGCTGCCTGATTTTTATCTACTTCTGGTTTGATTTCCATTCCCGCTTGATGCCGATATGCTTCTGCTAGACTAAGAAGGGAAGTCATCTTAGATTTATTCTTCTCATGTTTCAAAACTTTCACTATATTTGGGTCTTGTGAGGTCAGCAGATACTGTATGTATGCAGTCCCATGATTGCTGATCTATACATGTAATCAGTTTCAAGGAGGCCCATACCTCCTTCAGAAGGGGAATATGTAATACTGGTATGCACTGATTTTTATAAATCATTCGATGTCTAATCTATCCAACACCTTTTGGGGTCAGTCAGTCACTCCAAAACTGTAAGTTAGGACAGGAAGAGCAAATTGGTTTATAGCTTGAACTTTGTTCCTAGATGTCAACACTGTTTTCAAGATTAATTTAAGTCGTCTAAAATATTCCTTACTGAGTTTTATTCACATTTGTTCATGTTTTATTGTTGATCCTTCATCAATTCTCAAATATTTATACACTCCCTCTTGCTCAAGTTCTTTTATATCACATTCCTGCCCCAAACTGATGTTTTCTCAGTGCTGCACCTTTCCTGCTTTAAAGGCTGCTTTTGCATATTAATCAAGATCAAATGACATTCTTATATCATCTGAAAAAGGTTTTACTAATTGCAGTTGTGCTTTCAGTTCCTCATCTGATGAGCTATTCAGTTTTAAATCATCAGCAAAGAGAAGATGAGAAGTCTTTACACTTTGTTGCTGTTTAGGAGCCAAATTATAGCCATGACTTAATCTGTTAAGCAGACAACTTAATGGGTTAAGGGCAAAGCAAAAGAGCAACAGTGACAGAGTCACCCTGGAATGTCCCCCTTTGGATTTTTATCCCTGGAATAATAATTTCTCCTTTATCATGGCTTAACTGCAAAGTGGTTTGCCACTGTTTCATGGTCGCTGTGATGTAGTTTATCAGTGTTGGGTGTACTTATACATTTATAAGCATTCTTTAATCCATGAATGTGGGATACTGTCATATGATCTTTTGTAGTCTATCCATGCCATACTTAGATTCTTCCCCTTTTTACAGATCTCCACTATGACTTTATTTAACAACAAATAATCCTTTGTTCCATATGGCTTTCTTTTATTATCCTTTTGTTCTATTGCCATAATTGAGTTTTCTTCTAAATGACTATAAACTCTGTCGGCGTCAAGTCCTCTGTATAGTTTATACATTGTCAGAAGGCAAGTTATTGGTCTATAGTCTTTAGGGTAGCTTGCATGTTCACTCTTGAGTAGGAGCACTGCTGTTCCTGTTAGCCAGGTTGGTGTCAGTTTGGGGTGCGCATATAAATAGTTCTTACTCATTGCTAAATCTTTGTGCAAAGATGTTAATACTTTTATCCAGATGTTACGTACTGCATCTGGGCCTGTGTTTTTTCCAAATAGAGGCTTTTCTTAACTTTGTTTCAATCTCTCTGGCTTTTACTTCATCCCATTCCATATCCTGTTCTTTTGAACTTCTTATTCTTTCTTTTACTTCTTCTATTCATTTAACATCTTTGTTATTTTCACAGGATCTTCATAAATATTTCTCTAAAATAATCTATTTTTTTCTTTTTTAGTAGTCTTTCAGTTTCTTTTACCTTTACATTATAGGAATATTTCCATGTGTTGAGAATTCTGCACTGTCATTTTTTCCAGTCCTGGTACCAGTGCGCCTACCAGGATTGGGCACTTTTTTATAATGGGACTTGTGCACCCAGCTTTCTTCTTTATATTTTAACCTGCTTCTGTCTATGACATATGCTATATAAAATACAGTCTTTATATCAGTGTCATCTTGGTAAGATTTTTTGAATAACTGGGTCCACCTTATGAAAGTACTCACCAAGACTTGAGGGTGAATTCAGTTCCAGCAATACTTCTCTCCTTTTGCTGATTTTCTCATTTCTCCATTTGGACCTCTTTGTACTGGTTCCCATGCTGCTCATTGCTAGGCACATACCAGCCTGGAACAGATATTCTAAGATCTCCATGATGTCTCTCTTCATATAGTCTAGGGATGTATGTCTCAGATCATGTACACCCACATGGACTATGCTGGCTCAATATAGGTGGCTTCATTTCCAATGAGCTCTAAACACAATTGTGTACTGGCTTTGAATTGCAGACATAGCTAAAGAATACCTTGTGAATGTCCTTGGCCTGGGAGGCCAAATTTACCTTAAAATTGGCTTTGGTGGACTTTGTCCTCTGAGTTTTTTGTTTATTTTGATGAGAGTGCTTTTATCCTGCTGGGTGCTGCACCTCTTAATTTTTGCCATGATTTTCTTCCTTCTGTTATACAGCCTATTGATTTTGTAATTCCACCAGGGTGGCTTGTTTTTGAAGGAAGTTCTGTACTTCTTCCTGGTGGGTACAACTGCCTCTGTTTAGGTATTGACATGCTTGTTTAGGGTTTCTGTGAACAGTTCTGCATGGGGAGCAGTGTTCTCATGGTTTATGGGGGCTTGAAATTTTGCCAGGTTATCATTTAATAGCAGGAAATTAGCCTTAGAGTATTTCCTGAATATCCCAGGGTTAGCTGCGAGTCCAGGTTTTATTTTTACTTCAAAGGAGACCATTTTATGGTCTGACATTACCAGGGAAGACATTACACCAGGAGACATACAGCACTCTCCCATATTAGTTAGGACCAGATCCAGTATGGTTGCACCCCTGGTTGGTGGATTGATAATCTAGTTCAGGGTGTTTGTGATTACAAAATACAGGAATCTCTATTCCTGTACATTTGGTGTCTTATAAGATTCCCTGTTAATAGTGAGGTAATTAAAGTCCCCCATGAATATGGTATTGGGTTGGATGGTGAATGTTTAAATATATGCTATAGGTTTCCTGGGTCATACAGCAGGACCTATAGTTTACAAGGAAGTGGTATTGGATTTTGCCTATGGTGATTTCAACATGGAAAAGCTCGAGTGCATTTTCCTGTTTGAAAGGGCTTGAGGTATATTTATTTTTTATGCAAATCAAGACACCTCCACCTTTTGTCCTTGTCTATATAGTACTTGGTATACATTTGTGGAAGGGATTATAAACTTGCACTGTCGGTGTGCCCTCTGTAGCTTTAGACCAAGCCTCAGTGACTGCACAGACATCAGCATTCTACTTTCTGTTTGGCATTGATTAGAAAAGGCACTATGGGGTAAGACAATGTTTTAGCTAATATTCTAAAACTTAGAAGGGAGAGTGGCAGACCATCCCTTTTGAAGCAGCATGGTCTGTTGACCATCTCCTTCAGTGCTGATGAATACTGCCCCCCCCTTAAAATGACACCAGAAACTAAACCAAATGAGATACTTCAGGTACAACTAACATTGGATAAGACTGCGATCCAGGTCATAGCCTGTTATAGGTCTCCAGCCATGTCCATAGACTGTCACTCCATGTTCCTAAGCACCCTGGAATCTATCAAGGTCCAACTCAACACTCTCATACTAGGAGACTTCAACAACCCATCCATCAACTGGGAAAACTACTCAAGCACCTATGCACTGGCCCAAAACATCCTGGAATTCATCAATTTCAATGCCCTGGATCAGTTCATTCTTACCCCCACTAGAGGAAGCAACATCCTTGACCTGGTTATTACTAACATGGGCAACCATTGCTCTACACCAATAGTCAATTCCTCCCTGGTTAGATCCAACCACAAACTAATCACCATGGAAATCCACATCGCATCCACACTCCTTGCAAAGGTATCCACTATGAAAAACAGAGGTGGCTAACTTCATGGCACCCATGCCAATGGAAAATAGATGCATGACTGCCAAATCATACACCAATGCACTGTACGAACATGTACATAAATGTATTTAACTAGCCATATCCAACAGAACCAAGACGCTCTCCTCCAAAAAAAGGAAGCCAGTCTAGTGGTCCCCTGCCATTAATAAACTCTACAACAGAAGGAAGAAACTGTTGCAGAAAAAGGTGAAGTCTCAAGACTGGAAAAATTCCCTGATTAGTCTCAACAAAAAGTTGAGATCCCTCATCAAAACCTCTAAAGCCAGCTATGAAGGCAGAATTGTGGCAGACACTAAAAATAACCACAAAGCCTTCTTTAGTTATATCAAGAATCTCCATGGCAATACCCAGATTTGCTCTGAGTTGCTGCACAATGGTACCTCCTATACTGAGCCAACAGACATTGCCAACATAATGGCCGACAGATTCAGTGCCAACTTTACCCCCCCCCCCCAAAGGACCAATCTCAATATCAGAAAAATGCCAGGCACTGTGCATTACTGTAGCACAGGTTAAAGCTGCATTGTCTAAGACCAAGAACACAGCTTTGATGGGACCCGACAATATTTCTGGCTGTGTTCTACATGAATTACAAAGTGAACTGGCACCACATCTGTGTGCTTTGTTCACTCACAGCCTCACCTCAGGCTTTGTCCCTACTGAATGGCGCACTGCTACAGTCATCTCTCTCCATAAAGGAGTGACTACAGACCCTGGAAATTATCACCTCATTAGCCTGATGAGTCTGACATGTAAGGCTATGGAGCACATCATCATGGACCTAATTAACAAGGATATAGGGAATCTCCAAACTCTAGATACCACACAATTTGGTTTTGTGAAAGGTAGATCATGCCTGCTCAACCTGGTTGACTTCTTTGAGTCAGTCACCAGAGTGGTGGATGAAGGTATGGCAGTTCATACAGCCTACCTTGATCTGGCCAAGGCCTTTGATACCATTCCTCACTCAGGAATTATTGATAAACTCACCAAACTAGGCATCGACCCCTATATTGTTAGGTGGGTTGTAAATTGGCTCACAGGTAGATCACACAGTGTGAAAGTAGCAGATTCCAAGTCAGTGTGAAAGTAGCAGATTCCAAGTCAGACTGCCAACTAGTCATGAGTGGAGTCCCACAGGGATTGGTCCTGTAACCTCTCCTGTTTAGCATCTAATTCTCAGAAGTCCAGGGCAAAATGGAGAGACTCTGGCTGACCAAATTCGCAGACGACTGCAAGCTGGGAGCCATTATTAACTCTCCAAGTGATGCAGACATCCTACAGAAAGGCCTCACTGAGATTAATGACTGGTGTAAAAACCATGGCCTTAAGCTTAATGCCCTTCGGGAAAAACTCACTTCCCACTAATTATCACATCGATGGGAGCCCACTGAACACTAAAGGCATTATAAGAGATCTGGGGACAAAAGTTGACAGCACCCATTCCTTCGACCACCACATTGCCACTATGGTCAGAAAGTCCTTCTATGTGGCACATTTCATTACCAAGGGTTTTGCATCCAGGAAGAAAGAGGTCATCATTTCTCTCTACTCTTCCCTCATTAGACCAATCATAGAGTATTTGGCATGTACTTCACTAGACACCTGCAACAGCTGGAGAGCCACAAAAGTACCTCACAAAGAGGATCCTAGGCCTTAAACACATGTCCTATATGGATAGACTCAAAAAAAAACCTCCAGCTATTCTCTGTCGCATATTGTCTACTAAGAGGCAATCTCTACTTGACTTGCAAAGCCATGTCCGACCCAGCTTTGTTAGAAATGATACATCTAAAGAAATCCCAATCCCTCCACACCACACACTCCAGAGACCTCAACCTCATTACCACAATCAACAGAACATGCTGGAGGGACAGGTTCATAACCCAAAGACTGCCGATACTCTGGAATAGACTTCCCATACATGTCAAGCAGAGCACCTCACTAGCCCTCTTCAAGAGAAATCTTGATGAGTGGATGAGAAATAGAAAGTTCACCCTGGGGATCACTCCAGTGGCTCTACTTGATAGAGGTGCTGTGAACTAATGACAGGTGGCACAATGCCAGGGCACTTCTATGGGCTAGGCTTGTAAAGGCCCCAGGGCCATTAGCCTAGTGCACACCTATGAACCTATGAATTATTAAAGGCAGTCATCTTTTGTTCACATTGTGGCATTATCCATAGAAAAGATAAAAAGCTGCTGAATGCTAGCCTCATACCATCCTGGAACACCTATTACAGCAGCTCCATGATGCTTCTCTTCATATAGTCTAGTGAGGTATATCTCAGGTCATGTACACCTACGTGGACTACAGTGAGTCATACTGGTACTTGTGGTCCAATAACATGAATGCATGCATAATGTGGTGGATCCTAGTTCCCTGATAAGCAACTGACTGTGATTTTCTCCTTATTCAGCCTGGTGAGAGGGACATCAGTGTGTCTCACAATGGAGTCTCCAATTACTAGAATGTTGGATTCTGTGGTGGCTTGTCTTTTGACCTTAGAAGTAGAGGCTCTGTGAGATGTGGTTGTAAGTATTGATGTGGGTGTTGTTTTCAAAGAGTGTATTCAGGGCTGCTGAGGGAATTTGTTATGTGTACTTCATCTAGGAGGTCTTGGGGGTTTAGGAAAGTTACATTTAAGTGACTCAGCATATGTGGGTCTATGTGTCTGCTTTGAATTTTGGGTGATGGGTGCAATGTGTGTATTACTGACCACCTTATTGATATTAGGGGTGCTTTTATGTGAGAACTTTGCCTCTAGTGACATTGTGCAAATACATCTCTCACATACCATAAGAGCTGTGGTCTCTTTCCTATTTTAAATATACAATTAAAAGCAGAACACAAGTGAAACATTGTAAAGAACACACAACACAATATGCAAAATAGAAAAAAGCAATAAAGTAATAATAAATACAAAAAGCAAAAGCAAACTAACCTTTCCCCCAGAGCATGCTATTGCAAAGTCTGGGTGAGCTTTTGCAGTAAAGCTGTGAAATATTTTATTTTACTCTTTAAATAGAACATTTAATTCCTAGCTCCACCCTCACTTCATGGATAATTAACCTTTATTAACTTGTTCTAATGTCTGTGTGACTCACAACAGATACAGCTGTAATCTCTTTCCTAGTTTAAATATGCAGTTAAAAGCAGAATATAAGTAAAACACAGTGTAAAGAAAACAAATCACAATATAAAACCTAGAAGAAGACAACAAAGTTATGCAAAATATAAGAAAGCAAAACCAAATTAACCTTTCCCTCACAGCAAGTTGTGGCAGAATCTGGTGAGCTTTCCAGTAAAGCCTTGAAATGTTTTATTTTACTCCTTAAATAGATAATTTAGTTCCTAGCTCCTCCCTCAGTTCACAGATAATTAACCTTAATTAACCTGTACTAATTTCTGTGTGACTCACACTCCCAAATATGCAATTAAAAGCAGAGGGTAAGAAAAACACAGTGTAAAGAAAGCAAATCACAATATAAAAAATAGAAGAAGGCAACAGAGTAATACAAAATACAAGAAAGCAAAGGCAAACTAACCTTTACATTACAGCAAGCTGTGGCAGATTCTGGGTAAGCTTTTCCAGTACAGCGAAAATCAAACCCTGTACCTTATGTCTGTGAGGTAAATACCTTAACTATTATTCCAACCCCCAATACCTAGTCTACCTCCTGTTGAGAAATAATCTTAAATTACCACTCAAGTCTGCCTAGACAACATATCCCCAGAAATGCAATGGTAATGTAGGTAAATAAACCGATGGCATGGCCTCTGTGCCCAGTATACTGAATATGTGTCACCTAACATATCCCCAGAAATGAAGTTGGTCATGTAGGTAAATAAGCCAATAGCATATCCTCCATGCCCAGTATATTGAATGTGTGCCACCTAACATATCCAAAGAAATACAGGTGGTCATGCAGGTAAATAAGGCAATGATATGGCTTCCATGCTCAGTATACTGAATGTGTGCCACCTAAGATATCCTCAGAAATATAGCTGGTCATATAGGTAAATAAGCCAATAGCATGGCCTCCATGCCCAGTATACTGAATGTTTACCACCTAACATATCCCCAGAAATGCAGTTGGTTATATAGGTAAATAAGCTGATGGCATGGTCTCCATAACAAGTATATTGAATGTGTGCCACCTAACATATCCCCAGAAATGCAGTTGGTCATATAGGTAAATAAGATGATGCTATGGCCTCCATGCCCAGCATACTGAATGTGTGCCAGCTAACATATCCCCAGACATGCAGTTAGTCAAGTATGTAAATAAGCTGATGGCACAGCCTCCAATTCTAGTATACTGAATGTGTGTCACCTAGTATTTGATTCCCATGGCTCACTCCAAGCATGAAGCTGTTGGGCAGAGTAATCATTTGTGGGCATATTTCATGATGTTTCACAAGTACAGCTCAGCCTCTGCTGGATTCTTCATTAGAATGACATCACCAAAGTCCAACTCTACCACATGTCACAAGGAAGGGTGTGGCTGAGTGAGCTCATCAGCAGATGTGATACTTACACCTGCAGCAAATGGATAAAGCCAAGATATGGCTAAATCTGTCTACAGAAACCCTGTCAACCCATGATGTGGCCTGCCAATGGCTACATTTGATTATCTTGCACAGGCACATCATGCCATCAAGAATGGACATCATGGGATATGATAGCTAGATGAATGTCAGCTGCACTGGCCTTACTAGTTCATCTACAGTCTAAGAACTTCCAGAAAGTGAGGAGATTTCACTTTATGCTAAAACAGAACACCTCATAGAACACACCACGGGACACCTCTGGATAAACTACATGACACAATGCATGGCACACACTGTAGCATACCCCATAGAACAACCTATGAAACAACCCATGGATGCGATGCATGCTGGATCTGAGATGTAAACTTAACGTGTGAGTGTGTGTGTGTGTGTGTGTGTGTGTGTGTGTGTGTGTGTGTGTGTGTGTGTGTGTGTGTGTGTGTGTGTGTGTGTACCTTGCCCTTTCCTGAGTAAATGTTCCCTTACATTGTATGATGTGTTCTTCCTGAGTAAATGTTCCCTTACATTGTATGATGTGTTCTTCTCACCTGTACAAAGACTGATAGCTGGCCCATGTGACACACTTCTGTTTGTGTCACTGTGTGGTTATGCCTAATGAACAGTGTGAACAGAATATGCACTGCACTGTATAAAGTGTTGTGGTTCCCATGTGTCATCTCTGATGCTATATGGATCACTTTGTTCTCTGTGACTCTGTCATTTGTGTGTGATCTCATGACATACTTTTATAACAGATGTTACTTTGCTGCACTGACATGACCTGGGGTATTTGTTTATAAGGGGAGCTTGTCCATTTCATACTATCTTTCTGGTCTTCATCTTTACTGTCATCCTTTGACACAGATGATCCTGATAGCTGAGGTGAACCTGCTTGTCTGTTCACAGCTTGGTTATTTTGATTTCAAGCAATAGTGGCCATAGCCGGCCTTAGGTATAGGCCAACTAGGTGGCCACCTAGGGTGCTGGTCTTGCATGGGCACTTTTGCAGTATTTATTTGATGTAGGTAGCCAGGATGGGGGCACCATGTGGTGTGGGGGCACCAGTTGATCTAAGGCCGCTCCTGTGCATTGCACAACAATAAAGATCTCACTCACATTGTTGGGAAACTACTGCAGTACCTCTCATGAGATTTTAAGGCATAAGAATCAGGCATTCAGCAATGCAAGGACACACATTACATTCCCATAGGCCTGGCTGTGGCAATGCTATATGATATCTGGCTACATATTGGGGATGCCACACTTATATCATCAACGCATGCCACCAGGACATAATGGTTGTGTGTCTTTAAAGTCTCTGTTAAGAGAGCTATACAAATGAGTTTGATCACTTTAGTTAATTGGTTTCATCACATTTCTATTAGAACAGGTGACTTTTTAAGACTATTCATATACTGATTTACTCTCATTACTTTATCTTACCTGAAGAAGTATTGATTTGGTGAAAGTTTTTAACTTGCATTGTGTTTATATTAAACATTTTTATTTTTCCAAACTGTCCGTTTCCAGGGTTTTGTTTTATTTTTATGTGGAATTGATATTTCAAAATTCACTGGATTTACTGCTTCACCGACTGTTGTTTGTGTTACTTATATTATCAGAATATGTGTGTTTTTATTACCTGTGAAGGCTCTGATGTGGCACCAGGCATTTTCAATAAAATTGTTACTTTTACCCAATGTTTTTTACATTATATTTTCCATTGTTGTAGTCATACTGCATCTCAGGGTGGCCACAGTGGTGCAGTGGTTAGCATTGTCACCTCACAACAAGAGGTTCTCCGGTTCGATCCTCGGCTGGGGTGCCTTCTGTGCGGAGTCTGCATGTCCTCCCTGTGGTTGCGTGGGTTTCTCTGGGTGCTCTGGTTTCCTCCCACATCCCAAAGACATGCTGCAGGTGGATTGGATACTCTAAATTGGCCCTAGGTGTGAGTGCATGTGTGTGCCTTCTATGGAAGGTTGGGCTGGCAACTCGACGCAGTAAAACTCCACTGTCAATCATGAGCAGGCAGGTGATCTGCTGTGGCGACCCCTAACTGGGAAAAAGCCGAAAAAAGAAGAAGTCATACTGCATCTCAAATGGGACCACAAAATACCTTAATTGCTATGTATGCCATTAACAGCAACCAGGATTGGTGGGGAAGAAACTGATGCTGTGAAAGACACACATGATGGTGACTTTCTCCTGTGTGATCCTGAAAAATATATATATGCTAACCCACGTTCTATAGTAGTACATTCTGGAACTTTTTGAAGATCGTCAAGGCACAGAACTTGGAGAAGCTAAGTGTGCCCTTTTGGTTGCTAGAAGGACTCTGAAGCTTGGGTACATACTTAAGTTTCATGTAAACAGGACAGCCATCCAGTCCCTGGGATGATATATGCTGACTATACATACTACAGATGCTGACCTGCTATCAACCTGTGATTTACTGGTCAGTCACATCATGGTAAGTCAGGCATGGTTGTCATTTTGGACTCTGCCGTGGTACAATTCTATGCAACACAAGCCCTATTATTACTTAAAGTATCGGTATTTAGTTCAAATGACACAGTCCTACTGATACAATTAACATCTCTGCCCGCATGCTGTACCAGTTTATATTTGCTCTTTTATGAAGAGAAATGCTGTTCTCTGCTGTTTTTGTATCACCATACCTGTTTAGATACTGATTTGTATGCATTACCTTTTGTTTTACATGTGGTGCATATTGCATTAACCCACCTGTGCAGGTCTGGCCTTTCAATTGGTAAAATACTGTAAGTGCTCACAAATTACATACATGTGCCTCATGCACATGTCCCATGTGTGCAGTGAGTGAAAAAGCAGAAACTAGGTAAATATCTATTCTATATGACAAAGGAACAAATAATACAAAGTTGTGTTACCTCCCAGATAGACCATAATAGATCCAGCTCACTTCCCTGTATGGTATGACAGACATTACATACATACATGCATACAAATATTTTAGGCATGGGCAATAATGCCTTTCTAGTTTGACTCAGCAAATGCCTTTCGAGTTTGACTCAGCATATGTGGGTCTATGTGTCTGCTTTGAATTTTGGGTGATGGGTGCAATGTGTGTACTACTGACCACCTTATTGATATTAGGGGTGCTTTTATGTGAGAACCTTGCCTCTAGTGACATTGTGCAAATACATCTCTCACATACCATAAGAGCTGTGGTCTCTTTCCTATTTTAAATATACAATTAAAAGCAGAACACAAGTGAAACATTGTAAAGAACACACAACACAATATGCAAAATAGAAAAAAGCAATAAAGTAATAATAAATACAAAAAGCAAAAGCAAACTAACCTTTCCCCCAGAGCATGCTATTGCAAAGTCTGGGTGAGCTTTTGCAGTAAAGCTGTGAAATATTTTATTTTACTCTTTAAATAGAACATTTAATTCCTAGCTCCACCCTCACTTCATGGATAATTAACCTTTATTAACTTGTTCTAATGTCTGTGTGACTCACAACAGATACAGCTGTAATCTCTTTCCTAGTTTAAATATGCAGTTAAAAGCAGAATATAAGTAAAACACAGTGTAAAGAAAACAAATCACAATATAAAACCTAGAAGAAGACAACAAAGTTATGCAAAATATAAGAAAGCAAAACCAAATTAACCTTTCCCTCACAGCAAGTTGTGGCAGAATCTGGGCGAGCTTTCCAGTAAAGCCTTGAAATGTTTTATTTTACTCCTTAAATAGATAATTTAGTTCCTAGCTCCTCCCTCAGTTCACAGATAATTAACCTTAATTAACCTGTACTAATTTCTGTGTGACTCACACTCCCAAATATGCAATTAAAAGCAGAGGGTAAGAAAAACACAGTGTAAAGAAAGCAAATCACAATAAAAAAAATAGAAGAAGGCAACAGAGTAATACAAAATACAAGAAAGCAAAGGCAAACTAACCTTTACATTACAGCAAGCTGTGGCAGATTCTGGGTAAGCTTTTCCAGTACAGCGAAAATCAAACCCTGTACCTTATGTCTGTGAGGTAAATACCTTAACTATTATTCCAACCCCCAATACCTAGTCTACCTCCTGTTGAGCAATAATCTTAAATTACCACTCACGTCTGCCTAGACAACATATCCCCAGAAATGCAATGGTAATGTAGGTAAATAAACCGATGGCATGGCCTCTGTGCCCAGTATACTGAATATGTGTCACCTAACATATCCCCAGAAATGAAGTTGGTTATGTAGGTAAATAAGCCAATAGCATATCCTCCATGCCCAGTATATTGAATGTGTGCCACCTAACATATCCAAAGAAATACAGGTGGTCATGCAGGTAAATAAGGCAATGATATGGCTTCCATGCTCAGTATACTGAATGTGTGCCACCTAAGATATCCTCAGAAATATAGCTGGTCATATAGGTAAATAAGCCAATGGCATGGCCTCCATGCCCAGTATACTGAATGTTTACCACCTAACATATACCCAGAAATGCAGTTGGTTATATAGGTAAATAAGCTGATGGCATGGTCTCCATAAAAAGTATATTGAATGTGTGCCACCTAACATATCCCCAGAAATGCAGTTGGTCATATAGGTAAATAAGATGATGCTATGGCCTCCATGCCCAGCATACTGAATGTGTGCCACCTAACATATCCCCAGACATGCAGTTAGTCAAGTATGTAAATAAGCTGATGGCACAGCCTCCAATCCCAGTATACTGAATGTGTGCCACCTAGGATTTGATTCCCATGGCTCACTCCAAGCATGAAGCTGTTGGGCAGAGTCATCATTTGTGGGCATATTTCATAATGTTTCACAAGTTCAGCTCAGCCTCTGCTGGATTCTTCATTAGAATGACATCACCAAAGTCCAACTCTACCACATGTCACAAGGAAGGGTGTGGCTGAGTGAGCTCATCAGCAGATGTGATACTTACACCTGCAGCAAATGGATGAAGCCAAGATATGGCTAAAATCTGTCTACAGAAACCCTGTCAACCCATGATGTGGCCTGCCAATGGCTACATTTGATTATCTTGCACAGGCACATCATGCCATCAAGAATGGACATCATGGGATATGATAGCTAGATGAATGTCAGCTGCACTGGCCTTACTAGTTCATCTACAGTCTAAGAACTTCCAGAAAGTGAGGAGATTTCACTTTATGCTAAAACAGAACACCTCATAGAACACACCACGGGACACCTCTGGATAAACTACATGACACAATGCATGGCACACACTGTAGCATACCCCATAGAACAACCTATGAAACAACCCATGGATGCGATGCATGCTGGATCTGAGATGTATACTTAACGTGTGAGTGTGTGTGTGTGTGTGTGTGTGTGTGTGTGTGTGTGTGTGTGTGTGTGTGTGTGTGTACCTTGCCCTTTCCTGAGTAAATGTTCCCTTACATTGTATGATGTGTTCTTCCTGAGTGAATGTTTCCTTACATTGTATGATGTGTTCTTCTCACCTGTACAAAGACTGATAGCTGGCCCATGTGACACACTTCTGTTTGTGTCACTGTGTGGTTATGCCTAATGAACAGTGTGAACAGAATATGCACTGCACTGTATAAAGTGTTGTGGTTCCCATGTGTCATCTCTGATGCTATATGGATCACTTTGTTCTCTGTGACTCTGTCATTTGTGTGTGATCTCATGACATACTTTTATAACAGATGTTACTTTGCTGCACTGACATGACCTGGGGTATTTGTTTATAAGGGGAGCTTGTCCATTTCATACTATCTTTCTGGTCTTCATCTTTACTGTCATCCTTTGACACAGATGATCCTGATAGCTGAGGTGAACCTGCTTGTCTGTTCACAGCTTGGTTATTTTGATTTCAAACAATAGTGGCCATAGCCGGCCTTAGGTATAGGCCAACTAGGTGGCCACCTAGGGTGCTGGTCTTGCATGGGCACTTTTGCAGTATTTATTTGATGTAGGTAGCCAGGATGGGGGCACCATGTGGTGTGGGGGGGCACCAGTTGATCTAAGGCCGCTCCTGTGCATTGCACAACAATAAAGATCTCACTCACATTGTTGGGAAACTACTGCAGTACCTCTCATGAGATTTTAAGGCATAAGAATCAGGCATTCAGCAATGCAAGGACACACATTACATTCCCATAGGCCTGGCTGTGGCAGTGCTATATGATATCTGGCTACATATTGGGGATGCCACACTTATATCATCAACGCATGCCACCAGGACATAATGGTTGTGTGTCTTTAAAGTCTCTGTTAAGAGAGCTATACAAATGAGTTTGATCACTTTAGTTAATTGGTTTCATCACATTTCTATTAGAACAGGTGACTTTTTAAGACTATTTATATACTGATTTACTCTCATTACTTTATCTTACCTGAAGAAGTATTGATTTGGTGAAAGTTTTTAACTTGCATTGTGTTTATATTAAACATTTTTATTTTTCCAAACTGTCCGTTTCCAGGGTTTTGTTTTATTTTTATGTGGAATTGATATTTCAAAATTCACTGGATTTACTGCTTCACCGACTGATGTTTGTGTTACTTATATTATCAGAATATGTGTGTTTTTATTACCTGTGAAGGCTCTGATGTGGCACCAGGGATTTTCAATAAAATTGTTACTTTTACCCAATGTTTTTTACATTATATTTTCCATTGTTGTAGTCATACTGCATCTCAGGGTGGCCACAGTGGTGCAGTGGTTAGCATTGTCACATCACAGCAAGAGGTTCTCCGGTTCGATCCTCGGCTGGGGTGCCTTCTGTGCGGAGTCTGCATGTCCTCCCTGTGTTTGTGTGGGTTTCCTCTGGGTGCTCTGGTTTCCTCCCACATCCCAAAGACATGCTGCAGGTGGATTGGATACTCTAAATTGGCCCTAGGTATGAGTGCATGTGTGTGCCTTCTATGGAAGGTTGGGCTGGCAACTCGACGCAGTAAAACTCCACTGTCAATCATGAGCAGGCAGGTGATCTGCTGTGGCGACCCCTAACCGGGAAAAAGCCGAAAAAAGAAGAAGTCATACTGCATCTCAAATGGGACCACAAAATACCTTAATTGCTATGTATGCCATTAACAGCAACCAGGATTGGTGGGGAAAAAACTGATGCTGTGAAAGACACACATGATGGTGACTTTCTCCTGTGTGATCCTGAAAAATATATATATGCTAACCCACGTTCTATAGTAGTACATTCTGGAACTTTTTGAAGGTCGTCAAGGCACAGAACTTGGAGAAGCTAAGTGTGCCCTTTTGGTTGCTAGAAGGACTCTGAAGCTTGGGTACATACTTAAGTTTCATGTAAACAGGAGCGCCATCCAGTCCCTGGGATGATATATGCTGACTATACATACTACAGATGCTGACCTGCTATCAACCTGTGATTTACTGGTCAGTCACATCATGGTAAGTCAGGCATGGTTGTCATTTTGGACTCTGCCGTGGTACAATTCTATGCAACACAAGCCCTATTATTACTTAAAGTATCGGTATTTAGTTCAAATGACACAGTCCTACTGGTACAATTAACATCTCTGCCCGCATGCTGTACCAGTTTATATTTGCTCTTTTATGAAGAGAAATGCTGTTCTCTGCTGTTTTTGTATCACCATACCTGTTTAGATACTGATTTGTATGCATTACCTTTTGTTTTACATGTGGTGCATATTGCATTAACCCACCTGTGCAGGTCTGGCCTTTCAATTGGTAAAATACTGTAAGTGCCCACAAATTACATACATGTGCCTCATGCACATGTCCCATGTGTGCAGTGAGTGAAAAAGCAGAAACTAGGTAAATATCTATTCTATATGACAAAGGAACAAATAATACAAAGTTGTGTTACCTCCCAGATAGACCATAATAGATCCAGCTCACTTCCCTGTATGGTATGACAGACATTACATACATACATGCATACAAATATTTTAGGCATGGGCAATAATGCCTTTCTAGTTTGCCAATATACCAAAACAGTTATTCCCATAATAAGTGCCAGGTTTTTCTTAAAATATCTAAACTAGTTTAAATGTAATTCAGAAGTCTATACCATGCATCAGCTACTCTCTCTGAGAGCCATTTAGTACACTTCTTATTCCTATACAATCTTCCAGATAGGTTGTCTGATAATTCTCTACTAGTATTTGATAACCTCAAACATTCCCAGTGGTAGTTGTCTCTAAATGCCGTATATATCTGAATAAAGTATCTGCATAAATATCTATATGAGACATTTTACAATTCAAATATTTTAGTCTTTCATAATAACTTAAATGTTCACATCCATGGATACCCTTGATATATTTCTGCTATATTCTTTCCAGTTTACTCATGCTTGTTTTCTTATAAAGCTTCCATATCATCGATACTCAAGTTTGGGTGTAAGGTAAATAACAAACAATGATTTCAAAAGTCCTGATTTCGTAGACTTTTTTATACAACCTATTGTGCTACAAATATCATGAACCAGTTGGTTGATGTGATTATTAAAAACTTAAAGCTGGGTCTACCCATAAACCCAGGACCTTAAATAAATCCACAGTTTCCATCACTATGTGCTGTACTAAATATTCAGCTTTCAGTTAATGTCTCCCAAATCTCATATGTTTAGTTGTTGATCTATTTATCAGCAAATTATTCTCCTGTACCCAAATGGTCAATTTATTCAAGTTTTATTTATGTCCTGTCTGTACCACGTAATCAGTTTACTATTTTCAAGTCATCTGCATAGAGACTGTAGAACAGCTCAGATGAAAAAGACAGAGCTGAAAGATATATTCTAAATCAGTATAGGTCCGAGACAGAGCCTTGTGGGACACCATGACTATAACTTCAAATTTCACCTGTGAAATTAATGTATGGTACTTGCCGCATTCTATTTGTAAGCTATGCAGCTACCCATTTTATCAAGAGTACTTCAATACTTAGTTGTTCTAATTTATTGATCAGAGTTTTACGTATGACCTATCAAATGTTGAAATTAAATCTGTATAGTTTACATCACAATACAATGTTTCATTCATAGCTGTTATTAAGTTGTTATAGAATATCATGTTACAGGAGGTAAGAGATCTATTTTCAATATATGCATGCTGATATTTATTTTCAAGTCTCAACCTTTCCAATTCTGACAATAATTTATTCAATATAACCTCCTCATATTTTCCACAACAAGAAAGTAAAAGATGGGTCTGTATGACTCAGCTGTCCTTTTCTCTTAAATATAGGTTTAGCAAGTGCATGTCTCCAGTCCTGAGGAATCTCTGCATATTTATATGACCTAGTGAAAAACAGATACAACGGTATTGTAAGCTCATGCCAAAGTGTTCTCAGGTCATTATTATTAATTCTGCATCCTCTCTGTGCCTTGTTTGGGTCCATTTGGTATAGTTCTTTTTCAGTCTAATCTAATTTGATTTCAGTTTTTGAGGTTACCTGGATGTTACTAGAGCAATTCATCACCCCTTTTGTGGAGCCAAGCTGCTCTACATAAGATTTTGTAATTATATATATATATATATATATATATATATATATATATATATATATATATACACAATCTGTTGTGTCTAAGAATAAATTTTAAAATCCACACACAGTTATCAGTTTGTATGTCTTTATTCCCACCACATCTTATGTATTTGTAAAATGGTTTCCTTTTATGCTTAGTATCTTTACATACATTTTCATATATTTTATCTTGTCTCACACTATGTTTAATTTGTCTGTTCAGCTTATTTATTTGTTTTTGAAGTCATAGTTCAGCCTATTTTCCATTTCTTATATATATTTTTATCTCTCATCTTAAACAAGTATCTTGTTTTCATGGAAATATGTCCTCCTGAAGTTGTGTGCCTAGATCCTGATGATAAACATTTTTTTTTAATTTTTACTTTTTTGCACTCAAACAATTTCTCTTTGAAAACTTGTTCATTCCTTCTGCAGCTTTCCCACTGAATGCATCACTCCAATTAGTTTTACATAGAAAATGGTTTGCTTCTATATAATCTGTAATTAACATTCTGTGCATTGGTATAGATTTCAGTTTGGCAGAATTATCTACCAACAAATTAACCTTTATAACCCCATGATCACTGCACATCAATGGTGTTAAAACTTAACATGAAGTAACAGTCATTTCTTTAGGAACACAAACAATGTCTAGTATGTTTCACTCCCTGGTAGTTTTTTTTTTACAGTTTGAAACAGTTGTTGTTCCTGAACATACAATGTAAATAACTTATTTACTAATGTTATTGAATCAATATTATTCCAGTCTGTTTCTGGTAAATTTAAGTCTCCAGCCACTGTTATTCTTCCTCCTGTGTTTCATGCAAGAAATGTTTGAATTCCCTTGGGCCATCAGCACAGGACTTTGGTGGTCTATACACTCAAACAATTGTTATATGTTCCAGGGTTGTCTTTATTGTCAGTTATACAATCTACAGTATTGGTGTAATCATTTGACATGTAATAGTCACAGGTCACATAGCAATCTTCCTCCACCTGATATTTTTGTATAAGAATATCTGTTATAGTAAAAACATTTGTACCCTGAGAGAACTGGTTTACAGCTTGGTTCTTTAACCATATTTCACAAACAATAACAGCACCAATCTTGTGGAAATGCAGCAGCCAGAGGAAACCACAACCCAAGCTGCGGAAGCCCTTACAAATGCCTTCTATGAACACCTCCAGGACTGCATGGATCAGGCAATCCCAAATAAAACCAAGACTCTTTCCACAAAGGGCAAACGTCCAGTCTGGTGGACCCCAGCCATTAACAAACTTTACAATAAGAGGAGAAAGCTATTACATGATAGAACAAAATCCATAAAAGGGAAGTCACCCCTGATCATTATTAGTAAAAAAATACGAGCACTCATAAAATCAACTAAGGCCAATTTTGAGAGAAAAATTGCCATGGATTCAAAGGACAATCATAAGGCCTTTTTCAGCTATGTTAGGAACCTGGGTGGAAACTCCCAGATATGCTCAGAATTAGTCCAAAATGATACAAAAATCACTGAACCCACAGACATTGTCAACATACTGGCAGACAGGTTCAGTGCAAACTTCACCCCTCTCCCCTAAAGGAGAGATAACTATCCCAGCCGAGTGTAGCCTCCCGGACATCTCAAATGCGCAGGTGAAAGCTGCTCTCTCTAAAGCTAAAAACACAGCATCAATGGGACCGGATGGTGTCCCCGGCTGTGTGCTACACGAGCTAAATGAGGAATTAAACCCGCACATAAGTCAGCTGTTTAATCTCAGCCTTACCACAGGATACGTGCCCAAGGAGTGGCGACGGCAACTGTGGTCCCACTCCACAAAGGCGGTGCCTCTACGGACCCTGGTAATTACCGCCCATAAGCTTAACAAGTCTAGTCTGCAAAGCTATGGAGAGGATCATAATGGAGCTCATAAACAAAGATATAGGGGACTTGCAGACATTGGACCCGACCCAGTTTGGCTTTGTCAAGGGAAGATCATGCCTTTTGAACTTGGTTGACTTCTTCAAACAGTCACCAAGGCCATTGATGAGGGAAAGGCAGTCCATACAGCCTACCTTGACCTTGCAAAGGCTTTCGACACAATACCCCACTCGGGTATTGTAGAAAAACTTACCAGCTTAAATGTAAACCCATATGTCACAAGATGGGTTGCAAACTGGCTTAAGGACAGAACCCACAGGGTTAGAGTTGCTGGCGCTGTGTCAGACTCCAAGCCGGTCACAAGTGGTGTCCCACAGGGCTCGATCCTTGGCCCCCTATTGTTTGGCATCTACTTCTCAGAAGTACAGGCCAACATGGGAGGACTTTGGCTGACAAAGTTTGCAGACGACTGCAAACTGGGCCATAGTGGAAAGTGCATCGGACACGGATATCCTTCAGAAGGGACACACGGAAACAGATAGCTGGTGCCAGAGCCATGGCCTGAAGTTAAACGCCAAAAATGTATAGTCATACCCTTCGGGAAAAACAAGGTAACCCCAAGCTACCATATAGGTGGCAATCCACTAAGCACAGAAGAGGTTATCAGGGACCTGGGGACCCAGGTTGACAGTGGCCTTTCTTTTGACACTCACATTGCTAAAGTGGTTAGAAAGACCTTCTACATTGCCCACCTGATCATGAAGGGATTCACATCCAGATCTAGTGAGGTCATTGTTCCCCTGTACTCTTCACTTATCAGACCAATGATCGAGTACAATGCCCCATTCGGGATGTATCTCACCCGACATCTGCAGCAATTGGAGAGACCCCAAAAGTTCCTCACCAAAAGGATAAAGGGACTCCAAAATCTGTCATATGCTGCCAGATTGAAGAAACTCCAGCTCTATTCAGTCGCATACCGTCTGCTCAGAGGTGACATGTGCCTGACATACAAGGCCATGTCCAACCCGGAATTAATGGACATGCTCCACCTCAAAAATCCAAATCCACCAAAACCACTAGAGCAAGCGACTTAAACCTTAGCACGGATATAAATAGGACGTGCTGGAGGGATAGATTTATCACTCAGAGACTCCCTATGCTGTGGAATAAAATCCCGGTCCATGTGAGGCAGAGCACCTCGCTGACTCTGTTCAAGAGAAATCTAGACCTGTGGATGGGAGATCGTAGGTTTACCCCAGGAATCATCTCTGTGTCACTGCTGGACAGAGGCACAACAAACTAATGGGCACAGTATTTTTTCATATAAGGGGTGGCGTAAGCCACAATAATTTGGGCTAGGCTTATAAATGCCTTAGGGCAGATAGCCTAGTATAAACCTATGAACCTATGAACCTATGAACCTATAAATCTTTGAATAAAAAATATAACTTATGCTCCTAGCATTAACAACCATCAGAGATGCATCAAATGTTGCAGTCTGTGAACTGTTAAATTTTTGACCTGGCAAAAATCCTGACTTGTGTTTGTCAAATATTGCAAAATATCTGCTGCAAAAATCCTCTTCCCTGATCTTGAGAAGTGCACACCATTTAAACAGTTTCTTTGAGAAAATCACACAAACTGCATACAACTAAATATCAAGTACTATAAAGTCATTGCTCTGACCTACCATACCAGTTGTGAAAGTTACACAAAGGCTGAATTTCCTTTACATCGCTCGCAGCTACACCTTATTTAACAGTAAAGATCAATAAATCACAAACCAACACAGGATTGTTTCAGATAAGCTCTGGATTGTCCTCTTGCAATCGGTGTGAATTTATGGCTGGCTATGTCCCTTGGGATGGCTAGAGTTTACCTTTTTAAAACCTATCCCTTTCTTACAGCAAACAATGAAAATTAAAGCTAAAATAAAATAAAAATCAAAGTAAATCTTCTTGCATACAAACTATCCCTTTCTTTCTACAGGCAGTGAAAAACAGTGGTAAAAAATAAAATATAAATTAAAATTCTCCTACCAGGCAACTGCACAGTTAATCACAAACCAACACAGGATTGTTTCATCTAAGTGATTTTCCTTTTTGCGGTCTGTGCGAATTTATAGTTGACTATGTCCCTTAGGATGGCTAGAGTTTGACTACCTAAAACGTATCCCTTTCTGACAGCAAACAATGAAAATTAGAGGTATAAAAAAAAATCAATGTACATTTTCTTGCATACAAGTTATACCTTTCTTCCTTCCAACAATGAAAATAGTGGTAATAATAAAATATAAATCAAAATTAGTCTTCTCTTACCAGACAGCTACACAATCTAAAACCAATGCAGAATTGTTTCAGCTAAGCTTTGAATATTACTGTGTATGCACTGCTGTGAATGCAACTTCGTGTTCTAGAAACAAGTAAACAGAGTAAGGTGTGTCTAGGAAAGCTCTTGTCTATGTCCACTTCAACATTGTCTAAATGTATGCTACAACATCAAAGACAAATTATACAACAAACTAATGACAAGATTTGTCCATATATGCAAGGCCATCTTCATTTACAAAACCATAAAGTCCTGCAAATTAAAGAAAAAAACTCATTTAACAGGGGATATGAAACTTCATATGATAAGGGCTGCATTAGGATTGAATAAGGAAATCTAAAGGGAAAGGGTGCTTGTGCACAGTGAGAGGAAATGAATTAATGTATACAATACAAAATGAGTGATATTGAGTAGCTTTTACTGTAGAAATGATTTCATGAAATGGAGAAAACATTGCACAGTGATCCCTGAAAATAATAAACTGCAAACAAAACAGATAAGATTTAAAATATTAATACTGCTAAAATTAATATAAATGACTATAATTAATTAACAAGCTCAAAAGCATTTATGAAAAGGAGATTATTCAAGGCAAATATATTTTGTGAATGCAAATAATGAACATATTAAATAAGCCACAGTGTGTAGAGATAAGCAGAGGAAATAGGAGGCAATTACTGCATTGTTATATTGGTGAACCTTTTCATGATAGTAAATCAAACACAATAGGACAGATTCCAAAAGAGTTGCCCTCAGTGTAAGTCTGCCCTGATTCTGAAAGACTTGCTCTCAGTATAAGTGACGTACTTCAGTGTAAGACTGATCTTTAAACAGGCTTACTATGGGGACCAGATTCCAAAACACATGCTCTCAGTGTAAGGGGTCACTTATGCTGAGAGCAAACCTTTTGGAATATGGCCCAGTATGAGCCCACATATAGGGAAACTACTGTAGAAAATAAAACAGAACTCCTGAACTGTGAGACCATTTAATGTGGCGTATTCTGGGTGTGGCAGTTAAACTGGGAACAAAGTGTAAGCATGCACATTTCAGTAACACAATAGCTAATTATTTGGGGATTTTGAGTGTGTCTGACCTTAGTAAAGATTCTTGGCCTACCTATTTTGAAAAGGTAAACTGATATTATGCAGTCTATGATACTGAAAACGCTAACAGTGTCATGTTGGCTGAATCTAATGGGTGTAAGTATTTATTTATGCGTTGCTAGGCAAATTGCCAGTGCCATTTACAGCATTTGATAAATCATTTAAACAAATTATAACCACCTTGCAAAAACATATGAATCAAATTTCCTGATAAATGCAGAAGTTTCTGTTTTTCTAATAGTAACCAAAGAAGAAACTCAAGCATCTTAGGATATATGTCTGCAATATGTGGATTATGTGAGCACTTTCACTTTAGTGAGGAACAATAAAGTGTTATGGTGAAAATTTTTGTAAAGCTACACAAAATAATCTACTCTTTAAAAGAGCAAACATCATAACAATGTCTGAGCATAACAATGCTAATGCAAACAGCTGCTAGAGATGCGTTTGAGATGCAAAAAAGCCGTATCCGAATATTCAGTGAGCAAGCTGTTTCTTGGGTCCCTCAAGAAAAGACCTTCCCTGGAATTCATGAACAATCGTATAGGCTCCATGCGAAGCCTACACAATGTGTATATGTTAGCACGATGTGCAAAAATGCTAATTGTATGTGTATGCTGCTCATCACACCTGCACAAATACAGGCATGTTTCAGTGATCAGCAATGATGTTGGTGGACATGAAAACATGTTCAGCAGCACAAGTACACACAGTAAATAAACAAGCTTGTGTATGGGCAAACCTGTTAAGCATGCTTGTGTGGACAGCACAAAGAGCTACAAAGGGAAATAATGCAAGTTGTACTTGGTAGTGAAGGTGTGCTGAGAGCAATGTGCATATAAATGAAACATATGAATACAGAAATAAGTAAGGGGGAGGGAAAAAGGCAAGGGCAATTGCAATACATGGGTTACCAGGCAGCAAAAGTGTACTGAGGACAATGTGCATAGAAATCAAAGAGGTGTATACAGAAACACGTAAGACGGGAGGGTAAATGTTCAAATTGTATTAAAATAATTGATTTAAAGGTGCTTGTGTCACAAAGACAATTTTGTAATAATAAAATGGCACAATATGTATGTCATAATAATTAATGGTGGCCACACTTCCTGAGCAAATATAGGTAAATAAGAAGAGACATGATATTATAGGATGTGCGAGTTACAAAAAGTAGCATTGTAACAAATGGGATTAAGTGAGATACAAATGTCATTAACACGTTGAGTTGAGATGACAGGAAGGCAGTGCTTGCATTAGGGGATATTTGCATAGCATGCATTTTGGCAGTATAACATGCTGGAAAATAAGAATGGCTCAGAAGTCACAAACTCCTCTTGCGAGAATCTAACCCATGCCATCAGTGTTACCACTGAGCTCTATTAACTGCATACTCCACAGAAATAGGGCTGGAACATGTAGGAGGAGGATCACCCTTGAAGTGAATTATACATGTTAATATTCTAATGGGTATGCATCCTAAACATAGATGTGTGTGGCATTACAAATATGGGAGTAGACTGTGACATATAATAACCTTGCCTAAGGCACTCCTGCATAACATAGTTATCGTGTAGATAGATAAGTGCAGCTGCAAACACCACACTATGATGTGATTTATTCCACAAAGCTGCGTGTTGTCAGCAATGGCTGCTGTCACAAACAACAAAAATTAATGTGTGAATTAAGATGGGATCACTAATAATAAATGTCACATCAGCATGTCAGACTGATGGCAATTAATTGACTATGCTGATGTGCACACAACTGTAATCAGTCCTATATCAATGGTTTTTGGTCAGGGAAGGATTCTCCATATGTCTGTACACATACCACTCAAGAACTAGAGCATACTCATGTAAAACACACAACTCAATACATGTGTCACAGTAGCACTGTCACCATGACATTGTCAGAACAAATTTCTACTGCCATGAAATCCAAACAAATGCTCACATGTGGTCAAGCAACATATCAAGGGATAATACCGATGTGATTTAATGGTTGTTGTGTAATGTCAGTATGTTCACACAAAAGGATTCATTATGCTAAAATTGAATATCAAACTGTACAACTTCTCCATCTAACAATATGGCTATGAATCACATGTGCCATAGTGGAACTGTTATCACTGCTGTGAAACTTCACCTATGTGAAGAAATTGAATCAGAAGTACTTTATTTGCCCATATTTTTATCTGATAAAATGTATGGGGGAGGTATCTACCACTCTATACCTACACATTAGAATTGAGGGGGACGTAATTCCTGTAGAACAGTTGAAGACACAAATGCTCAAAGTCACCTAATGCTGGTTTGGAACACTTAACTAAGCATTAAGAAAATCAACATAGTAGTGGGATCAATAAAAGTGTCATGGTATAAGTGCATCGCCAATTGTCATAGGTGTGGTTATGTGAAAGCTTTACATCATGTTAATGAATCAAAGAATGTATTCCTGTAACTACTTTTAAATAATATTGCTGTATGTCAGACAACATTGCCTGATGCTAGGTATACTCAAACACACCTGTAGCCTCCTGCTATTGTCACTGTGATGGTAAAACAACAATTATGTACAATGTGCATTTAATCCTGTGGTGGTGCTGCGGTAGCATTGTCGCCTCACAGTAAGACGCTGTCCGGTTTGATTCTCAGCTAGAGAGTCTTCTGCATGCAGATATGCGTGAATGGGCATATCTTCATTGAAGGTTGTGCATCAGGGCTAGTAACTCGGCACGTAAAAGTCAACTACCAATCATTAGCGGACCGGAGTTCCACTGTGGCGACCCCTAACCGGGAAAAGCCGAAAGACACAACAACAACAACAACAACATTGAAATACATGCCTTGCTTAGGCAAAAACATACATTACATTGTCTCATGACCTCAGTCCTGAGGAGCCATATTACTGCAACTGGTATGGAAGGGCAAACTAATCAAGTGACAGCATCAGTCTTCACTACAGTATATCAAAATGAAAAGTAAAGTAAACTCTTGTAACAGGAAACAACATCTACACATGAACATAGCACATCTGGATGACAACACTGTTGACAACATGTACACCGAGTGTAAGCAGCGATATTGAGATTTGAATGATATATTTAACATTACAAGCTACCAAGGTTTGCTAAAACTCAAGCACCACTCGAGAGTTACTTTACAAGTGTTACACTGCACACTTCAATGGATAACATTGCCATTATGTATTACATTGATGTTTCTGCGAAAAAGTGGTTGCATAACATGATTACACTGTATAGATATACATCATATATGTATTTGCAGCCTGTTTTTTTATGGTAAGATGAAAAAAACACACTTTCAGAAGACTGTCAGTTCTGTATTTAAACTCCCTACTTATCTACTGATACAGTTTATACACTTTGTATTATAGACATGTGCCACAGAAGAAGTCTAACTACAGGTGAGCCACATTGCATCTTTGAAGGGATGACACAAGGTGTGCCTTACAAAGGAGATGTAGGGCCAAAAATGACTTCTACAGCCATATAGGATTCTGACTGTTGTCATCCATTTACAGACACATGCACACAGCCATCTGTTTTTCATTGGTGTATTTGAACTCCCTCCCTCCCTATCTACTGGCACAATCTACATGCAAGTGTATTGCATACATGCACCACATGACAGTTCTGAATTTAGTGGTGTGAGAGTGCATTTTTGAAAAGATGACTTAATCAGTGTGTAGCAGACAAAGGGAAAAGGGGAATGTGGGATTCATCTGACCATGTAAATGTTTCTCACAACTGGGAGTCAAATGAGAACAACTGTTGAATTAATCCTCCAATGATGCTATGGCCCCACTACCATACACAAACAAGTTGACTGCTGTGAGATTAGATCCCCCTACTTCTCTAGTCACACAAGCTAGAGGACACAGAACTTAATCCAAGCAACACCACAGAACTCTGATTACTACACAGTGACAATGCACTTTATAGAGGATGGTATCCTCCGTGTGTTCCAGAGAAGATGATGTTGGGAGAAGGGTCTGACATTGATGTGGATTCATCCTCCAGTGTAAAAGTTTCTCCTGACTGCTAGTTCACTGAGGCCAGCATTCATTAGGGTCACATCTATATGACTCTATTCAAAGCCCACATATATACAAAAAATGGCTGCTATGAGATTAGAACCCCTTGCCTATCTAGTTATACAGTCTAGAGGACACAGCACTTAACACAAGTGCCACTGAGGAAGTCTGAGTTTATCTGTAGTGTAACAGTGCAGCATACATAGGATTAGTTTCTCATCCTGTGTCAAAGAAGATATTGGGTTGTTGAAATAAAGCTATAGTTGTTGATATGAAGAAGTAAGTGCAGTCTTCTGACCAATAATAAACACATACTCCTGACTTAGGTCAGCTATGCTGTCATTAATGTATATTGCATAACTGAGACTGGCATGTACCAGTTTTGCATGATGTTGTGTAGATGAAACACACACACCTGTCAAACACAGGATAGACTATGAAGAATGGCTCATCGGGTTAGGATAATGGTATGTAAACCTTAATAAATGCTACTGATATTAGCAATGGTATGTGCTCAATCACGGGCAATGTGCATTATCAGTACAAAACCATCCTTAATGTTCCAATGCAGTAGGGCTAAGTAATGATGAAGTATGTGTGCCAAGGCTCTATGTGTTTGTATATCATTAGGGCTAAGTAATGATGAAGTATGTGTGCCAATGCTCTATGTGGTTGTATATCATTAGGGCTTAGTAATGATGAAGTGTGTGTGCCAAGGCTCGATGTGGTTGTATATCATTAGGGCTAAGTAATTATGAAGTATGTGTGCCAAGGCTCTATGTGGTTGTATATCATTAGGGCTAAGTAATGATGAAGTATGTGTGCCAAGGCTCTGTGTGGTTGCATATCATTAGGGCTAAGTAATGATGAAGTATGTATGCCAAGGCTCTATCTGGTTATACAACATTAGGGTTAAGTAATGATGAAGTATATGTGCCAAGGCTCTATGTAGTTGTATATCATTAGGGCTAAGTAATGATGAAGTATGTGTGCCAAGGCTCTGTGTGGTTGTATATCATTAGGACTAAGTAATGATGAATTATGTGTGCCAAGGCTCTATGTGGTTGTATATCATTAGGGATAAGTAATGATAAATTATTTGTGCAAAGGCTCTATGTGGTTGTACATCATTAGAGCTAAGTAATGATGAAGTAAGTGTGCCAAGGCTCTATGTGGTTATATAACATTAGGGTTAAGTAATGATGAAGTATGTGTGCCAAGGCTCTATGTGGTTGTATATCATTAGGGCTAAGTAATGATAAAGTATGTGTGCCAAGGCTCTACATGGTTGAATATCATCAGGGCTCAGTAATGATGAAGTATGTGTGCCAAGGCTCTATGTGGTTGTTTATCACTAGGGCTCAGTAATGGTGAATTATGGGTTCCAAGGCTCTGTGTGGTTGTAAATCATTAGGGCTAAGTAATGGTGAAGTATGTCTGCCAAGGCTCTATGTGGTTGTATATCATTAGGGCTCAGTAATGGTGAAGTATGTGTGCCAAGGCTCTTTGTGGTTGTATATGATTTGCAAGTGTAAATGCTACAGTGCAGACATAAAAGTACAAAATAAAGTGTTCAGTCAGCCACACAGTTTAGTCCAGTTCACTTGTGTACTGTAAGCAGTTTCCACGTAATGAAGTAATTACATGTAGGAACAATGCTTATTGTTTTCAAAATCTCTTCCCAAAGCACAATGCAGAGAAACTCATGTGTGTGGATGTTCACAAAGCATTGGCACATGCATAATTCTGATTTTAGCTATTGAACTTGGAATGTGAAGTAGTAGTGTCCAGTAGTGCTCCCTGCCAACCTCTGCACAATAAGGAGCAGAGAGAAAATGGTCTGATTGTGACTAAATGTAGAAGTGATCTGTTTTATGTTAATGTTTAATGTGTCATGATGTCAACATTTGTCATGGCATTACTTACTCAGTACCTTGCAGAGGTTCACATTACATGTTGGACTCTACTGGTGACATGCTAGGGGCAAAGTTTAAGTCAAAAATTAAATGTTGTGCTTGCCTTTCTCATTTGTGTGAGCTTTAGGTGGCAAACAGGGTTCACCGCTGTAAGCAAAAAGTGAAAACTTTAATTTGGTTAGCCTTCTGTAGTACAAAGAGACTTAATGCTGATGCATGGCCTTCATAGGTTCATAGGTAGGTACTAGGCTATCAGTCCTAGGACCTATATAAGCCTAGCGAAAAATATTCCCTGGCTTTTGCCATCCAAGAAAATTATTTTCCTGCGCCCCTGTCGAGCCATGCAGTAGAAGTGATCCCTGGGGTGAATTTTCTATTTCCCATCCAATCGTCAAGATTTTTCATAAAGAGGGCCAATGAGGAGCTTTGCTTGACATGAATGGGTAGTTTGTTCCAGAGTATGGGAAGTCTCTGGGACAATAATCTATCCTTCCAGCATGTTCTGTTATTGTGGTGACAAGGTTTAGGTCCTTGGAGCATGTGGTATGGAGAGACTGGGATTTCTTTAAGTGCAGCATGTCCAACAGCTCTGGGTTTGACATAGCTTTGTATGTTAGGCAGATATCACTTTTGAGTAGGTAATATGCGACAGAGTAGAGCTGGAGTTTTTTGAGACGGTCTGCATATGGCATCTGTTTGAAGCTGGTAATTCTCTTAGTGAGGTATTTCTGTGGCCTTTCCAATTGTTGCAGCTGTCTTGTGAGATACATGCCAAACGGGGCATTGTACTCTATAATGGGTCTGATGAGGGATGAGTAGAGAGGAACAATGACCTCCTTTTTTCTAGAGGAGAACCCTTTTGTGATGAGGTGTGCCACGGAGAAGGATTTCCTGACTACTGTGGCAATGTGGTTATCAAAGGAGAGACTACTGTCCACCTGTGTCCCAAGGTCTCTTATCACACTTTTGGTGTTTAGTGAGCTACCGCCTATATGATAATTCATGGCTATCAAGTTTTTTCGAAAGGGGATGACAATGCACTTTTTGGCATTGAGCTTGAGGCCATGACTTTGACACCAAGCATCTGTCTCTGTGAGGCCCTTAGAACGTCTACATCATTAAGTGATTCTATTATGGCTCCCAGTTTGCAGTCATCTGCAAACTTTGTTACCCAAAAGCCTTCTGTGTTGGCCTGCACTGAAGAGAAGTAGATGCCGAACAGGAGAGGACCCAGGACCAAACCCTGTGGTACTCCACTCATCTTTGATCTGAAATCAGACTTGGAGTCAACTACTTTTACTGTGTGGGTTCTGTCAGTGAGCCAGTTGGCCACCCATCTTGTGACATAGGGATTTATGCCTAGTTTAGTGAGTTTATCTGTAATTCCAAAGTGGGGGATGGTATCAAAAGCCTTAGCGAGGTCAAGATTGGCTGTGTGTACTACCTTGCCCTCATCTATGGCTCTGGTGACTGCTTCAAATAAGTCAATCAGGTTTAGTAGACATGATCTACCTTTTACAAACCCAAACTGAGTGGGGTCCAGGGTTTGGAGGTTACCTATGTCTTTGTTTATAAGCTCCAAGGCGATACATTCCATGGCCTTGCAAACCAGGCTCATCAGGCTAATGGGGAGGTCGTTTCCAGGATCCATGGTGGCACCCCCTTTGTGGAGTGGGATAACCATCACTGTGCATCATTCAGTAGGCACATAGCTTGAGGTGAGGCTATGATTGAACATGGTACTTAGGCGGGGTGCCAGTTCATTCTGTAGTTTGTGCAGTACACAACCTGGGATGTTGTCTGGTCCCATGGATGCTGTGTTCTTGGTTTTGGAGAGTGTGGTCTTTACTTGTTCATCCGTGATTACAGGGGTTTTGCATTCTTCTGGTATTAAGATGGGCCCTTTGGAGGGAGAGAGGTAAAGTTAGCACTGAACCTATCTGCCAGGATGTTGGCAATATCGGTTGGTTTTGTATATTTAGTGCCATTGTGCTGTAGCTCAGAGCAGATCTGAGTGTTGTCATTGAGATTCTTGACATAGCTGTAGAATGCTTTGTGGTTTTCTTTGGAATCAGTGGTGATTTTATTTTCATAACTGGCTTTGGAGAATTTTATGAGGGATCTCAGCTTCTTGCTGAGGCTGACCAGGGAGTTCCTCCAATCTTGGGATTTTACTCTTTTTTGCAACAACTTCTTCCTTCTGTTGTAGAGTTTGTTTATGGCAGGGGACCACCAGATTGGCTTCTTTTTTTTTGGAGGATAGTGTCTTGGTCCTGTTGGGGTTGGCACGATCCATGCACTCGTGTATGTGCTTATACAGTGCATTTGTGTAAGATTCAGCAGTCATACCTCTATTTTCTGTCTGCATGGGTGTCGTGAAGTTTGCCACTTCTGTCTTAAGAAGCATGAAGTTGGCTTTGGAGTAGTTTCTGATGGTGGTTTCCTTCATGGGTGGTGTGGGTGGGATATGGATGTGCAGGGTGGTTAGCTTGTGGTCGGATCTGATCAGCGAGGAGTTGACCTCTGGTGTGGAAGACTGGCTACCCATATTGGTAATGACCAGGTCCAGGATATTGCTGCCCCTGGTGGGGGTGTGGACAAACTGATCCAAGGCATTGGAGTTTATGAATTCCAGAAAACATTGAGCGAATGAGTTGGTACATGAGTAGTTTTCCCAGTTGATGGTGGGGTATTTGAAATCATCCATAATTAAGGTATTGGATTGTACCTTAATATTTTCCAGTATCTTAAGAAATGAAGAGTAGGAATCCTGGGGCATGGTGGGGGATCTGTAACAAGCTACAACCTGGATTGCAGTCTTGCCCAGTGTTAGTTGCACTTGGATAATTTTGGCTGCATTATGTTGAGCAACTAGCATTCTGGACAAGGCTGAGTAGAGAAAATCCACCTGTCACCTAGCTTTCTATGTGGCACAAGCTGTAGGTGCAGTGAGCTAAATACAAAAAAGCAGAAAAGAAGTACGGTTTGAGTCAAGTATGCAGATCATTTTACAAAGAGTGTCTAAATGTGATTATTATGAATAATTTTGATCATGATTGTAACACTACATAGGAATGACTGTCCTAAATTCATTGCCCAAATTATGTCAGTAATGCCTACTGAAATAAACTTTTATACCTACTATATATCAACCATGCTTCATGGTAAATCACAAGTTAATTGGGTGTATAGTTTGTTAAACATGACAAGGACACCATTTATTCTGAAATAATTATTATGACACAGCACATATCCTAACTATGTGTGTAGGGCAGGATGTCTTGTGAAGTGTGGGCACTATGCTTCATCACAGTAAGGAGAGGAGCCAAATGATACATGACCCTAATAATATGTTTTATAATGTGATGAGACAGAAGAGGTGATGCTGGACACAGAGATGAAGAAACATAACAGCTGATGTTATGGCACATTTATGAACACCCGTATGGTGTGTTTGTATTGTTGTTTTCCTCATTCAGAATGTGTCCTGCACTGTACCATTAAGTGATTGATACAGGGATGCAGAAGGTGAAGAGTGACAATAATCAATACAACCACATACATCTGATTGAAGAAGGTATAGGAAATTGATAACATGAGGGTGACATGAGGATGGTGCTCTGTTGATAATAGATGTAGCACATGCTTAAACAAGTAATAGTAATATGGTGAAAAATCACATTACTCTACAACATATTTCAGGATTTGAACCTTTGGCAGTAGAAATAAAACTTTACAGACAGGTTAGTTATCTTAGCTCACCACAGAGGAGCTCATGCAGGAGTAGCTTTCAATGATCCATTGTAAGAGACACTCACAACATGTTCAAAAAAAGCATTAGGTAGGCAGCAGTATTCTTTACACTTTTATCAATTGCACCCCCCCCCTTACACTTTACATGATATCTTGCAGCCCGATACAAATGGAAGAGTACCTGTATCACAGTGTATTATCCTAACTCTGTTTTAGTAGTGCAGCGAACATATTGCTATTTGCGCTAAGCTAACCGTGGCAATGCTGTGTAAGTCAAAAACTCACCACATTTTGCAATAACACTTGAAATGACATTTATCATCACATACTACACTTTCTCATTGCTAAACCTTGCACAAATGCTGAAGGTTACAAGTGATAAAATAGAAAGGGGTTAGACATATACATTGACAACATATTCACAGCAAAGACATTTATAAAAACAGGAAGCAAGAGTTTCACCTAATACTGAATTAGAACAGACAAGATGCAAAATAAAGGTTATAGATATGATCATTATCTGATCACACCACAAAGAAAATCTTACTTCTCACATGCTGAAATCAAACTTTTGAAGGGACAGTGATAACATTTTGAGCCAATGGAAGATGTAGTAGGTATTAGCCTTCAGCAAAGTAATGACAGAAAGAAAATGCCATAAGATGATTCCATCAGCCTAATGAATAGTCAACAGTAAAAAGGTATGCTAGAGAAGGGGTGAAGATAGAGAGATGTAAACAGAGGCATATCAAAGGCTGGCATTATGGGTCATTAATGCACATCTTTATACAGTGTCCTCTTTATTAATCTGTCATGCTCTGTATCATTCTCTGATAGCGAAGGCGATCAAGAAAGTGTAGAAGAAGAAAAACATGATTAAGATGTGAATAAAAGAATCAGTCATAGAGCAGGTTAGAAAGGATTGGGAAGAATGATTAGATAAGCAATTCATAAAGAAACAATGGGAGGATATATGTATGTTTCCCAAATATGCAACAAAATCTAGAAGATTTAGGATTTTTGCCTGGAAATGCTTACATAGATATTTTTGTACCCCAAGTAGACTCCAGAGAAGTTTTCCTCAGGTAGACAGTAAATGCTGGAGGTGTGAAGGGGAAGAAGGAGGCAACTGCAACATATTTTCTGAGAGTGCTGTGAACTGGTGGACTTTAAAAATTCCCTGTGGGATGCACTGTCAGAGATACTGGGTGGACAGATTGGTCCGACGAAGGAGATGATTTTTATGAGCTACAGAATCAGAATTGCCTAGACATTGTAAGGCCTTTCTGCGTCTAACTAATAATAGTGTCTGCCAAAAAAGCAATTATTAGAAAATGGAAATCAAAATCTAAACCAAATATACCGGAAGTAGTGAATATAGTAACAGAGATAAAACCACTGGGACTGAGATATTTAGAAAAGGGTAGGAGCAAACTACATAGGAAAAAATGAGAATTATAGGAACAATACATGCAAGGGAAAAATGAGGTTTAAAAGGCAGCAGGATTTAAATGAGCGATGTAATGTTTGAGTGAGAAAGATTGGGTAGATTATAAGTGATGTAAAATGCTTGCAACAAGGATCATGTTGGTGTGGTTTGTTTTCATTTATATAAACGTATGATTACCTATGTCGTAACTGATGGTTTAATGAAGATGTTTCTTGTTTAAAAAAGTAAGAATTGAAAAATTTGTGTAATATTGCTTAGGTTATATGATATATAGCAATATATACAAATTATGTTTGCCATGTTAATATAGTTTGATTACTTTTATATGAATGTAAATTTGCTTATGTCACAAGTGATATTTCAATAATCAATAAAGGTGTTTTAACAATTCTTCCTTGTGGGCATGGATGTCTATGCAAATGCTTTTTTGCCACCATATTCAAAATCTGTTCATGAAAGGTCATAACTGGATAAAAATGAAGATGCATGTCATTAAGCATATCATAGAAATATAACATTACAATAAGGAGTAATGTGATATACATCTGAAATTGAACCCTTGATACTATGACCAACAACAGTAATCTTCAAACAAGTGATTTAAGTGAACATTCCACAGAGGAAGTTGTACTTTGTCACATGCAGTTGTCAGGGAACTCTTAGAGTAACTGTTACAAAGTAATGCCTTTATTCTGCCTTTACGCTGTAATCTGATAGTGCGGCATATTTGAGCACCTCGGCACAAGCATAACCAGATTACTGCTGGCGATGGCAACAATTTACCAGGTTTTGCCATAGGACATGAACAGTCATTTGCTTTCACTTGTCACTGATGTGCAGTGCCAAATTTTGCACAAGTGCTGAAGACAAAAAGTGAAGACTTTCTTATGGGCCATTTCTGGTCATGCGTGTTGTGTGTGATTTTATTTTTGACCAGATTAAGCATATGAAAAAGGGGTTGATAGGAAAGTGGTGAAATGGGGTGCAAGCAGTGGGAGGACACAGGGGAAAGAAGAGAGGAATTTGCAGGAATGTAGTGGGAGAAAACCATAGCTATCCACTTTTTCACAAACCAAATGAAGAACTGTAGAAAGAAATTGTTGAATTTGTACTGTTGCCACCCCAAGGGTAGGTGCCAACAACAGAATAATGCTTTAGAGCCAATTGTACTAAATCAAGTGTGTCAAGAAGACACATAGGTGAAATGGAGTACCATGTGCGGATCTTTATTTTTTGTAAGGCATATACCCATTTTTTTTTACTTTCAAAGAGAGAGAAAAATGTTTGGGAAGGGCCTTAGGAATGTAAGGATCATGGAGGTAGGGTAGATGAGGAAAGAAGCTCAGATACAGGACATAAAAGACAGTCAGGGATGATGCTGGACACAAAAAACTGAAGGCCATCATGATCAGGGATAGGTAGAGGACATCAGAGGCACACCCATGTCAAGCATGAGAACGGTGACAATCTAGTCCTTATCCTCAGGATTATCATCACTGTATCATGGCATTGTCTTTGCAATATGACAAAGCACTTTTTCTACATGGCCAATTAAAGTACCAATTCCCCTTTTCATGATATCTTTCTCCAGCCCTGTCAGCTCTTGCTGGGTAACAAAATCATCACCTCTGCTGCTTCTAAACCTGGAGGGTACAAGTGCACCTGCAGCAGGGGCAGATCTACCTGCAGCAGATGGAGCAGATAGGGCAGGGGTTGTGGAGACAGCACGGACAGGTCAGGTGGTGACCCTGAAGTACGGGGTGTCAATACTGCAACCTGTGGAGGGATGTCAGGCCGATCTGCATTGGTCAGTCTACCTGTCTGTGCTGAATGTCTTTTTTTTTAGCAGAAATGTATAAAAACAGAACAATTTTAAGCCATAGAATATATTGAAAAGAGAGAGAGAAGGGGTGGGATGAGACAAAAATGAGAAAGACATAGATCCATGGCATGTGACATGACTTCATTATTTGAATACATATACATTTATGATTATCCAGTGTGTACACCTTTGCCATATCCAGGTATGATGTGGCGGTCTTACTATGTTGTACCATTAATCACTTCCACTGCTATGATATCATAAATACAAGTGTTTATTTGTCTCTTGCCATATTGCATATAATTAAATAGTTATTAGACTTACAGTAAATCCTGATGCATATATACCCCATGCCTCTCTGAGCGATTTAACTTCTCTTGGTGCACCTCCCTGTTTGCTGCAATGCCTTCAGAAGCTGTACAAGACAGAAGAAGCGTTTTCACATCTGCTGCAAACATTACAAGCAGTATTTGGCCTACACATCATTAGCATGTCATGTAGTGTCAATGGCTCAGAAAGGTGACATACACACAATGACAGGAGGTCATGTGTGGCAGAGTACATACAATTAGTCAGGACACAAATTACGCCTTTAAGAAGTATTTCTTACTGTGATGAGGTATGATTCTGAAAGTTTATACAGCACATGCAACACATCTGTCCACAATACCATGTGATCCTTTTGTGTTATGATACTGTAAACCTGTCATAGGATACAGCATCCCTTGATACTATTATTATTAATAAGGACACCAGGTAACTAGACAATAGCAACACCTTGGCAACTTCGACTCACATGATATACAGATAAGATATGGGACATTTATCACATACTTTAGCATATACATGTCATATACAGCATATTATTATTCTATAGTATTCTATATCCAGTTAAAATAAAAATATCTGCAAGCTGGATTCAAACCCTGCATCATCTGTCCTGTTTCTTTAAACTCATTGCATATACACTGTGCACTACAGTAATACTTATGTGAGATGCAGAATTTGTTCACTTACTGTTGTTGTTCAGAGTGCTTTATCAAAGCCCACCTCTGCCACTCTAAAATGCACTAATGATGGCATTCCAAATTAAATTTCTCAGTGTATACCTTTGGCTGTGGACTCTCAGTCACTGCCACAAAAGGCTGCCAGTCCAATGTGCCCTTTGCCAAAAGACACATAAATGATGAACGCAAGAAAAGAAAAAAATGTCAGTAGTAGCAAATCTGGGAATAATCATGAAAATGCAGGATCTGGAAGTTTCCTTACTTTGTGTGTCTTTACAACCTGATGATATGATCAGGAAATATATATTAACTCTCTCAAAAAGCACACTATCTTGATTTGCACCCTCAGGTCACTGCAGAAACAACACACACTCATTTGTGTTTTTATCCTTTTTTGCCACCAAAACAGGCTTACAGGAAGAATCAGAAAATGTACATACCATGCATAACTGACTTAGTGGAACACCAAATTACAAATCCACCAGAAGAAAGATCAGAAAATGCTCCTTTCTCATTTCTTTAGGTTAACGATAACTCACAACATATAAATGTCAGGTTGCCAATACTGAAGCTATTTTTTTCTCTTTGTTTTCTGAGAATTTTCACCTTCTCTCACCTTAACTAACAGAAATGCAATATCATGGGTTTTTCATTGCATCTTTGTTTCAATATATAATATAGCTGATTAGTATTCTAGAACAATTTATTAGCAGGGGATGGAGAGTATATTATTACTACAAAGAATATCAGTGTTGTTAGGTCTGTTCTCATAGCTGTCAAGATCTTCCTCACATTTTCTTAAGTCTAGTCTGCATGATACACCCACTTCAGATAGAACAGTCTCTTGAGTATTAATTTTTGCTGCACTCAGCATAATCATTAACACTTGCAAGCCATTAGCAGCAAACAAATGTCATTGCTCCTCCCTGCAGTCCTAGGGTGTATGCATACAATCATAGAGCTACTTACACAATGTTTACCTCCCCTATGCCAAGTGAGAATTTTGGTATTCAAGAATGCTAATGGTTTAACACCTCATTTGCATCTTCATAGTGCTCAGAGGGTTGAAGCTATACTATTTAAGGTAATGGTGTAGCTATGGAAGTTGAAGGAGGGAAGATTGTTTTGTTACAGACAGACCTCTACTGGTATTTACTTTGAGGAGATTTTTCTAAAATTACTTCATTTTTTCATAAGGTATGTTTGTCTTCTTCATAAACTGTTTTCTTTTTCATATTTGGAATGTATTACAATATACAAAGGATTCTTTTTTATCTGTATGCATTTTGTTTGGGTACTGCTGGCATACAGTAGGTATGTCAGTTCTTGCTCTTCTTTCAAAGTTTGATAATGAATGGCATGGACACATAACAGTATTGTTCATAGGTTCATAGGTTGGTACTAGGCTATTGGCCCTAGGGCCTATACAAGCCTAGCCATAACAATTCCTTGGTTATTTCTTCCTATCTCCCATCCAATCACCAAGGTTCCTTTTAAAGAGCGCCAAGGAGGCACTCTGCTTGTCATGTATGGGCAGTCTATTCCAGTGTATGGGGAGTCTCTGGGTCAGGAACATATCCCTCCAGCATGTTTTGTTCATTGTGATGAAAATGTTTAGATCCCTGGAGCATGTGGCTCTGAGGAATTGGGATTTCTTTAAGTGGAGCATATCTAACAGCTCAGGGTTTGACATGACCTTGTATGTTAAGCAGAGATCACCTCTGAGTAGACGATATGCCACACAGTATAGCTGGAGTTTTTTTAGATGGTCAGTATAGGGCATCTGCTTTAGGCCTGTGATTATTTTAGTGAGGTATTTCTGCAGCCTTTCCAGCTGTTGACGATATCTTGTGAAGTACATACCAAATGGGGTATTGTACTCTATAATGGGTCTAATGAGGGATGAGCACAGTGGGACAATTACTTCCTTTTTACTGGATGAAAAGCCCTTAGTGATGAGGTGTGCCACATAGAAGGATTTCCTGACTGTTGTGGCAATGTGGTTATCAAAGGTGAGACCACTGTACACCTGTGTCCCCAAGTCTCTCATCACACTGTTGGCGTTTAGTGTATTGCCACCTATGTGGTAATTCATGGGTACATGGTTTTTCCCAAAGGGGATAACTATACATTTATTGGCATTAAGCTTGAGCCCACGGCTCTGGCACCAAGCATCTGTTTCTGTAAGGCCCTTTTGTAGAATATCCACATCATTTGGGGATTCAATAATGGCTTCCAGTTTGCAGTCATCTGCAAACTTTATTAGCCAGAGTCCCTTAGTGTTGGCCTGTACTTCAGAGAAGTAGATGCCAAACAAGAGCGGTCCCAGGACTGAACCCTGAGGTACTCCACTTGTCACTTGTCTGGAGCTGGATTTGGAGTTGGCTACTTTTACACTCTGGGTTCTGTCAGTAAGCCAGTTGGCAACCCATCGAGTGATGTAGGGATTTATACCCAGCTTAGTAAGTTTATCTATGATTCCAGAGTGGGGGATGGTGTCGAAGGCCTTGGTGAGGTCCAGATAGGCTGTGTTGACCGCCTTACCCTCATCCACTGCTTTGGAGACTGATTTGAAGAAGTCAGTTAGGTTCAGGAGACAGGATCAGCCCTTCACGAACCCAAACTGGGTGGGGTCCAGTGTTTGAAGGTTGCCAGTGTCTTTGTTTATAAGTTCCATGATAATGCATTCCATACCTTTGCAGATCAGGATCGTCAGACTGATGGGACGGTAGTTCTCGGGATCCAAGGAGGATCCCCCTTGTGGAGCTGGATAACTGTAGCTGTGCACCACTCAGTGGGCACAAAGCCTGAGGTGAGGCTATGATTAAACATGACACTTAGGTGAGGTGCCAGTTCATTTTGTAGTTCATGTAGTACACAGCCCGGGATGTCATCTGGTCCCACGGATGCTGTATTCTTAGCTTTTTAGAGTGTGGTTTCTACCCGCGTGGCCATGATTACTGGAATTTGGCAATCTTTTGATATTCAGATGGGCCCTTTAGAGGGTGAGAGGGGGATAAAGTTGGCACTGAATCGATCTACCAGGATACTGGCAATATCCTTGGGATCATTATATTTAATGCCATTCTGTTGTAGCTCAGAGCAGATCTGAGCATTGCTATTTAGATTCTTGACATAACTATAAAATGCCTCCTGGTTGTCTTTGGAATCTTTGGCAATTTTATTTTTGTAACTAGCTTTGGAGGATTTTATGTGGGATCTTAGCTTCTTACTGAGTCTGGTAAGGGAGTTTTTTGCATCCTGGGATTTTCCTCTTTTCTGCAACAGTTTCTTCCTTCTGTTGTATAGTTTGTTTATGGCAGGGGACCACCAGATTGGCGTCCTTTTTTTGGAGGCGAGCATATTGGTTCTATTTGGGATGGCACGATTCATGCACAAGTGGATGTGCTAATACAGTGCCTTAGTGTAGGATTCAGCAGTCGAACTTTCAGCTCCTGTCTGCATGGGTGTCATGAAGTATGTCACTTCTGACTTGAGTAGCATGAAGTTGGCTTTGGATTTTCTGGAGGTTTCCTTACTGGGGGGGTGGGGGTGAGATGTGGATGTCAAGGGTGATTTGCTTATGGTCAGAGCTGATCAATGAGGGGGTGACCACTGGTGTGGAGCATCTATCTCCCATGTTGGTAATGGCCAGGTCTAGGATATTGGAGCCCCGATGGGGCTATGGATTAGTTAATCCAGGGTGTTGGAATTTATGAATTCTAAGAAACGTTGGGAAAAGGTGTTGGTACCCGAGTAGTTTTCCCAGTTAATGGCAGGGTAGTTGAAATCACCCAGTATTAGGGTGTTTGCTTGCATATTAATATATTCCAGTATGTTAAGAAAGGTGTAGTGAGAATCTTGGGGCATGGTGGGGGATCTGTAGCAAGCTACAATTTGGATTGCTGTCTTAGTGTTAGTTGCACCTGGAGAATTTCAGATGCATTGTGTAGGCAGTTAGCCTGGAGGTGTGAATATCCTTGATGAATATGGACACTCCTCCACCTTTAGTGTTTCAGCCTTGCTTTGGTGGCCAAAAAGTGTGGTAAGAGTTGTAGCCTGGTATTGCAGAGGTGCTCTCTTGAGCCTTGAACCAGGTCTCAGTTACTGCACAGATATCGATGTTCTTTATTTTTAGGAGTGCCTCGAGAGAGTGCATTTTGAGGTTTAGACTTCAATGAAGTAGGTATAAAGTTATATGCTGTTTCTAGAAGAGAGTTATTGGAGCATGGAATTGGGGCAGATGGGTTACCTGGGTGCAGAGTTTGGTTGACAGAGTGCCAAAATGTCTTTGAGTTAGTTGAGATTGAGGAGGGATGATCACTATAGAAGTTTTTGTTATTGCTAACAATGTGCTTTTTGTAAGGTTGTGTAGTTCTTTGTAGTGTTGGAGATGAAGAAGAGAGTTTTGCTTTAGACTAGACTTTCTAAGCTTTATCTCTTTGTCACATTAGGGTGTGTGTGGTTTGAATAAACCAGGGGGATATGAATAATTTTACTCTAACTGTACCCAGGGGGGCAAAGGATTTGAGAATATTGAGGAATATAGAATTGAATTTAAGGACAGCATCATGTAGAGGTACATATTTAAGGAATGTCCAGTTTATAGATGAGAGATGGTTGTTTAAGACTCAGAGTCAAAATTGGTGAGCTGATCTGCAAAGGCATGGAACGCATTATCATGGAACTTATAAACAAAGACATTGGCAACCTTCAAACACTGGACCCCACCCAGTTTGGGTTTGTGAAGGGCCAATCTTGTCTCCTGAACCTGACTGACTTCTTCAAATCAGTCTCCAAAGCTGTGAACAAAGGTAAGGCAGTCCACACAGCCTATTTGGATCTCACCAAGGCCTTTGACATCATCCCCACTCTGGAATCATAAGTAAACTTATTAAGCTAGGCATAAATCCCTACGTCACTCGATGGGTTGCCAATGGGCTTACTGACAGAACCCAGACTGTAAAATTAGCCAACTCCAAATCCAGCTCCAGACAATTGACAAGTGGAGTACCTCAGGGTTCAGTCCTGGGACTGCTCTTGTTTGGCATCTACTTCTCTGAGTCTAAGGGACTCTGGCTAACAAAGTTCACAGATGACTGCAAACTGGGAGGCATTATTGAATCCCCAAATTATGTGGATATTCTACAAAAGGGCCTTACAGAAACAGATGCTTGGTGCCAGAGACATGGGCTCAAGCTTAATGCCAAGAAATATATCATTATTCCCTTTCGGAAAAACCATGTACCCATGAGTTACCACATAGGTGGCATTACACTAAATACCAAAAGTGTGATGAGAGACTTAGGGACACAGGTGAACAGTGGTCTCACCTTCAATAACCACATTGCCACAATGGTCCGGAAATCCTTCTATGTGGCACACCTCATCACTAAGGGCTTTTCATCCAGAAAAATGGAGATAATTGTTTCACTGTACTCATCCCTCATTAGACCCATTATAGAGTACAATGCACTATTTGGTATGTACCTCACAAGACATCTGCAACAGCTGGAAAGGCTGCAGAAATACCTTACTAAAAGAATCACAGCCCTAAAGCAGATGCCCTATGCTGACCATCTAAAAAAACTCCAGCTATACTCGGTGGCATATCGTCTACTCAGAGGCAATCTCTGCTTAACATACAAGGCCATATCAAACCCTGAGCTGTTGGACATGCTCCACTTAAAGAAATCCCAATCCCTCAGAGCCACACGTTCCAGGGATCTAAACCTTGTCATCACAATAAACAAAACATTCTGGAGGGATAGGTTCCTGACCCAGAGACTCCCCATACTCTGGAATAGACTGCCCTTACATGTCAAGCAGAGCGCTTTCTTGGCGCTCTTCAAAAGGAACCTTGACGATTGGATGGGAGATAGGAAATTCACCCCGGGATCATGTCAGTTGCCCTGCTAGACAGGGGTCCAGGGAAGTAAATATTGTGGGAAGAAATATCCAGGAAATTGTTATGGCTAGGCTTGTATAGGCACTAGGGCCAATAGCCTAGTACCAACCTATGATTCTATGAACCAATACTGAATGCTGATAGGCAATTGTGCTTACCATACAGAAAGACACAAAAGGTCCATCAGAGGTATTTATATTTCCTCAGTGGCACAACTATCCGATGCCAATATAGGCCTTCACAGAGAGAGAAGAAATTACCAAAATCTGTCTCAGATGTATAAACCTGTGTGCCTTAGAGTGGTAAGCAGTTACTCCAAGCTCTTACAGCACAAAACCAACAGATGTCTGTGTGCCACATCAAATCAATTTGTGGAGACACTGTTATCATTTATAGAAAGTTTAAGCCCTATAATATCTGAACAATGAAAATGAAGTCTTTAGCAAAAAGCTATGTGTGTCCATCATTGGCAAACAAAAACTGAATATTGAGCCACATCTATTTCATTTTGATTTATTTGTTAATTGGACAAGTAATTTGATCTTTTTATCTGTCTGTCATGATCTGTGGCAAAAGGCAAAGACAGTGGTAGAAAGGAAGAGTTACAACAGAGTTAATTATTCACCCCGCATGCACCTAAATAATTTACATTTACATACATAAATGCATGCATCCAAAATTATCTTTCCAGCCTACAGAAATTTACAAAATTATTCTTTATAAAGTGCATATCCCATTGGTATTAAAAAGACATAATCAGGACAGATATCGATCAAACATGATTCCTGCAATTTTGACAATTATAGCCCTTTTCTAATCTTTAGAAAATTCTGTAAATGTATATGTCTGGTGTATATCAAGGCACCTACAAATTTTATCACTACTGCATACAAACTTGTCAATGCACAGATTAAAGTTAGTCAAGTGTTACACTATTATAGAAAAAAAGAAATGTCTAATCTACCACGATAGTAACCTGTCAGTCGGTTGATTCTTACCTCCGCCATCAGCTTAAAAGAGATTACAACAACCAGAAGGGCTTCCACCCATATCAACTGCTATGTGGTGTGACATATACACTGTGTCTGTGCACCATACAGGTAGTTCCCATGATTCTCACATCTGGCACATGAGTGACTTTTGCAGGCACATAACTTCAAAAGTCATGGTTTAAGACTACTGAAGACCTGCTTCTGCAGTCAGGAAACATCTGGTGGCGCATTGCAATATGCTCCAGATACCTGGAACAAGACTGGTGGCGGCTTATCCAGGGGAAAGCATATGTTATCAGATCGAGTATATGTGCAAGAATGTCATGGACAGGATGTAGAGTGTAGCCATCTCTGGAATGGTGTGTGCCATCTGTATTAACCTGGTGTGCAATCCTGCAGTGTTTAACCATCCTGTAGCATGACCATGGTGGTTGGTTCTCTGTAGCCACATGGATCCATCAGTGGATCATAAACTGGCCACCACTGCTCACACAAGATATGTCTGTTCCAGGCCCCAGTATGTTGTGGTGAACTGCATGAACAGCAGAATGTTGTGCAGTCCATGCAATGGTTGCAGGTCTTCACTCAGGCCTGATGTCACACTCAGCATTTCTGGCATTGACTGGTTTGTGATCTTCTGTGCCTGAATTACAGACATGCACATTTGCTGACTGATGCCAAGGGTACCACCCAGGACAGGAAAAGTTTGGATGTCATGGCAGTCAAGGCTACCTACATACATCAGAAACAGTGCAGCATTCTGATGCTGTCTATATGATTCTATTATGGTGCTGACTGTGTATCGAGGGTGGGGCTGACATGGACAGTATAACTTTCACTAAATACAAATAATGCCAGAGGGTCATCCTGGTTCATAGGTTTAAAGGAGATTACTAGGCTAACAGCTTAAGTGCCCTTATAAGCCTAGCCAATATAACCCAATTTTGCCCAATATATGGCTCCTAGGGGCAAGAGGATGGCATGGATTTGTATTTTTGCACTGAGTATCTTACAGCTTGCCCTGTCCATAAAAGACAAAGGCACTACCCCAGGTGTTGATTTGCAATTACCCATCCATTGATCCAAACTTCATTCGAAGAGGGCCAGGGAAGGGTTCCATTTATTTTTGTTTGTTTGCCTCTGCAACCATCCTTATACCCTCCTTCAAACCAATTCCTTCCTCAAGTTACCTTCCCCTTGCTGCCCTTCTTTACAAAATGGGGCATCTGTCCAAAAAACATTTAAAAAACATTCACACCACTCTTCCCTTCCCTTTTTATTTCCCTTCTATATGTTCACCTGCTTTAACTCCTCCTTTATAGCAGTCCTATTGCCCCATCTTTTTTGCTTTTATACAATAAAATCAGTTGGCACTTTGCTGGAGAGCCCTTCTATTCACTCCCAGTTGTGCAGCTATGGAGCTTTGGAGAACTTTGATGCAGAAATGAATCTGCATAGCATCAGGGATGCTACCTGAATGCCACCTTCCTCCAGTCAGGTGATCACTCCTAGCATAGTTGACTTAATGAAGTGATAACTGCCATTTTTGTGACCGTGATGCTTGATTATGCAGCACTGCCCTAATCATGGATTTTATTGGGAAATGCTGAGTTCCTGAAAGCTGATGTAATGAAAAGGACAAAAAAGAATGCCTGAAATTCAAAAGGGTAAAAAAAAAAAATTAATTATTTTTATAAGAAGACAAGTCACCCACATTCTCCCAGACTTAAATATACTGACTCTGCAGTTATTCCAACTTGAAGAAGGGAGAAATATGCACTCGTAGAAACTGCACAGAAATGATTTCCTATGGGAATCAGCATTCAGCATTGTGCCATACACATAGATATGTATATATATATATATATATATATATATATATATATATATATATATATATATATATATATATATATATATATATATATATATATATGGGTCTACCTGACAACACTGATGCGCTAAAACACCGACAATGAAATCACCGACACCACAAAACCGAAAGTTCAGAAACATGAAACGTCACATACCCGACAAACCACAATCCTGACACTAAACAAACAAAACAAATCCCCTGTCCAAAAAGCACACACACAACACAAGCACACCAAAAACCTTACAAACCTACACTGAACCTTACATACACAACTATCTATGCACTAACCTTAACTCAAACCCTAACCCTAAGGTCCGTCACTATCGCACACTCACCTAACCCGCGCCCTAACCCTAACTCACTAAACCCGCCCCTAACCCTACAGACCATCACTATCGCACACTTACCTTACCCACACCCTGACCCTAACGTCCATCCCTATTGCACACTTACCTTTACATGTCGGTGTTCTCAGCATCGGGATTCTCAACTGTCGGTCTTCTCCGTTGTCAATCTTCCGGTGTCGGTGTTGTTGTCGTCAGTGTTTCAAGATTTTGGCGTTTTCAGGTAGACCTCTATATATACGTCAGCATTTCAAGATTTTGGCATTTTCAGGTAGACCTCTATATATATATATATATATATATATATATATATATATATATATATGTATACATACTACTGATGTTCAAGCAATTTTATCTCAAGCATGTATAAGGGAGCCCCAGCATGACCACTCTATGTTGGCATTAATGCTAACCTATCGCCAGTCCGAACACATCACCCTGTCTTCACTCCGCTAACTACTGTGTTGTAGTCGCATCATGCTTCTTTCTGAATGCCCCCCAGTAAACTAACAATCAGTTTACACTTAGACAATGAAAGATTTCCGGATTTATAAAACATAAATATTAACATTCCATTTTCTTTGCAGTTTCATTATTTAAACCAAAAGTCTCATATGGTTTTAAATAGGAAATCCAAAATGATCACCTCTCTTTGCTAGATCCAATGATAACTTACTGAAATCCTATACATTAGCTGTATTAGGTTGTAGTGGATAATGAATTATGGTAATTTTCTGTAACTTGCTTTTTAATTAAAAAAACATGTATGTTCACTTGTTCTTATTTTAAATGATATCACTATACCACATTAAAAGCACCACAATCACATACTGACATATAAACCTTTGACTTAATGGAATAGCTCAGCAGAGATGAATGTTTAAGTCTCTACACTCATAGACACAAATATTTATTCTTTTAAGCATTTTTCCAGTGAACATAAGCAGCTTTGTGTACTATGTTAACCTGAGAACAACAAACATTTGCTATATTTAGAATGACTAACATGCAGTAAACAATCCTGCAAACATTCTCATCTTTGATAGACCATGTGTGGTGTTTTAATAATGCCCTAGTGTTTCAGAAACATCCCATGGTAGTTCTCGGAATTTATTCAATGTGTGGTATTTAAATTATACCCTTATGCCATGAATTTCAGAGCTACCTTGATAGTGTGTATATGATCAGATCACAAAGGTTCTGAAAAAATATTTCTTTTCTCTATGAAGTTCTCACTGCTAGACAATTCAGCATTCAGAATACCATTCCAAGTTGCAGTCTGAAAAAAAATTGCTGAAAAAGCGGTTTTGATATAGCATCCAGTAGTTAATTCTCTTGTATTCTTCATATCATGCCTCTCAGTTGTCCCTGATTTTCAGGAACATCCTTGATTTTGACTCAAGGTTTAGTTCTCTGTCTGTTATTCCCTCCTAACACTGCTGACTTTTGCAGAATGGGTGGTGAAGTACTCTTAATAAATAATGAAAATAATTAAATTTATAGACTTCTGTTACTTTAGAAAATGTAAATTAACTCAAGTTCTCTTATTATGTCAATGTCTCATGTTAGTAGCATTAATATTTTAAAAGAGTCTCTGATTTCCATGATTACTTCTGGATTTGACCTCGTGTGGGCACGGTGGTACAGTGGTTAGCATTGCTGCCTCACAGCAACAGGTTCTCTGGTTTGATTCTCAGCCAGGGTGCCCTCTGTGTGGAGTTTGCATGTGGTCATGTGGGTTTACTCTGGATGCTTCGGTTTCATCCCAAAGACATGCTGAAGGTGGATCAAGCATTCAAAATTGACCATAGATGTGAGTGTGTGCTTTCTGTGAAAGGTTGGGTGCTGGGCTGGCAACTCTACTACCAATCATTCTGCAGACCATTTTTCCATTGTGGTTACCTCTAACAGGAAAAGGAGAAGAAACTTTCTGGATTTGTCCTTGATTCATTGAGAGCTATGATTCATGTACAGTGAATTTACTCCAAATATCTGCCTATGGAAAGCAGTTATAAAAATATCTTTGATGACAAGTTAAAATATAAAGATTTTTTTTTTTTGAAGATATAGGCATCCTAATAAGGAAGGAAGGAAGGTATACCTATCTATGTAGATAGACAGATATGGATATGTAACTATATAATATCTACATCTTTCTTTCTTTTTCTCTCTGTCTGAGATATATATATATATATATATATATATATATATATATATATATATATATATATATATATATATATATATATAAAAACTATCCCTTGGATTCAATAAACACTGTGCAGGCTTTGTGCAAAGCCTACATGGAGTTTACATATGTGTGTGTGTGTGTGTGTGTGTGTGTGTGTGTGTGTGTGTGTGTGTGTGTGTGTGTGTGTGTGTGTGTGTGTGTGTGTGTGTGTGTGTGCGCGTGTGTGGGGCGGTACACAGTGAGCAGTAGCTTGCAATGTATATTAATTATGTGCGGCCCATCTAAGCCAGGTTTCATGGCCAATAACAGTGTTGCTGACCAGAAAACCATGTAAGCAAATGTGGATATCAATTAAGCAATAACCCATGCCTCGGTGTGGGTAATGCTGGATTTACCCACGGTTGGTGTGGTTTGGCCATGAGGCGAAGCCCGAGTGGTCAAACAAAGACAAGCGTGGGTAAATCCAGCATTACCCACACCCAGAAGTGGGTTATTGCTATTATACAATGACATTATTTATGAAAAAAATACTTATTTTTCTTAAATAATGGCATTGTATAATGCCTCCATGCTGCCCGTCCACAGCTGTCTGGTATTCTGTGGCAGTTCAGATGTACTGCACATGCATATGCTTACGCAGTACATCAGAGCTGTGTGTGGAAGCAATGGAGAAAGCAAGATCTCCTTTGCTTTTTAGAAAGTGTCTCGCGATGTTAAAGGAGTTTAACATAGTGAGATAGCTTTAAAAAAGCAAAGGAGATCTTCCTTTCTCCGTTGCTTTTTTTAAAGCTGTTCCGCTATGTTAAACCTGTTTACATAGTGAGACAGCTTTAAAAAAAGCAACGGAAAAAGGAAGATCTCTGTTGCCTTTTTTAAGCTATCTCGCTATGTTAAACTCCTTTAACATAGCGAGACACTTTCTGAAAAGCAACGGAGATCTTGCGTTCTTCGTTGCTGTAACAAAAAATAAGTCTGATTTACAACGTGCATGCTGACCAATCAGCGTGCACATTTTGGAATATTAATTGGGGGTCGTTATATAATTCTGTGTAAAGCAGAGCACCTATGGTCCGTGGATTTGCATGGAATGTCATAATAATCACCAGAACCTCACAGATAGCTGTCAATTTGTTAGTGCACCACATCTGCACAAAGGCCAACATAATGAGGGGACAAATAACCAGAACTAGGGACATATTTGACATAGAAGTTGCATACACGTATGTTACAATGAAACTCTCTCAACCTTATAAAGAAAGAAATCTGGACAAAGCCATTAATAATGGGGGGACAAAGGCCCAAAATAATGACAGATTTTTAATATTGCTCTTCAAACTCAGACAGTGGCTTGAATAATAGGTTGTACAGTAGCATGAACTTTCTGAAGAGCATGAAGTCAGAAAATCAAATGTATGTCATCATTTTCTGACTTCACTCCACAATGACATGCCGATAATTTGGCAGAAAACAAAAATGTTATGGGGAAGGTCACAAATATGAGACAAAAACTGGACATTCTGCACAGAGCAGCACATTTGAGAGGTATGCACTCAAATGTATGTAATAATGACTCACATCAGTCCAGAGATTACCCCAGAGATATGGCGGAAAGCTAGAAATTTGATACGGAAAACATTTGGACATCCAGGGAATAGTGAGTCATACCAGTGCAGGTATCACCCAGTGATATGGCAAAAAGCCACAAATTTGATAAGGAAAACATTTGGACATCCTGGGAATATCTGGACAGTTGAGAAGTATGAATGTGAAGTATATGGTCCAAACACAGCACAGGGCAATGTGCCTACAGTGCAGAGTATTGTGATATCCCATTCCTGGCATTCTGTACTGAAGCATTATTAATGATCTATAACAGGACATGGATTGCCATGTAAAATGATCACTTAGGACAAGTGTGTGTATTGAATAGGGACACACAGATGAATTGTAGGAATAAACACAGGGATGGAAGACAGGTGAAACTCCCTCATGTGCAGCATAGGAGGGCATGTCAATGGAAGATGGTTGTAGCAGCAACACCAATCACATATCTATATGGTACAGTAGGGACTGTACAGGGAAAATGTTTTATGTGACTGTCACACAAGATGACATAACAATGGGGAGGATGTCTGTGTGAGATAAGCATCCTTACATGAATAATGCAGAAGACATCTATCAGGGATATGACATACAATTAGGGTAGGGTGCATATTGTAAAGCTGTGCAAACTGATATACCTGAATATGAGAGAAGGAGTGCAAATATATTATTTCCTGGAAAATGCTGATTACCAGAAAGCTTAATAACTGCTTTATAGGTGACAGCTTGGAATCTGTGCTTATATTTTGATCCTGGTGAGAGTAGGAACAGAGTGCATTGATTCCTGACTCTTTCTGGTTAGAGAGTGAGTGTCTGTGCTTAACATACCTGATTGGACTGGTTGCTATTTGAGGCATCTACCAGAAAAAGGCTACAAGCCTGCAGACCCTTGCATCATCTGGGACAAGACTGTAGATTACCAAACAGGCCGTGGCCTGCTTCTCTTCTTGTGATTGGTGCTAACATTTTGCTTCTGGTGAGAGAAGAAGCAAAGGAGTATTGTATCCCAACAGAGTGAAGCTTTGCTGAGACCAGCATTAGTAGTAGCCAGGCAATAGCCATTCTTGTGATTCCCCTCTCTTCATCATTCTTGACAAGCTAATTCCTTATTTTCAGTAAGTACTGCTTGATTTCTTCCTAACTTCAGAATACCTGCCTAAATACTTCATCCTTAAATTTCCAGGGTCTATGTATTAGTTTCCCCTTTAGTGTTTGGCAGTGCTCTGTACAGACTCAGACACCTTGAGTGACATTTTTCCTGTAAAAGAAATATATAAGGAAACAGCTCCAATACTGAGTAATAATGACCATCCTTCCTGGCATGTCTAAAGGTCAGTTCCCTGTTCTTTCTTCTATTAACCTGCTGAAATTGGGCATTCTGAGGCAGTGTAGCAACTGCCTCATGTACACAGACAACCCTCTCCTCTTACCTCCCAACACTGAGGCTTGTGAGAGATGCACTTATATACCCAAATTGGAAGCCATGTACCCTCAAGCCTAGACCGGAACAGCTGGTCAAGAAGAGAAGGTCAACACCTGCACCACACCTCTTGAAACACATAGCCCTCCAGAACACTCACCATCACAGCTCTCACATAAAAACACAAATCACACACACACCATTGCAGAGGCTCTCAATAGAAATCTACCCAAACTGTAGAGACCTCCAAGGCAGAAATGCACTCAACCACAACAACACAGCTCAAACCACAAGACACATAGCTCACCTACACAGTGTGCCTCTCAACCTAAGCCCCTAAGGCAAAACAGCTTGCCCAATACAATAATCACAGGTGACTCTATAGTGAGGCACACTGATGTGCCATTCACTAGGTTGAATAAGGAGAAGGTAACAATCAACTGTCTATCAGGTGCCAGAATCCGACACATAACACATGCACTCAGGTCTCTCTATAACAAGTACGACTCTAACACTGTCCATGTGGGTGTGAATGACATGAGAGGCATCTCTCTGGACTACATGAAAACAGACATGGAGGAGCTCAGGGATTATGTGGCCCAGGCAGGTATGACCCTAGGCCTGAGAAGCATCCTGCCATCACCCAGAATGCTACTGCAGTACAAGCAGAAAATGATTGACTTCAGCAACTGGCTAAGTTTTTGGTGTCATTCTAAGGGGATCCAGTATATGTCTTCTTGGGATGACATGATTGATAGATCTCAGTGCTTTGCCAGAGATGGTCTACATCTGTCACCCCCGGGTTTCCAGATACTGGCCCCTATAGTGTCTTTTTTAGGTGATGTTTCAAAGACCAAATTACCACCATAGCAGCTATAAATAAATGAAATCTGAAGGTCATGCTGCTCAACGTTAGAAGTCTAAATATCAAGATGTACTTGTACAAAGCACTCCTCAGAAAAGAGAACATCAACATATGTGCTTGTAATGGAGATCTGGTTTAAAGCAGCAGAAAGCACCCGTACACTACCAGGCTATAACTCATTCAACACTTTTTGGCCCCAGAACATGGACCGAAGTTCCAAAGGCAGTGGCATCTCCACATTCATAAAGGATATGTACACCTCCATACTAAGACTAGCAGCCCAGCATAATGTATCTGAGATACTTCAAGTACAACTAACATTGGGTAAGACAGCGATTCTGGTCATAGCCTGCTATAGGTCCCCAACCAGGTCCCAAGACTCTTACTCCATGTTCCTAAGCACCCAGGAAACTATTAGGGTCCAACCCAACACTCTCATACTAGGTTACTTCAACTACCCCTCCATCAACTGGGAAAACTACTCATGCACCAGTACACTGGCCCAACACATCCTGGAATTCATCAATTCCAATGCCCTGGATCAGTTCATTCTTACCCCCACTAAAGGAAGCAACATCCTTGACCTGGTTATTACTAAAATGGGCAACCGTTGCTCTACACCAATAGTCAATTCCTCCCTGGTTAGATCCGAACATAAAATAAATACCATGGAAATCCACATCTCACCTACACCCATCGCAAAGGTAACCACCATTAAAAACTTATCCCAAAGCTGACTTTGGGCTCCTAAAAACAGAGGTGGCTAACTTCATGGCACCCATGTCAATGGAAAATAGATGCATGACTGCTGAATCATACACCAATGCACTCTATGAACACGTAAATAAATGCATGGAACTAGCCATACACAACAGAACCAAGATGCTCTCCTCCAAAAAAGGAAGCAAATCTGGTGCTCCCCTGCCATTAATAAACTCTACAACAGAAAGAAGAAACTAATAAAAATGACCACCAACCACAGTGAGCACCAAGGTCCTTCCAAACAGATGTTCAAAACATACAAAAAACAGCAGATGGACCCAGAAACGACAGCAAGGCTAGTAGATGAACCAGTCTTTAATTCACAACAAATAAGGACATAAGCGCTTTCGTAGTATCACTACTTCATCAGATGAATGAGACCAATTACTGGTGTTGAAACCATGGCCTTAAGCTTAATGCCAAAAAATGTGTCATCATCCCATTTAGGAAAAACTTAGTTCCCACTAATTACCACATCGATGGGAGCCCACTGAACACTGAAGGCATTATGAGATCTGGGGACACAGGTTGACAGCAACCTCTCCTTCGACCACCACATTGTTACTGTGGTCAGAAAGTCATTCTAGGTGGCACATTTCATTACCAAAGGTTTTGCATCCAGGAAGACAGTGGACATTATCTCCCTCTCTCTGCTCTTCCCTCATTAGGCCAATCATCGAGTATAATGCCCCATTTGCATGTACCTCATTATTATTTATTATTTATTTATTTGCAGTTGGTTTACCAGGATAGTCCATTGGGCCAAAAGAACCTGTTTTCAATGGAGTCCTGGGGAGAAAAGCTCCAAAAACAATTAGCAAGGTTACAATAAAGTATTTAGTTTCAATTATACAATTCCTATGGACTTGGAAATACAGCAGACTAGTGTACAAACATATACAAATATTACAATCTTGTATCACTGAAAACAATTTACAATATAGAAACTGAGAGGCTTTTACAACTTAGGGTGGATTACACTGGAGATATCTTTCATACATTCAGGATGAGTAGCTTAATACAATCAAGAGAAAGGTATATGAGCTGACATGGAACCTTTCAATATAGAAACAGAGAACCTTTTTCCATCAGAGGGTATATTTACACTAAGGTACCTTTAAGTATTCAGAAAAAGCTAATACAAGCAAGAGCAAGAGCTATGAGTTTAGGAGAGTAAGTAGAAATTCTCATTATGAATAGGGGAGGAGAAGTGAAAATTCTCAGTATGAGGAGATTATGTTGGGTGGGAGCAGGAGCATTCCCACTGGGAAATTAGGTGTGAGTGAAGGGATTTTTTGAATGAGAAGTGATTTGTGATGGTACGAATGGATGGGGGTAAGGAGTTCCAGAGAAGAGCAAGACTGTAGGATAAGAGATTTTTTCCAGGGGGACGAATTGGTTTATACAGTTCAATTAAGTTTTGGTCGTTAGATCTTAGAATTCTATCAGGGAGGTGCATTTTGAAGGTAGAAGAAAGGGATGGGTACTAGACACATGCAACAGCTGGAAAGGCCATAATGTACCTCACAAAGAGGATCCTAGGCCTTAAACAAGTCCTACATGGACAGACTCAAAAAATCCATCTATTGTCTGTCTCATATCATCTACAAAGAGGCGATTTCTGCTTGACTTACAAAGCCATGTCTGACCCAGCTCTGTTAGAAATGCTACTTCTAAAGAAATCCAAATCCCTCCACACCACATGTTCCAGAGACCCCAACTTCATTACCACAATCAACAGAACATGCTGGAGGGACAGGTTCATAGCCCAGAGAGTGCCCATGCTCTAGAATAGATTTTCCATACAAGTCAAGCAGAGCACCTCACTGGCCCTCTTCAAGAGAAATCTTGATGAGTGGATGGGAAATAGAAAGTTCACCCCAGGGATCACTGCAGTGGCTCTACTTGATAGAGGCACTGGGAACTAATGTTAGGCAGCATGATGCCAGGGCACTTCTATGGGCTAAGCTTGTAAAGGCTCCAAGGTCATTAGCTTAGTACACACCTATGAAACTATGAACCTATGAACCTATGAGTGTACTCTCAATGGAGGTCTCCAGCAAGATGCCCACAGGTAAAGGCTCATGGAAAACATTACAAGAACCAACCACAATCAAGGACAATATCAGAATAATACCACCAGTAATCCCATGCCTCTAACATATTATATGTGATGTAGAATGAAAAGAGATGAGTCTGCACACAAACACTTGGACAACTATTGTGATACATCCATACTCTATGAGGGTAACCATGCGCACTGTCCTGGCACTGTAACATCTGCTGGAGGTGTTAGAACAGACACTGCTGTACCTGTATGTGACAGTATGGGCAATACAGGCTAGCTGCCTTGTATGCATGGCATATATATATATATATATATATATATATATATATATATATATATATATATATATATATATATATATATATTACACAATCTACACAATCACAAATGATATACATGCCATTAATATTGTTAAACACCTATGTATGTAATGTGCACATAAGCAGAACAGGTAGCACACATGCATCTGGTGTAACAACTTGATTGGTGTTCCACACTATCAGACAGTCATGTATATTTCACAGAAAGAATACCCAGGTATGGCTAATAAGCTGTGTGACAGCACAGAGTGACAAAGGTGGTACACTTCAGTTACACATCACTGGAAGATTTGTAGGAAGGTACATGAAGAAGGGTGCAGTTTACACAGTTATTGGTATGATGAAGGCTGGGAAGCATGAAGGTATTATGTCTTCTGATGTGCATGTCCTTCACATACCCAGTACTTGCGTTACATTCAAGAGAGTAGTCAGTACTGTAACAACATGCTGGTGGATGTACCACTTACCATCTACCCCAGGACATGGGTCACATACATATTGGTCTGATTATAGGGTGTGATATCCACTTTATACTTGGGTGGTGTGTTTGTTTCCTGAATCAACAAATCCCCCCTTGTGTCTTGTCAATGCAGGTGTTGTCATGGCTGTGGCAGCAGTTTTTGGTATGTGCTGATACTGTCTGTATTACACTAATATCAATGTTGGCATCAATGATTGCTCACAATCTGTAGTCCTTCAGGCAGCTGTTTGGACACAGCATGTGCATGTCATCTGTGATGTCCATTACTTAACTATGGGCAGGAAAGGTCTAGCTGACAGCCCTGATGTATGTACCTGATCAGTGGGGCTGAGATATAAGTCACATCACACATTTCAACATAGTGAGATGCCATGTATGTGAAATACTGGTCTACCCATTACATGATATAGTTGTTTATGGCCATATATGACAGTGTTTACTAAATACATCAGAATGGATTTGTGTCAAATTCCTTGAATTAGTCACATTCCAAAAGTTGATACTGTTGTCATCATGCATGCCCTCAATGATCTGTTTGAGGACATCTATCAGATGTAATAGACATGATGTAGCATTAACAACTCACACACCTCTGTTGCACACAGCCAAAATATTACTAGTGTACATGTAGAAGAGGTCCATTATGACATATTGGTCTACCTCACATTCAAGGAGAGTCAGGATGTATCTATATATAGCTAAACTCACTAAACTAGGTATAAATCCCTATGTCACAAGATGGGTTGCCAACTGGCTCACTGACAGAACCCACACTGTAAAAGTTGCAGACTCCAAATCTAACTTCAAACCAGTGTCAAGTGGAGTACCACAGGGTTCAGTCCTGGGACCTCTCCTGCATGGTATCTACTTCTCTGAAGTACAAGCTAACACAGAAGGCCTCTGGCTAATGATGTTTGCAGATGACTGCAAACTAGAAGCCATAGCTGAGTCCCCAAATGATGTGGACATCCTACAGAAGGGCCTTACTGAGACAGATGCCTGGTGTCAGAGGCATGGCCTCAAGCTCAGTGCCAAAAAGTGCATTGCCATCCCCTTTGGTAAACACTCTGCACCCATGAACTATACATAAATGGCAGTCTACTTAATGCCAAATGTGTGATAAGAGACCTTGGGACCCAGGTGGACAGTAGTCTCTCCTTTGATAATCACATCACCACAGTAGTCAGGAAATCCTTCTATGTGGCACACTTCATCACAAAATGGTTCTCATCCAGGAAAAAAGAGGTCATTGTTCTCCTCTACTCGTCACTCATTAGACCCATTATAGAGTACAATGTCCCTTTTGGAATATACCTCACAAGACTTCTGAAGCAGCTGGAAAGGCCACAGAAGTACCTCACAAAGAGGATTCCTGGCCTCAAACAAATGCCCTACACTGACCATCTCAAAAAACTCCAGCTTTACTCTGTAGCATATCGCCTACTCTGAGGAGATCTCTGCCTAACATATAAAGCTATGCTAAACCCAGAGCTGCTGGACATGCTACACCTTAAGAAATCCCAATTCCTCTGAGCTACATGCTCTAGGGACCTAAACCTTGTCACCACAATAATCAGAACATGCTGGTGGGATAGATTCCTGTCCCACGGACTTCCTATACTCTGGAACAAGCTACCCATCTATGTCAAACAAAGTTCCTCATTAGCACTCTTCAAGAAAAATCTTGATGAGTGGATGGGAAATAGGAAATACACCCAAGTGATCACTTCTGTGGCTCTGCTCGACAGGGTCACAGGAAATTAACTTTCTTGGGTGGCATAAGCCAGGGAACCTTGTTAGCTAGGCTTACTTAGGCTCTTGGGCCAATAGCCTAGTATATACCTATGAACCTTTGAAACTATGAACATGTTTGCATCAAGTGCTGTCCCCCCGACTCAGGTGAATGCATGTTGATGTACACCCTTGTATGGGAACATAGCCCATGTGGAGGGTGTGTTGAAATGTGCATTCAACCATATCAGGAAGGTGTATGTGTTGAGTCATACTATAGGTGATCTGTGATGTTGTCACAGTCCATTAATTCCATGTAACAGGCCTGGATGAAAGTAAGACAGTCCATACTGCCTATTGTGATCTGGCGCAGGGTTATGATACAATCCCCCATGCAGGTATCATTAAGAAACCCTCCCAGCTGGGTAGTAACCCTTACATCAGTTGATGGGTAACCAATTGGCTCTCCAACAGAACACATACTGTGAAAGTTGGTGAATCAACCTGTTCCAGTAGAGCCACCACCATTGGCAAACCACAGGGATCTGTGCTTGGCCCTTCACTGTTTTGACTCTATTTCCCGACAGTTCAGGCTAAGGTATATGGCCTTTAGCTTACCATGTTTGCTGATTTTTGCATATTGGATGCAATCATTGAGTCCACCAATGGTGATAACATAGTACAGGAGGAGCTAACACAGACAAATGAATTGTGACAAAGGCACATGCTCTACAAATAAATGCAGAAATGTGTGTTTGCTCTGTTGTCTGTCTGAAAAGTGGAATCCCATGTTAAGCACAACATTGACAACAGTCCTGCTATGCAGAAACCCAGTGATGCAAGCATAGGGAAGTCATGTAGATAGGAATCTGAATTTTGACCACCGTGTGTCCACACTGCTATTGAAAGCCTATGTTGTGCACATCATAAGTCATGCCATCATATTGAGATCTTAGGATTGTACCACAGTGCTGTAGTCAAACTTCATCAGAACACTAATAGAGTATAATGTTCTCTTTTGCATTTACCTCACCAGACACATGCAACACCTGGAGAGAACACAGGGCTTTCTCAGCAAAATAACATAGGGCCTACAAACCATGTCATGATGTTAGTGGATAGATAAAAAGCCATGTCACTGTAATCTTTATTGTATAAGATGAAGAAACATTTGTCTGCCCTCCAGGCCAGTCTGAGTCTACCCTGACATCAGCAGTGTCTGCTGAGGAAAATATGGTCCCAAATGAACCTATGAACCTGTTACATGCTGGTGGGTAATGTCTGGCAACAGCTCACACACACACACACACACACACACCCAGCTGAGTACAGTGAGAACAGAACCCCTACCTATCTAAGTACACAGACTATAGAATACAGCACTTTATGCAGGCACCATGGCACAAGACTGCAGGTGAGCTTATAGTAGATGACATCAGCAGGCCATGTGGAGGGCAAGATGTTGGATGGGCTGCAAGAAATGAATGTGTAAGCATCTGCAAGACTCAAAACACAATCAATCCTTGCTATTGGAGCAGTAACTGTGAGATACACACTTCTATCTAGAGGTACACACACACACACACCTAGTTGATCTATACCTAAGGCCAGCTATGCCCACTATTGCTTGAAAGCAAAATAACCAAGCTGTGGACAGACAAGCAGGTTCACCTCAACTATCAGGATCATCTGTGTCAAAGGATGAGAGTAAAGATGAAGACCAGAAAGATAGTATGAAATGGACAAGCTTCCCTTATAAAAAAATACCCCAGGTCATGTCAGTGCAGTAAAGTAACATCTGTCATAAACGTATGTCATGAGATCACACACAAATGATAGAGTCACAGAGAACAAAGTGATCCATATAGCGTCAGAGATGACACATGGGAACCGCAACACTTTATATGGTGCAGTGCATATTCTGTTCGCACTGTTCATTAGGCAGAACCACACAGTGACACAAACAGAAGTGTGTCACATGGGCCAGCTATCAGTCTTTGTACAGGTGAGAAGAACACATCATACAATGTAAGGGAACATTTACTCAGGAAAGGGCAAGGTATACACACACACACACACACACACACACACACACACACACACACACACACACACACACACACACACATGTCCAGTTGACTGCAGTGAGAACAGAGCCCCTACCTAAATACACAGACTACAGAGCACAGTACTTTATGCAAGCACCACAGAGAAAGTCTGACTTTTACACGACTGGAGGTAAACTTATAGTACATGATATCAGCAGGACATGTGGGTGACAAGATACTGGATGGGCTGCATGAAATGGATGTGTAAGCATCTGTAAGAATCAAAATACTGTCAATTCTTGGTATTGGATCAGTAACTGGGGTACACACTTCTGCTCTTCTGCCTAGACACAATAACTCACACACAGACACACACACACACACACACACACACACACACACACACACACACACACACACACACACACACACACACACACACACACACACACACACACACACACACACACACACATACCTCTCAACTGTACAGATTTTCACAGATTGTCCAGAGTTTTGCCTCATACTTTTGGTGTGTTCCTCCTAAAATCTGTGCCTTTCTGGCAAATACCGGAGGATTGAAGTCATTAAATAATGACAAACATTTGAGTTTAAGACTTCAAATCCTTCAGAGAATTCATGCTAATGCAAAACCTATTATTCTATCAACTATCTAAGTTTGTAAGAGCAATATTTAAAATCTGTCCCTATTTGTCCTCCCATCATTTTAGGCTTTGTCCAGATTTTTTGCTCTAAGAGGTTGAGAGGTATGACACACACACATACCCAAATAACTGCAGTGAGAATACAACCCCTACCTAAGTACACAGACTACAGAACACAGTACTTTACCCAAGTGCCATGGCACGTGTTTGACTTTTATAAGAGTGTAGGTGAACTTATAGTAGATTATATCAGCAGACAACATGTTGGGAGACCTGCATAGGCTCATAGTTTCATATATTTATAGGAAAATAATAGCTTAAATGCCATACAGTGTTTAGAAGCTTAGCTGTGTAAAAACCTAAGCACCTTTATTGAGCATAATTGGATGGTCATTGTTAGCAGAGAGATTTTCTGAGCAGCACCAACTGGACCTGTCCATGAGGGACATAGGTGCCACCCCAGAGGTGAATTTACAATCACCCAACCAGTACTCATGGTTGTGCTTGAACAGGGTCATTGATGAGTTCTGCTTCATACATACACTGGTTGCCTATTATAGAGGAGTTTGAGTCATTGGGGATATATCTGTCTTCCCAGTATATTCTGTTTATATCACAGGGTAGGTTGAAAACCCTGCGCCAAGTTATTGTTGTCCCATATCATATGCAGATGTCCATCATCTCCAGTCGGGCAGGGTCTGAGACTGCCCTGTATGGCAGGCATAGGTCACCCTTCAGCAGCTTTCATGATACTGACTGTAGTGGCAGGTCTTGCACTCTTTCCAAGTATGTCATGTCTGGAGGCCCTGGAGTCTCCTAGGCACAACCCTGTGTCTTCTCCAACTGCTGTAGGTGTCTGGTGAGGTACAGACAGAAGGGAGCATTGCACTCAGTTAGTGGATTGATAAGGGTAGAGTACAGCAAAGGTATGACCACCCTGGTCTTGGATGTGATGTCCATATGCATGATGTGCACAATGCAGAATGTCTGTGTCGCCATTATGAACACACATTTGAAAGTGTAGATTGCTATCAAAATGCATTTCCAAGTCTCACAACACTGTGTTTGAGCTTACAGGGGTGCTATGTAAATCACAATTAGCAGGGGTACTTCATTGCCAAAGTGGACAATGAGGCATTGTATGGTTTAAGGTTCTGTCTGTGAGTTTGTCACCACTCATTTGTGTGTGGCAGCCCCTTATGTAATATGTTACCATCATTGGAGGACTCTATATTACTGCATCCAGTTACCAGTCATCTGCAAACGTGGTAAACCACAGGCCATATACCAGTACCTGCTCTTCAGGGATGTAGTTTTGTAGTTTCCAAACAGTTAAGGCTCAGCACAGATCCTTGTGGTATTGTAATGGTAAGTGGCTGGTGGTGAAGGTGCAATCCCCAAATCTGAGACTGACTGTTCTGTCAGTGAACCAGCTGCCTGTCCCTCTACTACTGTATGGCTTAATACCCCTGACAAAAATAAAATGGATCAGGTCAAGTGTGTTGAAAGTCACCCATGTCCCTGTGGATATAGTCTATGCTGCTTCCTAACCTAGCTTTTCAGATAAGGTTTTGAGGGCATATGGGTCAGTAGCTGTAGTTCTGCATATTACCAGATTGATGTTCATTTCATAGCATACAACATTTGATATTACATTTTGCACTGTGGTTGATATACATGTGGAAAAAATACTGAGACACCAGAGTTGCAGTGCTTGGGAGAGGGTGGCAACACGTGGACGCATTGTAAATATGTCACATATTGTCAGATAGAGCCCTTAGTTTGTAATGTTTCCACCTGTAATTTCATGTCATACACAGGGAATGGACAGTAAACAGCAGTAATTCCGCATCACAGACCAGACAACACATAAAACACAAAACCAGTGTGCCACATAATCACAGCCCTTAGGCGAAATAACATATCTAACACAATAGTAATAGGTGACTCTATAGTCAGGCACACTGACACCCCACTCACTAGGCTGGACAAGCAGAAGGTTACTGTTAGCTGTCTGTCGGGAGCCAGAATCCACCACATAACACAAGCACTCAGGTCACTCCAGAACAAGTACAAATATGACTCTGTCATTGTTCATGTTGGTGTGAATGACCTGAGACATACCTCCCTGGACTACATGAAAAGAGACATGGAAGAGCTCTCTGATCATGTAGCCCAGGCTGGTATGACCCTGACCCCAAGTAGCATCCTGCCCTCACCAAGAATGATACCTCAGTATAAAGAAAAAATGATCAATTTCAACAATTGGCTAAGCTTCTGGTGTCATTCAAAGGGGATCCAGTGTCTGTCAGCCTGGGACAACATGCTCGACAAGCCATGTTGCTTCACAAGATACGGCTTGCACCTGTCAACTCTAGGCTTTCAAATACAGGCCAAGGCTCTTGCTGTCCACATAGTGCCTTTTTTAGGCAAGGCTAAAAATGTCAAACCCAACTCCATAAACAGCACAATTAACAAAAAAACTGAGGTTTATGCTACTCAATGCCAGGAGATTAAATCTCAAAATGCATGTGCTAGAAGCACTCCTCAGTATGGAGAATGTCGACATCTGTGCAGTAATTGAAACCTGGTTCAAGGCTCCAGACAGCATCCCAGCACTATCGGGCTACAACTCATACCACACGTTTCGGCCACAGAACATGGACTGAAACACAAAAGGAGGGGTGTATCCATATTCTTCAAGGATACCTACACCTCCAGGTTAGTGGCGCAGCATGATACCTCTGAGATCATCCATGTGCAACTAACATCGGGCAAATCTGCAATGCAAATTGTGGCCTGCTACAGATCAACCCCCATGACCCAGGAGCACCACTCCACCTTTCTGGAGACACTGGAAAACATGAAGGTCCTACCGAACACCCTGATATTGGGCAGTTTCAATTACCCTACCATTCACTGGGAAAACTACTCGAGTACATATTTCCAGGCCCAGCGCTTCCTGGAATTCATCAACTCAAACGCCCTGGATCAGCTAGTAAACTCCCCTACCAAAGGTGAAAACATGTTGGATCTGGTCATCACCAGCATGGGCGACAGGTGTTCCACACCAGAGGTCAACCTGCCACTGGTTAGATCAGACCATAAACTAATCACTCTGGATGTCCACACCCCACCACCACCCCCAACTAAGGAACCACAGTAAAAAAAATTTCTAATGCAAACTTCACCTTACCTAAGACAGAGGTGGTAAGTTTCACAGCCCCCACACTAAAGGATAATGTTGCCCAAGATGCAGAAACCTTTACAAATGCATTCTATGAGCACTTACAAGGATGCATGGTTAGTGCCATCCCTAGCAAAACCAAAACTCACTCCTCTAAGAGAAGGAAACCAGTTTGGTGGACCCCTGCAATAAACAGGCTATACAATAGAAGAAGGAAACTATTTCAGAAAAAAAGCAAATCCCAAGAAGGAAAGACATCCCTGATCAGTATCAGTAAGAAACTGAGGTCCCTCATGAAATCATCCAAGGCTAACTTTGAAAGAAAAATAGCCAAGTATTCAAAAGATAACCACAAAGCCTTCTTTAGCTATGTTAAGAATCTAAGTGGCAACTCGCAGATATGCACTGAACTAGTGCAAAATAGCACAAAATATACTGAACCTACTGATATTGTCAACATCCTGGCAGATAGATTCAGTGCAAACTTCACCCCCTCTCACCTCCAAAAAGGGCCCAAAACAATACCGAAAAAGTGTAGTGTCCCAAAAATCATAGATGCACAGGTGAAAACAGACCTTTCAAAAGCCAAAAACACAGCGTCTATGGGACCAGATGGTGTCCCAGGCTGCGTCTTGCATGAACTACAGAACAAACTAACCCCTCACCTAAACGCACTGTTCAACCTCAGCCTCTCCACAGGCTACGTGCCTGTAGAATGGCGCACAGCAACGGTTATTCCTCTCCACATAAGAGGGGCCAGAACTAACCCTGGTAACTATCGCCCCATAAGCCTGACTGGCCTGGTCTGCAAGGCTATGGAGCGCATCATCATGGAACTCATTAACAAAGACATTGGGAACCTCCAAACACTTGCCCAACCCAGTTCGGCTTTGTTAAGGGCAGATCATGCCTACTAAACCTGATTGACTTCTTCGAGACAGTCACCAAGGCCATAGACAAGGGAAAGGTGGTTCACACAACCTACCTTGACCTTGCCAAGGCTTTCGACACCATTCCCCATTCGGGTATTACAGAAAAACTCACCAGCCTAAACATAAACCCCTACATCACGAGATGGGTTGCCAACTGGCTTACAGACACAACTCACACGGTAAGAATAGTGGGCTCCAGGTCCAACTCTAAACCGGTCACAAGTGGTTTCCCACAAGGCTCGGTCCTGGGACCCCTACTGTTCAGCATATACTTCTCAGAAGTACAGGCAAACACAGGAGGACTATGGCTAACCAAGTTCACCAATGGCTGCAAACTGGGAGCCATAATTGACTCTCCGACTGACAAGGACATTCTCCAAAAGAGCCTTACTGAGACAGACACCTGGTGTCAAAGTCATGGCCTCAACCTAAATGCCAAAACATGCATAGTCATCCCGTTTGGGAAAAACAAAACACCCACAAATTAACACATGGGTGGCAGCCCCCTTAACACAGAAGAGGTAATAAGAGATCTGGGAACCCAGATAGATAGTAATCTCTCCTTTGACAATCATATTGTCAAAGTAGTTAGGAAATCCTTCTATGTGGCCCATCTAATTACTAAAGGGTTTGCATCTAGAAATAAAGAGGTTATAGTGCCCCTCTACTCGTCACTCATTAGACCCATCACAGAGTACAATGCCCCTTTTGGGATGTACCTCACAAGACACTTCCAACAGCTGGAAAGACCACAAAAGTACCTCACCAAGAGGATTACTTGTCTCAAACATATGTCCTATGCAGCCCGACTAAAAAAACTCCGGCTGTACTCAGTGGCATATCGTTTACTCAGAGGTGATCTCTGCCTGACTTACAAAGCCATGTCCAACTCAGAATTGATGGACATGCTCCACCTAAAGAAATCCAAGTCACTGCAGGCCACATGCTCTAGTGAGCTAAACCTCGCCACAACAATAAGTAGAACATGCTGGAGGGATAGATTCCTGTCACAGAGACTCCCCACGCTTTGGAACAAAATTCCAAATTACATCAGGCAGAGCCCCTCACTAACACTCTTCAACAGAAACCTTGACAAGTGGATGGGTAAGAGAAAAGGCACCCCTGGGATCACTTCATTGGCACTGCTTGACAGAGGATCAGTTAATTAATCAATGGGGCGGCGAAAGCCGACACACTCTGGCTAGGCTTTGTAAATGCCCTCGGACAGATAGCGTAGTACCTACCTATGAATGTATAAAATGTACATTTCTATAGCATGGTGATCAGTGGGTATGGGTGATGGTAACCAAAGCTTATATGCAATCATGATACAAATGTTTGCACATAGTCAAGCTTTGCGCAAACATGAGTCACATTGCTAAAGTCTGACAGTTAGTATTGAATCTATGAAATACATCTGCTGCTTAACTGACTCTGTTGCAGCACGTCAATGCAGTGATACATTTAATGTTGTGGCTAGATGGTAGTGGGTTTGAATACAGATGTATATAATACTTTTAAATACATTGCTGCCATTGGGCATTGCTGCGTCTTGATGTGCGTCCTGCTATTTCGTGCAAAAATAGATTAAATAGGTGAAATGGGGAGCAAGCAGGGGGAAGAACAAATGGAAAGCTGAGCAAAAATGTGCAAAAGGGAGGTAGGAAAGAACCATAGTCATCCATTTCTTTAATGGTGTAAAGTGAACATATGTGGAAAATATTAACTGAATTTGGACTGTCACCTCCAGAGAGAGGGGTGACCACAGCACAATCATGTTGTATACCCAAATGGACAAAACCAAGTGTGTCAAGAAGACAAGTGTGTGAAATGGAGTGCTATCTATGGGATGATTTTTTTTTTTGTGGGACAGGCACCTATTTATTTGACAGAGAGTTGTGCATGCGTGTTAGGCAGATGTGAAGGCCATGCCAGTCTAGACAGCAGAATTATACTTAAAGGAATATAGTACACAGTATCTGATAATAAATGTGGTAATACATAGATAAATAAATAGCTGACACAATACTACTGTGATAGCCCTCATAGATATAATTACTATCAGCTCCACTATCTCAAGTATTATAAGTGAAAACAACTATAATAGGAAGTGGAACAACAGTAAATGTGTATGGAATATGCTGTATTCAAACCCAGGACCATGTGTATGGCAGTCCTACACTTACACCTGTTGCCACGAGAAGGTTGAAATAACACTTGTGTATCTTTAAATTCATTGCTATAGATTGCAATGTCAAATCAGTGAAATAAATGTTGCATACTCTATACTAGAACCTAGGACCATCTGTACTCCAGACCTACACTTACACCTGCTGTCACATGACTAGTTACATGACATTCCCTATTTTACTAATTGTTCTTAATGTCTTGCTGTTAAGCACTGCTCAATGCCACTTAGCAGGTTTGCACAATGCCCAGTAGCATTAATTGAATGTATCTAGTTTCCATATTTGGCTGTCTAGGTCCTGTCTGCTTCCTGGGGGGGGGGTCCAGTTGCATAGTTTGTGTACTACTCATGCAAATGAGATAAGCACAGTCAAACCTGGCATCCATTTCTTCTGATCCTGTGATAGTGTTGAGGGCCATATCATGCAAACACTGCCCCCTCCAAAAAAACTAGACAAAGACAGAAAAGGAGAAAAAGACAAACGGGCAAGTAGATGTAATGATGAAAATCAGTGTATGACATACACACATGAAAATGATGGCTCACATCAGATATGTCTACATAGATCTGGATTTGAACTCTCACTCAATGCACCTTCAGAACACAGAATGGATAGCCTATTTCTTTTTGCCACACAAACAGCTTTGCAGCAAAGAACTAAACTCAATCTGCACACAACCAACTGCAACAGAATCTACAGTGACATCAAACCATACAGGTGTTATTTGTACGTTTACTATTTTTGGATGCAGTGCACCTAGTGATTATACAACCTGACATGCTTACTGCTTGCAAATATACAGCTCTGTCTTACATTTCTGTGTTTGGTGACCATTGTTCAGTTATCTCACCAGTAATCTGAGACATGCAGTGTGTAAGCCATTATATATCATTGGCCTTAAAATGTGTAAGGATATTTCCTTTGGTTAATATCATATGCAGTTGCCAACAAATTAAGAGCAGGTTGGATGTTAAAGAATGCAACCTGTGAATTGTGTGCTGCTTACTTACATTTCAAACCTTACATCTAACTCTTTGTAGATCTAACCTGACACACCCAGTGGAAGTAAGACAGCCTGCAGTTCTGTTGTGTTGTCCTTCTCATAACTACTAATCATTCACAGTTGCAATCCATTAAAACCAAACACTGAGGGTGTGCCTGCAGTATGTTTACATCTCCTACACAGATCCAAGTATTTGGTATTTGTCATTTCTAATGAGTTCACACCTCATTTGCATCTTTGCCATGCTCACAACCCTAAATCTCAATATATATATAAAGACAACCATGCAGCTTGGCAAGCGGATGTTGAGGAGACTTGTTTATGTTGGTAAGACTGCACATAAGCCATTTTTTCAGGAAGTATATGTGCAGAGAAGTACTGAACTTCAGAAGGTATGCTTCCATTTTGTCAGCTACATACTGCATATGTTGAAATGTATTTAGAAAAATCTGAAGCAAACTCCTTTACACTTTTATCTGTATGCATTAGTTAGACGTGTACTGATGAGGTCGGGAAGACTGAGGGTGGTGGACTCCTTATCTTCATTAAGGACAGGCACACTTCCATACTGGTTAGCCAGCATGATGCACAGGAACTACTTCAGGGGCAACTGACAGTTGGCAAGACAACCATCCAAGTTATAGCCAGCTATAGACCCCCATCTATGTCTCAGGACACTCACTCATCTTACCTGGATTTACTCGACTACATAAAGGTACCCCCTAACAACCTGATCCTTGGTAACTTCAACTACCCTACCACAGACTGGTTGAACTATTCCTGCACTAATGCACTCACTCAACAATTCCTTGACTTCATCAATCTAATGCACTAGACTAGTTAATCTCATCCTCCACAAGGGGAGATAACATTCTGGACTTGGTTCTCACCAACATGGGTGAGCTCTGTACCACTCCCATAGTATGTTCTTCCCTGGTGAGATGAGATCATCGAACTGTCTCATTCAAAGTTTCTATCCCACCCACTCTAAGCCATAATCAAGCTAAAAAACTTCTCAAAAGCTGACAACAACCTCCTAAGGGTTGGTATATGTAGCTTCACACCACTGACCCACTCAGAGGATGCAGACAACTATGCTGAACAGTATGCCAGTGCAGTATGTAAACACCTGTACAACTGCATGGATTCAGCCATACCCAACAGAATTAAAACCTGCTCCTCAAGGAAACAAAAACTGGCTTGGTAGACATCCTCTATCAACAGGCTTTACAACAAAAGGAAGAATCTCTTGTCCAATGGTAAAAAGGAACAAATTCCTAATTGTAAAATCTCCTTCCTTAGCCTCAACAAGCAAATTAGATCACTAGTGAAAACCTACAAAGTCAATTATGAATCAAAACTAGCCTCTGAAACAAAGGGAAACCACAAAGCTTTCTTCAGTTATATCAGGAACCTCCATGGCAAAGCCCAGGTTTGTTCTGAATTAATACTTAGCTGTATCACTTACACTGATCCTGTTAACTTAGCCAACCTGCTAGTAGATAGGTTCATTGCAAACTTCATCCCATGTGTCTCCCCAATGGTCCTTTCAACATCTCCAATACTTGTCCTGCACCTGACATCTCAGTACATCAAGTGCAAAAGGCCATATCCAATGCAAAGAATACAGCTTCCATGGGACCTGATAGTATCACAGGCTGTATTCTGCACCATCTCCAGCAAGAATTGGCTTTGCCATTTAACACCCTATTCAACGACAGCCTAAGTAAAGGCTTCATTCCAGCAGAGTGGAGAACTGTCATTGTCATCCCCTTGCACAAAGGCGATGACACTACTGACCCTCAAAACTATTACCCCTATTAGCATGACAAGGCTGATATGTAAAGCCATGGAGTGTATTATTATGGATCTCATAAACAAGGACATAGGTAATCTCCAAGCACTTGACCCATCCAGTTCAGATTTGTCAAGGGAAGATCTTGCCTGTTGAACCTGGTTAACTTCTTTCAGATTATCACCAAGGCCCTGGATGAAGGAAAGACAGTACATAGAGCTTACCTTGACTTGGCCAAGGCCTCTGACACAATCCCCCAATCGGGCATCATCGAAAAGCTAAAACAACTTGGCGTAAATCCCTATCTCATCAGGTGGATTGCCAAGTGGCTCACCAACAGGACCCTCAAGGTTAAAATAGGTGCCTCAACCTCTGATAGCAGATCTGTCACTAGTGAAGTTCCCCAGGGATCTGTCCTTGAAACCCTGCTGTTTAGCATCTATTTCTCAGAGGTCGAGGCAAAGACAAGGGCCTGTAGCAGGCCAAGTTTGCACATGACTGTAAGTTGGGTGCTCTCATTGACTCCCCAAAATGATGTTAACATACTACAAGATGGTCTCACCGCAACTAATGACTGGTGCCAAAGTCATGGCCTCAAGCTAAATGCAAAAAAAAATGTCATCATACCATTCAGCAAAAACACAGCCCCTACTGTTTACCACATCAACGGCATCCCCCTACCCACACAATACCTGTGGTGAGAGACCTGGTTCTCAGGTTGATAATAATCTCACATTCGACCATCATGTAGCAGCTTTGGTCAGAAAAGCCTTTTACTTGGTTCATCTCATAAGTAAAGGATTACCTCCAGAAAAAAGGAGGTTATTACCTCTCTATACTCCTCCCTCATTAGACTAATAATTGAGTATAATGCCCCATTTGGTATGTACCTCTCTAAACATCTGCTCCAACTGGAAAAGCCATAGAAATACCTCACAAAGAGAAGCCATGGCCTCCAACACCTGTCCTAGGTGGACAGGCTCAAATCACTATCACTCTATTCTGTATCATACAGATTGCTCAGAGGTGATCTGTGTCTCACCTACAAGGCAATCTTGGGCCCTGCCTACTAGAGATACTCCATATCCATAAGTCTAACTCCTCACGCATTACCCTCTCGATAGGCCTAAATCTAATATGCAACATCAACAAAACCTGCTGCAGAGACAGGTTTGTCTCCCAGAGGCTGCCCCGTCTCTGGAATAGACTTCCCATACACGTCAAACAGAACTCCTCACTGACCCTCTTCAAGCACAACCTTGATGAGTGGATGGGAAATGACACATTTGTCCCAGGGGTTCCACTTCTGTCCCTCATTGACAGGTGTGACAGGTGCTGACTGAGGTTTATTTTGGGGGATAAACTCTTGGCAAGGTTTGTAAGGGTCCCAGAGCCATTAGCCTAGTAACCTCCTATGATCCTATGATGGCATGGGCATGCTTGCCAAGCCATTTCAGAGGTATTCATGATTGATGATACATGAAAATGGAATGCTGTCTGATATATATGTACAACTTTTTCAGGGACAGTTCCTTTGATAGCACTTTTAACATTTCAAAGATGGTTTGTTAGCAAAATGTGTCATTTTCCTTTTCTTGGGGGTGAGTTAGTGTTATTGCATAAACAAAGGTACACTGTTCTTTTGGGGGGTGCAAAGGTGAGTTACTATTATGGCATAAACAAGGGTACACTGTTCCTTGGGGGGAGAGCAAAGGTGAGATAATGGTATGTAACAAACAAGGATATGTTGCTCTTGTTACCCTCTTTGTTTTGCATCCTGCCTGTTGTTAATATTTCACATCTCTAGACTGTTTTATGTTTTTACAGTGAGTAATACTAATTGGTTACCTTTTCTGTTTCATCTGGAAACAGTTACTTTGTAGTTATGTTATTCTGTGATCTTTTATGACACCTAGGTATATGCCATCCAGGCATATCAATACTCAGAGACCCCCCATTCACAGATGCTGAGAACCAGATAACTGTGGATGCCTTTAGGCAACATGGTGTTTCTCTGCTGGAAAGGGGGCAGGAAGATATGTCATGAAGGATGCAAATATGGCATCAGATAGTTGATGATCTGAATGCTGTTGGTGGCCACAGCAGGAAATATGAGTAGGTGTGCCACAGAGCCATTGACATGATCACATCTGAACAGAGGAGAACAGCTGTAGTGGGCCATGACCAGATGGGGAGGGCCTGCTAAGGAGCCACCACTAACACCAAATTAAGAGTTCCTGGTCAATATCAGGGATCCAGACTGCTCCCATGAGAGTGCACTACAGCATGAGCTGGATGTCAGAGCAACAGTTTCAGAGACAGCAAGCACGTCCCAGGTAGGCTTTGCTATCTCAACAGCTGAAAACTGTTATATAGTAAAACAATTGAAATCAATAAGTTATTTCTATGTCACATGTCTTTTTTGGGGGGGATTAAAGATTGCTACAGTTAACTTAGGTTGGAGTTGTCAGCCACGTTCTTGTTGAAAGTATAGTTAATGGACATATAAAAGAGTAAAAGTATCACGCCCTGTGTTACTGCTAATTATGATGATGTTGCCCTTAACGCTTGCTTAACTTTTTCCAGGACTGTCTATTTTGCAGAGAAGAATCGCATCCGCAGATGGTAAGCCTAACATTTTTATGTCAGTACTACTGAGCAATTTAAAGAAATATTTTAGTGTGTGCTGTTGATGTCAGGGCTGTTTTGTGTATTGCTGTACTATCTGTAATAGTGCAGCACTGTTACTTTGTTAACATATATTGCATTATAGTAGTGTAGGTATTAATTGTTTTCCTGTGTTTGCTGCTTTTATCACAGGTGGTTATGATAGTGGGAGTGTGGGCCCTCTGCCACCTGATGTCAGTGTATCAGCAAACTCTGATGATGATGATGATGGTGGCTAAAGTGAGGCAAAGTTGGGGGGTGCAAAGGTTGACTCTGACACTGAGGTTGACATACAGCCATCTCATGCAATTCCGTTAGACACAGCCAGTAGGTCTACACCTACCTATTCCAGTGAGCCCTCAGATATTGGACAGGTGGAGTGCGAGGCCATTGATCAGAGAAGTGGGCTATTGTGGCTTCATTGCCTGTTGACTCTGGGCATAGCTGAAGTGTGGGTGAGGTGCCACACAGGAGGGTTGATAGGGGTGCTCGGAGGGGGCCTGATGTCCCTCCTCCACCTGGTGTAGTATCTCTTCCTGTGCCACTCAACATATGTTTAGGGCCTTCATGGAGGCACAGGCATGTTCCCATAGGTTTTCCAGACAAATGCTCAGGGTTATACATGTGGCACTGCCTGACATGAGTGACTGCCTCCACCATGTTGCCGATTCAATGCACTGGATGAATGACACATTGGAACAAAAAGTGTCTGTGATGGACCAAGGGGTTTCTATCATGGAATGAGCATTGTCTGTGATGGAATGTCTGCTGGGAGGGGAATGGCATCATTGTGGCCATAGGCCAGCCACATCATCTGCTGTCAGCCAACGTGGCCCTGCCTGATCATGCTCCCATAATGGCAGTGCTGTCCACATCCAGACATGGTAGGCCATGGAGTCGTGGTCCCAGGCGTCCCCATGAAGGGAGCTCATAAAGCAGACATCAGTCATGTTCGGGTAGCAGCAGTGCATCTGTCTGTAGGAATGGATGTGCTAGTGCAACTCCTGGCAGAGCCAGTTCTCATGGTCAGGGATGACAGCAATGAAGTGCCTCCTCTACCATGTGAGGCTCACACCTGTCCGACATACCAAGACATAGAGCCAGCACAGTGCTTGGCTGTGTTCATGCAGACACTCACAAACTGATTTCACCTGGAGAACCCCTACAGACACATGCACAACAGTTACGCATTTTGTCTCACTGGCCATGTGTTTGTTTATCCAAATATCTTCCTGCTTCTCTGTCTTACTTACACACATTCATCGACCTTTTGTGTCAGCCTAGGCTTCCTGCCCCCCCCCACACACACACACACACACACACACAGCACCCTGTACGAGTGGTGATAAGTGTGTACTATTACTGCTTTCTATCTTTTGGATTCAGGGATACAAAAGCTTTGTGTCTGATGCTCAGGGTGCATAGCTAACTTAGTGCTTAGTATATCTGCATTTGTGGTGTTTCGTTTAACTTATATCGGCCTTGGAAAGTTAGACAGTTGATAGCATTAAAGTTTCCCAACTTTATAGTGAATGATTTTGTGAGGGTTGTAAAGTCAGAAACTTCAGTGCGTATCACTACTTTCTAACTTCTCTCTTTAATGATTTTCCAGTACAAACATATGGTGCTAAACTGAGGGCATGCTGTGATCATTAGTAGTTTTGAGAGGTATGACTGTGTGAATCTTTGATGCTTGAGGCCTACTACTTAGTAATGGACACATATAAGTCAAGTAAGTCTTTGCTGTCACATGTTAAGGTAATTTCTGCAGAAGTATCCCACCGTTTACTTGCTTACCAGGCCAAGTAATGAAATATAAGACTATGCCACACATTCATATTATTAAAGAATACACTCCGGGTTCAGGACATTCCTTGTAAATGCAGCAGCTGCCACAGTTTTAGTTGAGGTTTGACTCTATCTGATGCAAACAATACTCAGCCAATACATGGGGAGGTAAAGGTTGTGTGAGTTGCCTGGCATCAATGTTACTATATGTATGTAAGTAGGAGAATGGTTTTATGTCCCTAGGTGGTGAGTGCATGTGCTATTTGTTGACTCTTAACAAATTCAAGGGCATACTGAGCATGACTACATCTGCCTACACCCACAGCAGCTGGTGGTTCTCCCTCTGGCTCCTCATCTGCCTGTGGCTGTGGTGACCTTGGCATTGGTGGTGGGATGTGTGCCCCTTTCCCTTGCTGATCCTGCTGAAGCTGTTTCTTCAGGATTATGTTGTGTAGCATGGCACATGCTGTGAATATTTTTGTTTAGAGTCCATAGATTGTACAGGAGGGCTCCCCCAGATGTATCTTGACTTCAGAACCATGACCTCAGCAGCCCAGACACATGCTCTATGAGATTTCTGGTTTGACCATGTGCCTCATTATGGCATTCTTCCATGGGTGTGTGAGCATTTCTGGTGGGTGTCATCAGCCATGGTTCCAGGGCATAGCTTTTGTCCCCCAGTAAATGACCCTGTTGGATATCCCCCTAGCAAACATCTGACACAAGATTGCCAGCATACACATTCAAGATGATTCCCTTAGCATTAGACATGACTTGGAAGTTGATAGAGTGGTAGCCCTTTCTATTTATGTAGAGCCTACCCTGTTCCCTGGGTGGTGCCTTCATTTCTATATAGGTTCATAGGTTCATACTAGGCTATCTGCCCTAGGGCATTTATAAGCCTAGCCAGAGTGTGTTTGGCTTTCATAATGTGTGTAATCTATGGCACCCAGTACTTTAGGGTAATGTACTACACAGTAAAACTACTGCATATTTCTGACCCTCTCCTTAGAACTATGGAGAAAATATATGGGGTCTCTGGCATGTTGGAGTATGCATTCGGGAATTGGTGTAGGATCCTGAATTCTGATGCATGTGACACCCCCAGCACATCCCCTGTTGGTCCCTGAAAAGTACCTGCTTCTAAGACTCTAAGGGCTACACATACCTGTGTCTCCACTGGGATGGTGTCCCCTCAGTTGGCTCTGGCTCTGAGTTGAGGACAGCAGAGATTGCAGAGTTCCTGTACTGTGTCCCTGTCTACCCTGTAGCACTCTACAATTTCAACATCATGTAGGTTGTGAAAAGTTAAATGGGGCCTAAAAACTCTTTTTCTCAGCCTAGGCCTATTGGCAGGAGCAGCAGCAGCATTGGCTGGAAAAACCAGCACAGAGATTACGTGGATGCTTTATAGCTTGTTGAATAGCTCCATCATGTTGGATTGGTTGATTAGCATGCAATTCAGCTGCTTATGTTGTAATTAGCATGCCACTGTGTTTACCTTGTTTGCATGGGGGTGTGCTCCTCTACACAGTGCTTAATCCCCCTATATATATCCATATAAAGATATGGTTGTATATTTTAGTTGATTCCATTTTTCTTTGCTAATTAATGTGTAGCACTGATTCTCATGGACCTTTTATTGATTCAGCCAAGAGTTACAAACTGACCCCAGAATTCAGAGGTATCATCACCACCAGAGCTTGCTGGATAATTAAGCATTACCAATTAGCATGATAATAATCTCTCATTCAGAGGCCAGGTAAAGCTGCACATATAAAGACCTCATTAGTCCTTAATTACAATGTTTCTGAATTGGACACTTTCCAGGCAGACTTGATAACGCAAATGTTCCCCCACCAGCTTTCTCATTATGTTTGCACAAGGACCTCCAAAAATGAACAAACACACACACACACACACACACACACACACACACACACACACACACACACACAGTTTGTGTGTACACCTCTAGTTATGCACACATATGTCAAAACACATATGCACACAGAAAGACACCCACACAGATGGTTCTGTGGTACCTATATATAGTGATGCCACAAGCCATGACTGTACCTCTCAAACTCTAAGTGCAGAGCATCTGTACAAAGCTTAAAGTAATGGATGACAAAAGGTCCAAAAATAGGGACAGACTTTTGATAGTGCTCTTATAAACTTAAAAATTTGCTAGATTAACAGGATTTGTGTTAGCATGGATTTTCTGAATGATATGAAGTCTAAAACTCAGATGTATGTCATTATTTAGTGACTTCAGTCCTCAACGATTTGCCAGAAAACCACAAACTTTATGAGGAAGAGCCCAAAACTTTGAGGCCAAAATCTGGACATTCAATGAAAATCTGGAGAGTTGAGAGGTATGGCATGACCAGTGTATAGAATGACTTGGTGTATACTGTCAAAAGATGGCATAAACGTTTTCTTCCACTTGACAAAGACAACTCGTTAGAGGGGTTGTCTGAATCACTCTATCACATTATTCTGTTGCCAGCTTAATTTCTAGTGTAGAGCATATATCTAAGTAACACTGGCCACATCCCCTGTTTGCTACATTTCCATAAAGAGTCATAAGTGAGACTGCTGTCTGCACTATAGCCAGTATTAACACAAGACCATAGTGGAACTGTGGTCCCTGAGTCTTTTGGGTTTATCACACCTCAGAAACTTTTGCAAGATAGGTGTCCATAGTGCAGTAAGCCTTTCTGAATCTTAGCGTGAAATAACAATTTAAAAATAAGCACATAAGACATTAGCAATTTAACAATAAGCAAGTTAATTATCAAACTATACATGATCATATGGATTTAACATTTGGAATGACATAGAAGTAAGTAAACTTTTGAATTTACAGTATATAAAGAATTCACAAAATAAGCAAAGATTGGAATTTTTCTGCAGTAGTTTAGAGAGTGGAAGGGTTGTGCAGTGAAGCAGGGTAGTATAGAATGATGCTGGTTAACCACAGTAGAAAGAAAATCAGGAAACAGTGGGAAGAGAATAAAGACAAATTCTAGTCAAAAACTATGTTAGTCAGTCATGTGGGCAATATCGTAGCTTAACAATATAAAATAAATGTGAAAGGGAAATATGCTTTGAGATAATATCTAGGCTACATAATTTCTCAAGAAACATTTGCATTTAACATCTTCAGTGGGTGTTGCTTAACCCATTTCTGAAATTTTGATAGGATTTAATGTTTTTTACATTGGTAGACAGGGATTCCTAGACCTTTACAGCTAGCACTGAGAAAGCATGATCTGTGCAGTGGAGTTTATTATTAGTTATTAGCAAGTTGGGAACAGAGGGAGGGGAGTGACCTTAGGTTGCATGTAGGGTTTCTTCTGGGTAACCTTTTGTTAGAAAAGGGAAACAAGTCCAGACTGAGCATTTTAAAGACCACAGAGGCTGTAAGAAATATTGATCTGTACTAGATAAGGAGCCATTTTGCTTCCAGAGGTGTGGTTCAGTTATAGGGTTATCAATCTACAAATATTACTGGATGTAGACTGAACAGATGTCTAATTCCTTTAGACTGCATGTGTTACTAGGAGAAGTACATATTCTGCTTGTAGGAGAAGGGCTCCTCTTCCTATTTTAGGTCTCCCAGCAGGGGGTGGGGGATGGTGGGACTTTTTTAGATCAGAAAAATAATTTGTTTACATTGGCCTCAGTGATGCAAATCTGGCAATGGAAGTTGAAATTTAGTTTAATTCATACACCCAAGTTTTTGAACTGTTTCTTTCTATCTGGGCTGGGTAATTTGCACGCGGCTCTGAATAGCACAAATTTCATCTTACTGAATTTATGAGTAGGCCTGAGTTGAAATAACCAGCCTAAGAGCTGTAATAGGTCAGTCTGTATTCTGTTAGTTGAATTTGTATATGACTACACTGCTTGCACATAAAATAACTGGAATGTGAGGAAGGTCAAATGATAGTTTGTGAATAAACAGAAGGAAATGTATGGGAGAACAAGAGTGATCCTTGTGGGACTCTGATAAGGGAGTGGAACGAGAAGAGATGTTCCCAGTTGGACTTTGAAGTGTCTCTTGTGAAGACATCTTTGAACCATTGTACTGGAGCATTTCTCCCCGGGCCTCCGCTGAAAATTGGCTTCATTCCAAGTCAGACCTTCCCGGTTAACAAATGTTAAATAAATAAATAAATAAAATAAATACTTCACTGGAACTTTTTCATGCCATAAGAAGAGAGTGTAGGAGGAATGAAAGGTTAGCTTGGTCAAAAGCATTTATTAGGTCGATGAAAATAGTTGCATTAATAGGTCTTAGTCCATGTTCTGAAGTATATCATCTGTCAACATGTAATTGGTAGCCATGGTGCTCTTACTAGACCACATGCCAAACTGATAACAAGAAAAAAATAATAGGATTGGATATATATATTCTGATAGTTGGATGTATACTACTTTCTCAAGTATTTTTCTATAGTCTGTAATATGCCACTTCAGGTCTTGCCACCTAGCAGTATGAACATTGGTTCTAGGTGATGCTCCCTGTTGATGTGACACCCCAGCCACATGTATAAAAAGGGAAAAAGAAGGTCAATGCCTGTGCTAATCACAGTATGTACTATAGAAATCCATCTGAAGTAATTTGTGCCAGATGCTTTGGTTATTTTAGAGACTTGTTTAATTTTCAGTTTTCCATTCTTTAGTCACAAAGTTTTTAGTAAGACTAAGGTTGTAATGGTATTTAATGGGTAAGATGATATGGTCTTTGCATAGCATAATGAGTTATAGGTGAAGGCCCTCGGTCCCTATCGGGACATCAAAGGGTATCTGATCTGTTTTTTCTATATCTGTATCAGATGTAGTTTTGAAGAAGAAACTGCGTGTATCTAATGGTAAGTCATAAGCAACATTGCTTTTGCCTTCTGTGTTCTTGGCTTTAGGTGTTAATGGAGCTTGGAGAAGCTGGGAAAGGAGATGAGTGAGCAGAATTCATTAAGGAAGTCAAGCAAAGATAGAGTCTCTGATGTAGTTGTTATCTTGTCTTGATTTAGTTGGTCTTCATGTAGGGAGTAGGGAGCATCCAGTTATTTGATTTATTGGGTTTGAAAACTTATTTTGGTTGATTTGGACTTTGGTTTGAGTTTCTTGAATTTTTGCTAAATTTCTGAGCAGAGCAAAATTTTGCAGTTTTCTATGGAAGGTAAATTTTTTCCATTGAGACCGGTATTCACTTCTAACTCTGTATTGTACTTTTCTAGTTCTACTGCAATAATTCATTTGGAATAGCTATTCATACTCTGACTACTTTACAGAAGTATTTGTCCTGCAGCGAAGGCAAATAATTTGCAACTATAGTGGCCTTTTCAGATGGGTCTTGTAGCATAACTGCATGGGCCCTTTTGGATTGATGGAGGTCATTTTGCAGGGCTTTAGTTCTTGATGGGCATGTGATGAGTGTGAGAGGTGGGCTTGTTTCTTCTTCTGTTAAGTGAAAAGTTTATTGAGCAGTGTCACATGATAAGGGGAAGCATGTTAAAGTTTGCGATGGAGCAGAGGTTATTGGTAAATACTCAATATACGGTCATTAACATTCAAAAATATACATGGTGACTGGACAAACCAATAAGGGTGCTCATTGTACATCAAGCATGTCATACCTTATTTTCCTCATATGTCTACTGTGTCCCTCATATTTTTTTAAATCAATGAGTGCAGTACAGCAATGTGACACCAGTGTTAGCACAGTGTGATAATTAAAGAAGCAAAAAAACATTAACATGTAACAGACTCCTGATGCTCTTAATGAAAGATCTGACCTACAATGTACAGTAGTAGAAACTGTAAGACACTTAAAGGTTATGTTTGATTCTGATGATTGTCCCCTGATTAACTTTGGCTTTGTCTAAATTTCTTGAGTAAAAGAGCTGAGATGTAATCTTGCAACAATGAATAAAAAAAGACAAAGGGACAAAACTCTGCAGAGCTGCACTCCTCTCCATTCTGTTTCTTGCACTACACTAATGTACTCTGCAAGCATGTAGACGTGCATGCCATATGCAAGCAAAGTGCAGAAGGAACACTAAAGTCCTCTGATACAATGACAGTATTTAAGAAAGGTAAGCAATATCTTTTTTAAATAATGTCAATGTATAGTACCAATACTCCACTTCTGTATGTGGGTATCACAGGATTTACCCATATTTGGCTTTGTTTAATCACTCGGGCTTTGTCCTTGTGATCAAACCACACCAACACTGGATAAATCCTTTGATATCTACACACGTTTGTGAATTATTGCTAAATACTGATTCTAAGATAGAGAATGATTGTTTTAAAATGTGGCCTTGTGAGTTATTTTAATAGTTGAATAAGCCCTTGGTCTATAATGAAGTCTTCAATTTCTGTGTTCAGGATGTTTACAATGAAGTCTATAAGAATATAAATGCTCTTGAATGGTTTGGAGTGCAGTAAGATGTCTTTTATGAGTGAAGCTATTTTTGGTTTGGTTTGTTGAAGGTTGTGAGTGAAGTTATTATTGGCCTAGTTTGTTAGAGGTGGGAAATATACAATTGCTAGGGTGAGGTTATGATATTTGGAGTAAGGTACATTGATATATAGCCAGATAGTGTCACAGTCATTTAGTGAAGAGCTTTATCATTTAAAAATAACTTCTGATTCTCTTTAATTGAGAGAAAAGTTTATTTTGCATCTCTGCTTTCTAGTTTAAGCAACAGGATAAACTTACATATTTTGGTTATCAATGCAGTGCAAGTATTATTGTCATTTGCAAACCAGGGGTTGAATACAGATGCAAATGGACTATTATCAGGCTGAAACTAGAAGAATAAAATAGACAAATGAATCATCTATAGTGATGAACAGCAAAGAGTGTTTGTACAACAAAGCTATTGCTGCTGTAACTAAAAACAAAACAAGTATCCGTGTTTAAATTGTAAGACAAATTACATAACTTTCAAAATCAGGCATATACAGTAAACATTCAATATCTACACTAGATACAACTTGGTATGCAATATAACAGGGAAGACAGAAGAGAAGTAGAAGTTGGGTTAGAGAGAAAGAAAGGTGGGAAAAATGAGATAGGATGGGGTAAGGAGAGATTATGGGTAGAACAACAGAGTATATGAGCCTATAGAGAAGAGAATGGGTTAATTTATGCTACCTATTCTACAGTACTTGCAGGAAGCTGCTTGAGTAATTTTTTATTGGTATTGGGAGGCTTAGTAGCAAGGTATATTTCATATCTATAATGGGAGGGATACCCATATGTGGAAGACAGGCTAAGAAACTGTGCTCGGTACCACAAAATCTATTTCTATAGATGAGTAAGGAGGGAATGGTTATGGGATCTTGATCTTAGGTTATAGGTTGTGTCGCACGTTCACCTCTAACACATATAACAAGAAGGCTGGGGATTTTGTTAGATGCTTTAATACATAGAAACACATCAGGACAGACAGCAGCATCATTAACTATGAACGAACTTGTTAACAGACAGACCTTATACACACACATGCTTACATCTCAACTACTTACTACAAAATGGCACTCTAGCTTGCATGTGCTCAGTATTTATACACTTGTGCAAGCCCTTGGACAGCTTCTTAAAGGTATACATACACACATATTGATCTACATCCTCCGTTTAAAAAAGATTGGCCATTAAACCAAATAATATAAGAGATAGACATGCATCAGTTTATACATTGGAAACAAAACTCAGTGTTCATGTCCAAGTTGCTTCATACCTGCTACAGGGTTTGGCTATTCGACCATATCGCATAACATAACAGTTGGGACCAAATTTCTGCCATGCACAACTCATATCAGGAACTTCTGGATTCATCTCAGGAACGGGAATGTCCTCTGGAACTTCCTCTGGGATTGGAACACCGGACAACCCACTCTGAGATAAAGAGTCTTTCTCACAGGCTATGTGCTGTAGTATAGGCTCAGACACAAGTCTTAAATGCTTCCAATTCCACCTAAAAACTGCTCCTTCTGATTCCACAATGTACAATCTCAGCTCTGGACCAATATTCTTTATGACACCAATCCGATCATAACCTTTGGACGTTTGCATCCTTCCCATGTCTCCCTCTTGTAATGGATTGAGCAGTTTGCTGGTCTTATCTTAGTATGACTTCTGGGTTAAGCATTTCTTCAACAGATGGGCCTTCACTGTTCTGTTGTTCTTGACATATGGAACCAACAATTGACTTCTTCTTCTTCTTTTGGCTGCTCCCGTTAGGGGTCGCCACAGCAGATCAACTGTTTCCATTTCTTCCTGTCCTCTGCATCTTGCTCTGTCACACCAACCATCTGCATGTCCTCTCTCACCACATCCATAAACCATATCTTAGGCCTTCCCCTTTTCCTGTTACCTGGCAGCTTCATCCTTAGCATCTTTTTCCCAATATACTCTGCATCCCTCCTCAGCACATGTCCAAACCAACGTAATCTTGCCTCTCTGGCTTTGTCTCCAAACCTTCCAACCTGGGCTGACCCTCTAATATACTTATTCCTAATCCTGTCCATCCTCATCACACCCAGTGCAAATCTTAACATCTTCAACACTGCCACGTCAAGCTCTGACTCCTGCATTTTTGTCAATGCCACTGTCTCCAACCCGTATAACATAGCTGGCCTCACTACCCTCTTGTAGACCTTCCCTTTCACTCTTACTGGTACTCGTCTGTCACAAATCACTCCTGACACTCTTCTCCACCCACTCCATCCTGTCTGTACTCTCTTCTTCACCTCTCTTCCACACTCACCATTACTCTGAACTGTTGATCCCAAGTACTTAAACTCATTCACCTTCGCCACCTCTACTCCCTGCATCCTCACCATTCCTCTATCCTCCCTCTCATTCACACACATATATTCTGTCTTAGTCCTGCTGACCATCATTCCTCTTCTCTCTAGAGCATATCTCCACCTCTCCAGGGTCTCCTCCACCTGTTCCCTACTCTTGCTACAGATCATAATGTCATCTGCAAACATCATAGTCCACGGAGACTCCTGTCTGATCTCGTCTGTCAACCTGTCCATCACCATTACAAATAAGAAAGGGCTCAGAGCTGATCCTTGATGTAATCCAACTTCCACCTTAAATGCATCCGTCACTCCCACCGCAGACCTCACTGCTGTCACACTACCCTCGTACATATCCTGTACCACTCTTACATACTTCTCTGACACTCCCGACTTCCTCATACAATACCACAACTCCTCTCTAAGCACCCTGTCATATGCTTTCTCTAAATTCACAAAGACACAATGCAACTCCTTCTGACCTTCTCTGTACTTCTCCATCAACACTCTCAGAGCAAACATCGCATCTGTAGTGCTCTTTCCTGGCATGAAACCATACTGCTGATCACTAATCATCACCTCCCTTCTTAACCTAGCTTCCACTACTCTTTCCCATAACTTCATGCTGTGACTGATCAGTTTAATCCCTCTATAATTACTACAGCTCTGCACATCACCTTTATTCTTAAAAATCGGTACCAAAACACTTTTTCTCTATTCCTCAGGCATCCTCTCACTTTCCAAGATTTCATTAAACAATCTAGTTAACAACTCCACTGCCATTTCACCTAAAACAATTGACTACTGATTGATAATGTGGTTCTGGTTTCTCTCAACAGATGTCACTGAGCAGGTGAACCAAGATGTTTATCACAAGGAACATTTCTGAAATTCAAGAGATTCAGGAAAACAACACTATTATCTCATTTTGACTTCTCTAGTAACTGTTTTGCACTTTGAGATGCGTGTTCTGCCAAACTATTTGACTGTGGGTACTCTGGACTACTTGTGGCATGAGTAAAGTCCCATTCTTCAGCAAATCTTTTCAACTGTTGGCTTGTAAACTGCGTGCCATTGTCAAAAATAACTTTGTGTGGACTACCATGGACTGCAAAATGATGTTTCATCTTAGTAATGAAAGTATCGGATGCTAGGTTGAGAAGTAGTTCAAGCTCGAACCAATTGGAGTAAGATTCTACTAACACCAAATAATGTTGACCATTCCACTCAAAGATGTCGGTGGCTACTGTCGACCAAGGTAGTTCCAGAATCTGGTTTAGCTGAAGTGGTTCCTTCTGTTGATGTGGCTTTGTACCATTATTAATATAGAACAAAAACAGTGGTTAAGTAGCAGCTTGTGGAGTCCACATGAACAACAAGACAAACCGATACAGCTAAAATGTATTGGTAGAGCAAAGCTTTCAGGTACAACAACCCTTCTTTAATGCAAGATAAAAGACAAACTCATTGAGTTATTTAAATATCAATTAAGCAACAATCATTCAATAAAACACAGCCAATAAAAATAAGTCATCAATTTATACATTGGTTAAATAAAATAAAACTAATTAAATAGAATAAAACTAATTGTTCTATCTTAAATGTGACATCCTTTCTTTGAGTACAGGTTTAAGTGTAATAATTTTATTAACATCAGGCAAAACATCAGCTTGCAGGAGGGTGATCCATTCATATTCTTTCAACTCCAGTTTATTATTTATATCGCCTCCCCTGATTGTTTTTTGGAGCACAGTTAACACTCTAAAGGTAAAGCTATGTAACGCACCATTCTCATTAATATGTTTGGCTAGTGAATTTGTTAAGTTATTCCTTTTTATATATCAGACCTGTGTTCCACGATTCTATCCCTAAGCCATCTAGTAGATTTTCCTACATAGAAGGCAGCACAAGTTTGGAACGTCACAAGATATATAATGTAACAAGTATTACATGTTGCAAAACATTTGATGTCATAAATTTCACCACTATTATGATGTAAAAGTGTTGTATCATTATTAATAGATGTGCAACAGCTGCAACTATAGCAGGGTACAGTTCATTTCTTTGTTATAGATTGGCACACACTCATGCACTTTAGAACCTTATAGCAAGGTTTCTGCTTTGAACTCCCACAATTCAGATAAAAAAATCTGGCTTTTTCAGGAATAAAACCCCGTCGTTCAGTAGAACTTCTCAAAATACACCAGTTGTTATTAATTATATCCCTAACACCATTACTACACCTACTAAACATAGTAGGATAGCATAATATTTTTGCGGAGTCCAGATCTGATTGTACTTGATTATTGGTGCATCATTCATTAAACAAAAGGGGATATTCAACATCCTTGTTCTCAAGCACTTCTTTTTTCAAATCAGCCAAAAATTTCCTACCATACCCTCTTTCAATAAATTCATCAATAGCAGCATCAAGTTGTTGTGTGCATTTTACTATATTGGTATTAAGTTTACAAATACGTCTATATTGACTCTTAATTATTCCATTAAAAACATGGGGAGAGTGCATACTAGTGTACTGAAGATATTTATTTGTATGTATAGCTTTCTTATAGACAGAAATCCGTATATTATGATACTGCATTTCTATATCAATGTCGAAAAATTGTATGTGATTAGAAGAGCAAGTCATAGTGAAATGTAAACATTCAGTACTATTGTTCAGAAAATTCACATATTGTTGTAATTCTTGACTACCGCCTTCCCACACGAGAAAAACATTGTCCACAAATCTTTTATAAAAAGCCACCTTAGAACTATACTCATTGGGGGCATTATATACATATTCTATCTCCCATCTATTCAGTACAAGGTTCGCATACATATTTGCGACTGGAGTACCCATCGCAACCCCAGAGACTTGATGGTAAAACTTACTATCAAACACAAAGACATTGTTCCTTAGAACAAGGTCCAAAAGTTCACAAATGGTCTCCACCTCCCTCCCAAGAAGTGGTGCATGTGTACACAGCAACTCATGAATAAAATCAATGCCATATTCCATTGGAATAACTGTGAACAATGACTTTATGTCAAGTGTGACAAACAATAATGGTTTAGTGTCCCTAACAGAAAAAAATTCATATAGTTGTTGTAAAAAGTCACCACTATCCTTTATAAAACTTCTCACATATTTACGATATTGAGATAAAGTGTGTTGCAAATATAGGGAGTTCAGTGGACCAGCCTCTGCCTGATACTATCGGTCTCATGGTGGGCTGGGTAATAGATTTGTGGATTTTGGGAAGGCCATATAATATAGGTAACACTGGACATGGAACAGTGAAAAACTGAAATAGTTCACCACTGATATCATTCATTGCTTGTAAGTCAAATATACATATATTCATTACACTGATACTTTTTTTAACATCTAAACTCGAGATTTCTTTAAATGCAGAAATATCAAGCAAAATTGTGCGCATAGCTTTCATATATTCATCCTTATCCAAAATGACAATGGTGCCCCACTTATCAGCTTCCTTGATAATAATATCATTGGTTTTACACAATGCTATAAGGGCTTCCCTCTCATACATTGTCAAATTGAAAAATCTTTTAAAATGCCATTTATTACTATAATAGCTGTGCAGTTGTAATTGACAAATATTGTAGAAGGCAGTTATTACAGGATGGCTAAATTGAATAAACAAACTGGAGCATTTACACCAACTGTTAACAGATGCTAATGAATTGCCAAAAGGTTTCAAATTCAAATTACGACAGAATGTCCTCAGGTCTGTTAACACATTCACAGTAGAATCAGTACTAGCTGGTATGAATTTCAAACCCTTACTTAACAACAAAAAAGTGGGCTCAGTCAATAATGTCTTTGAAGTATTAACAACAGAGCAGTTTTTCGTAGTCAGATTTGAGCAATGCTCCATACATGTGAATTCAACATTATGACAAAGAGTTAGCGTCTTTGTTGGAACTTTGTTGCTCATCCTCCTTTGACTCAGCTGGTACAACGATATGACTTTTTTTCCCCTCTCCTGTAGAGATAACAGGTGCATATACAAATGAGCTTTCCTTTTCTATGGCTTCTGACCCAACTAAATTAAGCAGAATATATGCCTTTGTACAGTCATCTTTATCAGAAAGTGCAGCCTGTATGAAAATGTCGTACTCTTGCACCAACACTCTCCAGTTCCCAGCAATATTACTGTCAAACATAAGTGTACTGGCATTTCGAAATCCATCTGCCATGCCTACAAAGTATGTACAAACATATCAAAAATTTGGCCCTTTTAATTATGTACAAAGAGTTCTGTGAGCTTGTAACAACATTCAAATGCACAATAAACTCTTTAAAATTTCTTAGAGAAATGTGCAACCCTCAGACAAATAGCAAAGTATGCTCTGTAATAGCTGCAATTTGTGAAATATGCCCTGTAATGGCTGTACTTTTGCAAAATAGCTTTACTGTAACACTACACAAACATGCAAATACTTTATACACATTTTTTTTTAAAAAACATTTTTATTTTTTCATTATAAACATACGTACATATACATATAACAAATATAATAAAACAATAACAAAACTATTTACAATATTTAAGCCGCGGTGGTGCAGCGGTAGCATTGTTGCCTCAGCAAGATGTTCTCCGATTCGATTTTCAGCTGGAGCTCCTTCTATGTGGAGTCTGCATGTCCTCCCCGCGGTCGAGTGGTGTTTGAAAGACATGCGTAGAATGGGAGTGCCTTCATTGAAGGTGGGGCATCGAGCTGGCACCTCAGCACCCGTAAAAAAATCTACTGCCAATCATTAGCTGACCAGAGTTCCACTTTGCCGACCCCTAACCAGGAAAAGCTGAAAGAAGAACAAACAACATTCATCCATGATAAACAATCATTTTATCCATGAGAAGTTATCGGTATTTGTTCAAAAGGTTTTCCAATTTTTGCCATGCTATTTTTTTATGAGTAATGTTATGAGTTCTATAACAAATGGTTTGCAGTTCTTTTTTATAAACAACTTTTGCTAAATTAATAAAATCTTTAAACATCAAATCTTGTTTACTTTTCCAGTTCAAAGTAATAACTTTTCTGGCAATTCCAAGAATTGACCAAAATAACTGAATCTGAGATTTAGGTATTACATTAGGTATAGGAACATTGAATTAGATTAGTGAGTTAGAAATACAACAGTTATCAGACCATAAATCATTTACAAAATATCTGAAGTCTTTCCAGTATTGAACATTTCTACATTCAATGAACATGTGAAACCAGTTGGCCTCTAGTAATTAATCACATTTCCAACATTTGCTTTCACTGTTTTTGAGTATAAGATTTTTTTATGTGGAGCATATAAACTTCTATTCATAAATTTCCATGTATACAATCTCTAATATAATGAAGAAGCGGTACCATATGTAGAATTCAATAACAATTTTTTGGATTCATCAAATATTTGTTCTCCATTAATCTTTACCTAGGAATTCCAAAAATCTGATTCAAACTTTAGAGCATCTTCTCTTAGTATCTGAGCTACTTAATTTTTGATTATCTGCCTTTTTAAGACACCTAATAAAAAGTTGAATCAAACTAGGTATAGATTCAGTCTCTAGGTTGATTGATACTCTCATTTTGTTTTCCATAAACTGCTGTAATGAGTGTATAAGCAACCAACTGTCTTGACAATTATCAAAACTACATTAAAGAGAGTTTAGTGGTTTAATACTCTTATTTTCAATAAACTGATGCCAGAATATCAAGTTATTTTCCTTTCATTTTTGCATTGCATTGATGTTGAAATAATCTAGGCAATCAGGAGAATATACTATAGGGAATATAAGAAATAGGAATTGTTTAATATTGTAATTACAATCAATTATATTTTTAAAGTTATTAAATATTTGATTGATACCATAAGAAAATTTTTCAAACTTATTATTAAATAAACAAAATTCATGTAAAAGCCAATGAACTCTACTTATTCCATATTGCTCCTTAAACTGATTTTTTATAGTTCTGACATCAGTTATATGAATCTCATGTATTGTTTTTCACCCAGATATATAGGTAGCTGTGATCCAATGTAATATTACATTAATTATAAATGATTTGGAATAAAGATCTAAGCTAGGAAATGCTATCCCATTACTGTTTCAAGCTCTAACATGCCATTTATATGCAATCCTAGGTTTTAAGGGGAGCCATAAAAATTTAAGTAACATGGCATCTATTTTTTTAAATACATTTTTGGGAGGGGGTAGTATCAATGACTGTATATAAAACAAAATTTTAGGTAAAGTTATCATTTTAATTAAAGAGAGTATATCCTCCAGTGTGAAGAACATTTTATTCCATTTTTGATTAGTTCACTAATGGTGGTTATTAAATTATCGTAGTTTAGTTTAACAGACTCTTTCCATGTACTCTTTATACTGATACCCAAATATTCTAATACATCATTCTTCCAATCAAACAGGCTATTCTCTCTTAGGTTTTTGTTCATCTTTTTAATTAGTAATGTTTTAGATTGATTATGATTAAATTTAAGCCCTGAAATTCTTTCATACTTGCTTAAGGTATTTATATAACATCATGCAAAGAACCATCAATATCACCCAACGTTAACATATCATCAGCAAATAATTGTATCTTAGGACAATTGTCCTTATTAATTTGAAAGCCTTTTATATTTTGCTTGTTTTTGGTATATGTAGCAAAAGGTTCCATTGAAAGAGCAAACAATAATGGTGACAAAGGACAACCTTGTCTAGTTCCCTTGAGGATTTCTAGTGATGAGGATAGACATGATCTGATTTTCACATAAGCTTGTGCCCCACTATAAATTTTCATTAATGTTGTGTCTTTCGGCTTTTCCCGGTTAGGGGTGGCCACAGCGGAACTCCAGTCTGCTAATGATTGGCAGTAGATTTTATATGCCGAGTTGCCAGCCCTGACCCACAACCTTCAATGAAGGTATGCCCATTCACGCATGTCTCCACACAGAAGACGCTCTAGCTGAGAATCGAACAGGACAACGTCTTAATGTGAGGCGACAACGCTACAGCAGCACCACCACCGCAGTCTATAAATTTTCATTAATAAGTTGACAAAATCTGAGAAGAATTCAAAACCAATCAGAATTCTTTGTAGATAAGACCAACTAATAGAATCAAAAGCATTTTCTATGTCTAGGCTGATAATAGTTGTTTTTTTGTATTTGCATGCTATGTCTATTAATGATAGTAATTTAATAATGTTATCTTGCTCTTTTGTATGAAGAATGAACCTTGTCTGATCATTATGTATTAGATTAGGTAATATTTCCTTTATCCTATTAGCTAATATTGTCATGAAAATTTTATAATCAGTGTCTAGTAACGAAATTGGCCTATATGAATCACAAGATTTGGGGTTCTTACCTTGTTTTAATATGGGTGAGATAATTGAGTATTTCTACGATGGGGGTGTTATACATTTTTGCTTAATTATAGTAAAAGTACTCATCATTTTCTTTAGTATATATTCAGGAAAAATCTTATTTAGTTCAGGAATTATTCCATCCAGTCCTGGAGCGTTGTTATCTTTTAAATTTTTTATTTGCTCTTTCACTTCTGTTAGTGTTATTTATTTAATATGTTATGTTGTTGCATTGACACCTTAGTAGTTATATTTTCTTGAATAAATGTATTTATTACAATTATCTGTCTCCAAAGGTTGTGTGTTATTATTTATATCTTTATAGTAGTTTTTGAACACTTCTACTATGCCCATTAAGTTAGATGTACTCTTAACTGAACCATCACTTTTATATTTAATCTCATTCATAAGATTTTGATTGTTTATTTTTTTTAGGGGGGGGGGTTACCGCTATTTTATGTCCAGAAACTTTATGTTTCATATATGTGTTTGTAAATAGTTTTGGGTTTTTGAAAGTAGTGCTTAATACACATTATGCATCCATGATAAGTAAGTTTTCAGTAGATTTCAAGTCAACACGGAAGAAAGGTCTTTCAGTTAGTAATAATATACACATAAATATTAATGATTTGAACAATAATGTCAAAAGAGCTGGTTTGCTTAAATATATCAAAATGCATAAAGCCCAGATCATCTTTTTACAGGAAACCCATCTATTAAAAAAAGTTCTACAAAAATACTCATTCAATGGCTATACCATTATAGCTGATTCGTGTTTTAGACTAAGAGAAGGAGCACTCTTATTCTATGGAAAAATACTTATACTATGTCAAGAATTATAGATACAATTTCAAATAAAGATGGGATGTTAAGCATGGTTATTTTAGAAATCAATAGGAAGTATTATACTTTGATTAATACATACTGGATACCAGGATTGAGTACTAAATATGTTGACAGATATCTGTACCTGATTACTTTAAATGCAAAAGGAGAAATTATAGCAACAGGTGATTTTAACTGCCTATTTTCAGGCAATGATACTTCTAAAAATGGTAAAATAAAACTAACATCTCAAGCCAAGAAGTTGATTGACTTTACAAACCAGATGAACCTTAAGGACATACATGGTCTAAGAGAACACTATTATTTATTCTGTACTCACTATTCATATTGGTTTGGTACAGAAACAAACATTGATAAGGTCTTTGTATCAAATAATATATACTCTAAAATAAGTGACATATCTATAATGACTTGTCCACTTTCAGACCATAATGCTATAAACTTTACATTAACTACACATATAGATGATTTAAGATTTCTACAGAGAATTCCTGCTTAGGTAACTACGTTAAATGACTTTAGGGAATGGATAATGAAAGAAATAGACATGTTTATGAAAACAAATGATAATGGTGAAGTGACTGATACTATACTATGGGACACCTTCAAAGTTTATATATATGGTAGAATTAAATAACTTAAAAAAGGAAAGAGTGGGACAAAGAACTTGTAGACTTACAAAAAAAATAGGCAAGATAAAAATGGAAGCAAAACCAAATAACAAAGTAGCACATACAATTACTAAGTTATATCAAAAATACTTAGACGTTCTGAATCATAAGGTCGCCATAAACCTGGGAAAATTGAAATTACAATCTTATGCTGTAAATCCCAAATATCTTTATACACTTCTGATAACTTGGATATCTTTGTTTAATATGAAAATGGGGTTGTTTCCCTTTATTTATTCATTTTATGCAACTTGGACTTTATTTCAAACATTTTCTTCAGTAATTTGAATATTTTTATCAATATCATACATATCTATTTATGCAAAAATCATTTAGAACATTCTGTATGCTTCATTTCAAATTATATGAAAAGATATAGTGCTGAGCAAATTTTAATACCTGAAATTCGTTTATGACCTGTTTTGCAAAGTTTACACATTTTAGGGATGATCTGCTCTTCTATATTCCTCCAACTCTAAGCAAGTGCCTCTAGTTATTTTACCCAAACCGCTTCAACTTCATGTCCCTTGGACTTGAAGATTCCTTGTCCTTTTGACATGCCACTTCTGACACCATGTCACTCGTTCATCTCTAACACATATAACAAGAAGGCTGGGGTTTTTGTTTAGATTCTTTAATGCATAGAAACACATCAGGTTGGATAGCAGCATCATTAAATATGAACAAACTAGTTAGCCGACAGACCTTATATACATATATGCTTACATCTCAACTGCTTACTACAAAATGGCACTCTAGCTTGCATGTGCTCAGTATTTATACACTTGTGCAAGCCCTTGGACAGCTTCTTAAATGTATATACACACATATTGATCTACAGGTAGCATATCTTTTAGTTAATCCACTGGCAAAAAGGAGAAAGCCTATGGATTTAAAAATGTATAGGTGAGGAAGGCTATGAGTAGGGTACACTTTGTAGGCTTTAATTGGAAGCCATTTTGGCTTTTGAAGAAATAGCAGTGACATTCTTTTTAGGGCTACTAATTAGGAATTGTTATTTTTGGATGAAATACAAAGATATGAACAATTTGGCGAAAATAGTTTGAACTTCATAATAAGGTGTAAACAAACCTACTTGCTTTTTCTTTTTCTTTCATACAGAAGAAAACCTATCTTATATCTGTCATATGCATTCTTCAATTCAGCCATGGATTTGATACTGTCATCATGACAGAAAGGCAACTCCAAACAGCCATCACTCTTTCTGTAAAAAGAATTATGCCTTCATGTCTCCATTGAGTCTTTAACATTTAGACATTTAAATTGCACTGTTCTGCTGCACTGTATCTTTTTTTTAAAAAGTGTGCATATTTTTCACTCTGGATTCTCATAGGGGTACTTAAAGATTTATGTTGCATCCACCCTGTGTCTTTCCATCAAAATAATATGCATTAAATTCTGTTAGACTTCCATTTTATGGTTTCTAGTGAGGAGCACTTATGTCAGATTTTTATCCTTTTCTTGACTGGTTTAGTTCCACTTGGTTAGTAGTATCTTTTCAGAGGAGACCTGAAGTGGTGCTTATACTATTAGGGGAAATTTTGCCAGGGTGTTGGGATCTTTCTCTACTCTTTTCGATATGTGTCATGTGATCTTCTACATCCACCTGAGCTACCATCAACTGAAACAGATGGGGCATCAGTTTAACATCTCATCCAAAGGATGGCACACTCAAGAGTGCAGCACCTCCATTATGCTGCACTGCAGTGTTAGTAATTGATCTACCTGGTGCAGGAATAGAGCCCACAGGTTTCTACATCCAAAGCGAGTGTGCTACCTCTTGCTCCACTGACACTGCTTTTGCCATCTGCAATGCCTCTATCCTATGTCATGGTGATAATCAAGCCTCCAGAACTCCACACAAGACTCCTGGTCTTATCAGTCATCTGTACGGACACGTAACAATTTTCTCTATATGCACACTAGTAACCACCTGCCTTTTTTATGCTTTATCATACTGCTACTTACTTGAATGGAAGTATTACCAATTCCCTTACTGCTTTTGTTACTGCTGCAGCTTAATGTCAGTGTTGTCCTCCTTTTGCAGCTCATAACTTCCCAAATGCATTTCTTTGCAGGTTTTACACTGTATAGCCTCATTATAGACCATTTATCAGATCTTGCCATTTCTATTTTCATATTTTTGACATTCTCTAGTCAATTAATTTTATTTCAGATCAAAAAGAAAAAAAATAATTTTCTTCTTAGACTTTCTGCAATCCCAACAGTTTAGACAATTAAAATGCCTGGACAAGGTACTACTCCCTGTGGTTCTTCACTGGTAACATTCTACTTTTATCTGAATATACTTCATTGACTATCATACTCCATCTCTGTGATTCAGAAACATGCCTTCCTCAAATGAGCTGAGGCTACCATGGGTTTGCCTTATAGTACTATGAAGCTCAATGGTAATTATCAGTTAACCAGCTGAAATATCATGACCCAAACTGCTTCTAATTACAAACCCTGCCCACAAACGTGGCAGGCATGGCAGAGAAAGAATGAGTCCCACAAACGTGCCAGGAATGATTAAGAGAAGTATCAATCAAGAAGGAGGTATGCTCCAAAGAATGTGTATATGCACTGCACAGCAATGCTGCACGAATGGCTGCAAGCCACTTTAAATGGCCATCAGCAATGCTTATATCTATTTTTATTAATTTAAATGGGGCAGAAATGGGTGTACAAGAAATTAGAAATAAGGGTACAGCACAGAAAGGAACATACACAAGGAAACAGGAGATAAGAATATGAATGGGGAAGCAGAAAAAGGGTATATATAAGGGTGTATGTGTATGTGTGTGTGTGTGTGTGTGTGTGTGTGTGTGTGTATGTGTGTGTGTTTGTGTGTGTGTGTGTGTGTGTGTGTGTGTGTGTGTGTGTGTGTGTGTGTGTGTGTGTGTGTGTGTGTGTGTGTGTGCGTGTGTATATATATATATATATATATATATATATATATACATATATATATATATATATACATATATATATATATATATATATATATATATATATATATATATATATATATATATATATATATACATACATATTTGTTTTGCTGGGGCAAGTGGCTATTTTTTAGATAAGGAAAGTTGGGGAGGGATATAAAGGCAAGGAAGGGGATGAAAGGGGTAGAGGTATGGAAACAGAGGCACACAAAAAAAAACATAAAGCAAGACAAACACTAGCAATAGATGTGCTGACAGACATGGAAGGGTTAACAGTGGAATCACAGGCATACAGACAAAGGGATTACATTGATGGTTATCCCTTGAGTAAATACATCTGTAGACCCCTTACTTGTGAATAGACAGGTGTTGTCATTGTAAATATGTATTTCAATTTGAGTGTGTTGTGTTTTTGCATATGGATGTCCTTATGGATACATAATTGCAATGTAGCATCATTTACATAAGTATGGTTGCTTAATTTGTATCTTACCAACTTTCAGATGATTAATAGCTCTCTACAACAATACTTTAATACACTGCTAGATGTTATGTATGGCACGTGTCATTCTCTGTTTACTATGCTATCAGCTTCTTTCATGCAATGCATTTGTAAGTATTCTGTATTCCACCAACAGTCTTGATGCTTAACTACCTCTTTTTTAGGAGAATAAACCTTTAGGTGTGCCACTGTCTGTTGTAAGAAGCAGATAAGTTATTTTAATTATTAGCTCTTATTTAATGAAACTTTCTATTCTTGTGAAGAATTTGTATTCTGAGGGAGCCCAGGTAGAAAATACCAGATAGTCATTGAACAATGAAAAAGTTAGAAAATGTCAGATATATAAGACATTGCTACCATAGAGGTTAGTGGTTTGCTCTTGCACAAATGAAATGTGGATATGAAACAATATATTAGGTCAATGACAAAAATGGATCATTTAAAGGAAAACCGCATCCACAGACTCAAAAAACATTGTTTATTTCATAACGGTTTAGTATTTCTTACATTTTAACACCACTCTGGGACTATTTACAGGTTTTCAAATGTTCTTATACTCTGATCACATGGGGTCTGGCATCTTGAAGTAATTCTGATTGTTTAGTCTGCCTCTAGGTATCCCAATATGCAGTGCTTGTCTGTAAAACAATTACATCATGCAGGCCTCTTTCTTCCTAAAGCTCTTGTCACTGCATTGATTTTACTTGCATACACTGCTGTCTTTCAGTTAGTTTTAAGTAACATTTCATGCCATTCAATGACTACTTAAAACACAAACAGTGCAAATGCCACAGAACAGGCTTTCAAAGTGCTTTTTACTACTGCTTCTTTTTAGAATGGCTAAACTGCAGTATTTTGTGAAGCCCAAATTATATTACTTTGAATCATCTCCCATCCCCCTTTACACCTAACTTCCCTAGCTGTCAAAGTACTAAGGGTAATTTGAGCTGTTACCTTGCTTGATTGATAGATCACAGCAGGAGACTTGGCTCATGTACTGTTTCATTGTTCTAGCCTTTACTTTCTGTATGGGTAGGGGCATTTCCAGGGAGCTGTGACATCACAGCATAGGTGAGTTTTTAGGATGGTAGTGGTGATGTCTGTTTGAGGAGGGAAATGGCCAGGAAAGTACCTGTATTCAGTGGCCTTGATGACATCAGTGGATTGTTGACTGCAGCAGGGTGGGACAAAACTTTTTTGAAAGATAGACCACCAGAGTACAGTAAGGTACTGTTCTAGTGGAGAGAAGCAGTCAATTTAAAATATTTTAAATGCTGCACTATTTATTCATAGCAAGGACAGCAAATAGGGAGAAAAAAGACAGAGAAGTTGAGCACTTAATAATAGAATCCCATTGTTGTCCTTTAAGGAAAGTAACCTTTTAAAATATCAGGACTAAGAATTCCAAGTCCTGAAATGTTTAGACTGAATAATCAAAAACCCAGTTTGATAGTGTGTAAATATTTGTGTGTACAATATAACAGGTAGCATGATACAGAACCAAAGAAACTGTAGAGGAAATTCCATTGCTGTAATTGGCAATTTTTTGTTTATCAGAAGTATTCTGCAGAGCAGTAACTTTCTAATTCATTGTTATTAAAGTCAGCTTCTTTCATGACACATTAAAATCAGTAATATTGTTTTAAACAAGCATTTTCATCACCATAAATGATATATTCCTCGCTTCTATATCACATTATCAAAAGTTTACTTAATTGAATCAATAAAGGTCGAACTTTATTGATCAATTAAGTAAAACATCGAATAATGTAAAAACAAAAACAAATTAAAAAAAATAAATAAATGGCGTAGGCAGGAAGGCAAGCCCCCCGGCACCCCCCACACCCCCCCCTACTTAAATATACCAACTCCAAGACCGCACTACATTGAGGTAAATGAAATCTCTCCTAATGGTGATTTCTGTTTACTTGTACAATGTTCTTCACTTTCAAAATTGTCGTGCCGACAATATCAAACTCAATATTGTCAGCTTACGACAATGTAAAGTAGACCCTATTCCTCTATACTGTTACAATCTGTTGCATGAGTATATTATAGTTATACTGCACTTATATAAAGGATACAATGTTCATGGAACTATAATTATGATGACCACAAGAGGTCACTAAACAGAGAGTCATACTAGGTGTCTTTAAGTCTACAGATGTCTTCTTTTTCTTCTTCAAACTGCATTCTTCTTTCCTTTCTTCTTTTCATTATTCCACTTTTTAAAAGATAATGAACATAAAAACTGCATGGATATATTTTAAACTCAACTAGATTAATTTTAAATGTTCTGTTTTTGTGTTTCTGCTGCTTGTTTTAATATTCTAAAAGTTCACTTTCTGTAAATGAGGGTTAAAGCTCAAAATGCATTTCCTGCAATACAGGTAGCTTGAACATGGAATCTAGACTACGTTAGAATATAAATAGGAATGCTGGTTACTGCCACAGCACGCTTGCTGTAAAAAGATAAATAAATAGGTAAATAACTCAGGCAAGCGTCGACAGAGTGAGAAGTAACATCCAAATCAGATCTGAAGAAGCTACTAGTTAGTGAAAGCGCTTATCGTGGTTCATCTGTGCAATAAACTGATTTATCTGTTTCAGAAGACCAGATTGCTTGGATTTTTTACACATTGGATGTTACTTCTCACTCTGTCGATGCTTGCCTGAGTTATTTACCTATTTATGGAATCTAGACTGTTATAAGTTGAAAAACAGCTCCAGATGTGTGAAAAAAAAACATTCTAAAGTAATTTAATTAACACATGGCTGGAAAAGGAACTGAAAAGAAGCAGTTACTATAAAAAACAGTCAATAGCATCCCTAATTCTTTGAATAATAGCCCAAGTAATGAACAAACACTACACGGTTTAAACCTATTAAAAGTGAACTAATGTATATAAATGATTTTCATGCAGTCAAAACCAGTCAACATAATACTCACTGCACACAGATAAAACTTATCACATAAACCCATAATCACCAGATAGAATAACCAAAAAATAACAGATTACTTGAAATTACGTATAGAAAGTATATATAAATTAAGTGGATTAGTTAAACATGTTAATATACACCCCAATACATACACATGTCTCTCTATGTTAGAAAATAATGTTTGAGAGGATTCAAATAAAATGATAAAAACATTTATTAGTAATATTAATATTAATATATAGATACACACACACACACACACACACACACACACACACACACACACACACACACACACACACACACAAACCACATGCATACTTCTCTCTATGTTTGAAAATGATGTTAGATATAATTAGAATAAAATAATAAAGGTAATAAAGGGAGTTATAAATAATAGTAATAACATATATACACTAGTTCATATACTATAGGAATAGTATTGTGATAAAGTATAACATGTTTTTGTTTGTTTTACCATGTATTTGATGATGAACTGTAATAGATTACAAAATTGAATACCTGTGAGAAAGCTATTAAGGCAAAATACTATTTTTGTCCTTCAAAGATCTGCCATTTCTTGTTGCTTGCCTCTTTAAGATGACAAGTGTCCAATCCATATTTTATGATAGATTAAAAAGTCTATTTTTCTGAGAAAAGACCACTGTATCTTCTAGAGAATTAAAAGTGTTTTCACCTTCTGGTAAAAAGATCCTAATTCTGGCTGGAAAAATTAGTTGAACTTTACTGCTTAGCTTCTTTAAGTCTTTTATGAATGGAGTACATGCTTTCCTTTTGATCATAACAGATGCAGTATAGTCACTGACAAACTTGATTTTTGTCAGAGAATTAGCCCAAGCATTCATTAGTACCAGATCCTTGTCTTGGCTGAGAGAGAATTTTTACAATAATAGATCTGAGGACCAGAAGGTTTTTAGGTTCATATAGTCATAGATTCATAGATTAGTACTAGGCTAACTGCCCTTGTGGTCCATCTTAAGTCTAGCCAATTGCCCCTTGTGAGTATCAAGCCCTGCACCTTATAACTGTAAGGTAGATACCTTAGCCATTATGCCAACTTCCCACTAACAGTTCATAGGTTAGTACTAGGCTAACTGCCCTTGTGAGCTATTTAAGCTTAGCTAATTAACCCATCTGAAAATCAAACCCTGCACCTTGTGTCTGTAAGGTGAATACCTTAACCATTACCCCATCCTTGTTTTTTTTTTTCTTCAAAGAAGTAGTTGAAAGTGATCTATGGGCTCTCTCAATACCAAAAGAGAGAGCTTCTGGTAGATTTAGAATTGTAGGCATCCATTTACTTAAAAACTGCAACATAGTATATCCTCCTTCTTTTTCTGATATTCCATATATATCCTAATATTATTTGTTCTAGATCTCCTTTCTAGGTCCTGTGGTTTTTCCATAAGCAAGGTATTTTGTTTTAACAGGAAGTCTGTGTGATTGTCATTCTCTGCCATTCTGCTATCCAGATCATTTAATGGATCTTCTATTGCTAAGATATGAATAGATTGTTGTTTCATTATCTCTTTTAACTTTTCTGCATATTTCTTGGAATCTTCTTTTATATTGTCCATTTTGATCTCAAGTTTATCAAAGTTTACAGAAAGTTCCTGGATACTTCTCATTAGAGACTGTAGTTCCTTTTTCACTGAGTTGTCTTGAGAGTTCACTTTTGAGTGGCTCATTCTGTCGTAACAGTTAATAAAACTCCTAACAGGAAACAAAACAAAGAAAAGGCATAAAAGCTTGATTTTTCTTTTAAATCATTGTCCACATTTGTTTAAAAGGCTCAAAATGTATAAGAAAATAGGGTTTTGTTAAGTTTGTACAATAAAATCTTGTAAGAAAAATGAAAATAAAGCAGAACTAAGACTTTGTGCTGTTAGCAGTTTGCCATCTTGGCCATGATCCCCAGTAATGCTTTGCCTTAAATGAAAACACAATACCATTCTTGGAATAGAGAACTAAGATTAACACATTAAAGGGGAACTGAAACATGGTGGGTGTCAGACATATTAACTAGGATGAGAAGCAGAAGGAGAGAATACAGGAAAAGAAAAGGGGTAGTAGAAAAGCCTGCAAATGCTGTGGTTCTGTTTGTACATATTTACTGAGTTTTGATTCCTGTGTTTGGCTTCAGGGCATTTAGAAAAGTTGGTAGAGTTTTGGAGAATATGGAGTAGTTTAGTATTTGTGTGAGAAACATGAATATTTCTAAGAGTCCTTCAAATGTTCATAAAGTTTTGTTCAAAATGATTTATCATCCTTAAATTGTCTAACTTCCTAAGAGAGTTTCCTCCAAGTAGCTGGAACATGTTGCTAAATCTCCTCCATCAACTGCAAGATAAAATGGAGCTCTAACTAGAATTAGAACACTGTTTCATTAACTCCTGATGGAATATTGTGAATGGTTCACTTGCAGTTTAGTTTAAGAGGAAGAGCAGTAGTGGTCATGTAGAATTTTAAAGGTCAGACCTAAGAGAAGGCATGTTGATTTAGCTGGGAAAGGGAGGTAGTTAGCTTTCTATAGTGCAGTGCAGTGATGCTCAATATGAGGGCCTAGATGAATAATTCTGCAGATGGCATTGATAGTGGTTTGGACAAGATAGGTGTTCTGAACAGAGTGTAGTGAAAGTATAAAAGGCCATATTCAAATCTTGGAATGAGTACATTCTTTGCAATGGATCATATGGCTTCAGTAGTGAGACTGTTAGAGATGGGACAGGTAATTAATTAGTATTATTATTTTCTTAAGAATGTTCTTGTTATGTGGTTTGAGAGACAGGGTGGGTGCTAGTGTAAATCTAAGATATTTGGAATCTTGCACTGATTTTAAGATGATATTACAGGAAAATATAATTTTTAAAGGGCTTGAGGTGTGTCTTTATTTTTTAAACAAAAGTCATTATGTCAGTTATGTTGTCATTCACAGTTAGAAGGTTTTCTGCTAGCCAGAGTAATATAAAAGTAACACTTTGGGTATTTATGGGTATTGAGTTCAGTTTTGTGAAGTATTATATCTGTGAAGAGGAGGACGTTTGAGTATGGGATCACTGTACTGATGTCATAAATAAATATGGAGAATAGTATTGGGCCAAGTGCTAACATTTGGGGGTCTTCTGCATCTTTCTAGAGAAGAAAGTTTAACTAACCTGACTTTAAATGTTCAATTTAAAAAAAAAAGTTATTTAAGTTGAGTACTAAACTGAGTAAATTTGTAGATTTTGTTACAGGATTTGGTGGTTAACACTCCTGAATGCTCATGTGAGATATAAAAGTAATCTCTGTGCATTTTTTTCCATTGCAGAGAAGATTTCATCTGTGACTGTGCATATGGCTGTGAAGGTATAATGCATATTCCTGAAACTATGTTGTGAGTCTTTTATGAGATCATATTTGTTTATGTGTTATTGTTTCTGGTTATGTAGAAGCTTTCCTAAAATGCTGATGATAGGGCATAATATAGAGATGGGGTCCAAGTCACTGGCAGTGGCAGGACTGGGCTTTTCAGGGATATGAATTTATAAAGGAGTACTTAAATTAAGAGGATATCTTTCCTGAAGTTGCTGTTGTTAAGTTTTAAATATGTATCAAGGGTTTAGCTAGTTATTTGATGGCTAATTTCAGAAAGGCAGTTTCTTCCTCCTCAACCCTCATTCTCAAGTAACCTCAGTAAATATTTTACTTCCCCAAGTAGGGTAGCTGTTTCCCTCATTTCCTTGTTCAGCACAAACATCAATACAACCTTCCCCCAATTGCAAGCTAAACCCAACCCTCATAATGCACATGCACACCTATAAGTAATTCCTGCTAGAGTTACCTTATTTCATCTTCTATTCCCTATTACATCATTTTAATTACAGTGACCTCAACGTAGTGTTACCACATATTTATAGGGATAGTATATAGCACCTGAGATACTTCCTTTGTGCACATTTTATTACTGATCAGCTAGCACAGGAAACCTTGCTGTCAGTTGTAGTTTCCTATATTGTGGATACATGAGCTGAGTGGCTCTGTGTGGAACATTATTAGTAGGTAATTTTGCTTTTTTTACTGTCCCTATTCTTCTGCCACACCAAATACGTTACTTTTACATACTGTAGTCCCCTCCCACAATAACTGACTAGTTTACACATTGATAAACTAACATTAAAGCTTGACACTGAAATGATAAGTACAACATCAAAAAGCAAACAAGATTCTACAATACTTAGCAGCTTTAACAATACCAGTAATGAAAACATAAATTAATAACAGCATGACCAACACAACAGAGTATATACAAACCTAACATCAAATCAAAACACTTTCACAATATATATCCTCAACTTTTATAATACTTTAAATTACTTGCCAACACTAATGTAAACTAAGTAAACTTAAATTAATTAAGAAAACATAATTACACTTGCAAATTAACAATCACAACAACTGCAATACTACAAATGCTTAAAGCAACTATTCTAGTAACAGACAGCATGCAAGAAAATACAACCATAGCAAGCAAATGAAAGTCAAGCAAAACACTAAAATACAGAAACATCATAAACATGCTATATGTTAATTGCAAATACATATGCAATAAACTCATGCAATTCCAGTCAAGGATAAATTAAAAGAATACAAACAATTTAGCAATCCTAGAAATAAAGCTCAAGCTAAATGTTCAAAACCATGAATTTGAAACCCATGATATAAAGCATACCAAGCAGACAGAAAAAAAGAATAAATCCAGATGTATAAAAATATCGGATGACAACACATTACAATCAAATCTTCATTCAAATCAACTTCTGCAATAGCCTGAAGACAACTGATACCAGTCACTATAACAATAAGAAGTAGCAAGCAACACCATATAGGTGGAAGACACCTAAGAAACTACTACCTCCTAAAATAAACTGGTTCAATGACACTTTCACAGGAGAACTAATGCTACCTGACAGTTTCAGCATACCATGAAACCAGCAAACAGCAAAAAATCTAAATTTCAATATATACAATGTATTATATTCACTCAGTTGGCAAGACCATAAACTCATACTCTTTCACTAGATCTGTACCAGAAACTATCACAATGTTCAACTATTTGGTACTTACCATACCACTTCAGTGACTACAAACCAACATATACAATTTAGAAAAATAAATCTACCAAATACAAGCACCAAAATTATCTACATTATATAGCTCATTTCAATCAATTTGAAAGAAATGGGTGATATCCTAACAATTAGCCACACAATTTCTCTCAAACAAGTAAAAAAACACTAACAAACTATGGAAATATTTTTCACTCTTCAACATTCTGGACAACCACTCTCAATTTCATCAGGTGAGAGTGACAGGAAACATGCTACCGTGGATAAACAAAAGCATTAAAGATCAAATGAAAAGAAGAAATGAACAAACTACAAAAAACTATCAAATTCAAAAGAATTCACAATAAAATAAGGAAGCTATAAACAGATGGCAAAGACAAATAAGACAAATAAAGCAAGAATTGTAACCCATATTACAAGATAAGAATATATTCAATCCAGCAGTATTTTGGACAATCTTAAATAAACTCCTGAGAGAAACAAAAAGCTCCTTAAATAGCCCACAGGGTCTGCTATAACATCAGTGCAAAGCAAATTAGTTTGCATATGGAACAACACGCTAAGAACTGAACTGTCTTAGCAACACCAACTACATATATCCCAACAGTTACTCCAATTTTAATTTCCAACCTACAGTGTACTGAAGATGAATTACTAATGTAACTACACTGTTTGCAATGCCCACAGTTAAAAGTACCTGATGTAATGGAACTTGCATTCCCACTACAAATATTCCTTTCAAAAATATCTGTGATGATATATATTTCAAAGTGAAAATAGGTCTTTCCCCAAAAACCAGAATAAATTCCAAATTTCCAGATAACATTTTCTAGTTTTCTTTAATAATGTCTCTAATCAACCACATTTTATTAGAATGGGCAAAGGAAAGGCCAACAAATGTCTATTTTTAAGTTGCACATCTCTAGTTGGAATACTATGTCTGTCATGTAACTCCTGTTTATCCATGCATAGAATAGGTTTTGCTCTAGTGTGCCTAAGTTCCAAAACTTTTTTCTCTATGTTGATCAACCATGCCTCATCATAACCCCTCTCCATAAAAAAGGTCCTAAGTTCAACCATCTCACTGACAAAAACTTCTTGATCTGTAGTTAAACAATTTAAATGGATGATTTGACCTTTTACTACTCCTTTATAGTGTGGTTAGGATGTGCACTGTCTCTAGGACAAATCATCCATTTAAGTTATTCAACTACAGATCAAGAAGTTTTTGTGAGTTTTGTGCGGTTTATGCTGCTAACTGTGATTCATGTAATAGTTTTTACATTGGGAAAACTATAAGAAAATTGAATAAAATAATTTATAAACACACACTGGCTGTAAAGAAAAAAGATGTGAATAATGCTTTGGCCAGGCATGCATTAATATGCCCAGATTTTAAAAAGTTTTCTTTTCATGTTTTGGACAAAGTGGATGATAGTTTTTTTATCTTGTGGCTTTAAAACACTGATTAGGTGTCATGAAAGTGCCTGGCAGATAAGGCTTATGGCAGATTATACACCTGGCTTAAATGAAGCCATTAATATAAAATGTTTTTTTTACAAATTCTAAGGATTTATTAGTTAGAGATTAATTTAGAACAATAATTTTTATTATGCATTATTATTTAGTGTATTTTTATACAGTGTTTATATCATGTTATTGAAAGATGAAAATAGCGAATGCTATTTCATTGGCCTAAAACATCTAAACATGAAAATATCGAACATTCAAAACAGCAAATTTGCTGCTCTGAAACACATACACACAACACAAGCACATCAAATAAACAGCAACCACACACATACACTTAAATTCTTACATCTAACACTACACTAAACTAAACATACACTACTATCTACCCACTTACCTTAACCCAAACCCTAACCCTAAGGTCCGTCACTATTGCACACTCACCTAACCCGCACCCTAACCCTAACTCACTTAAACCGCACCTAACCCTAAAGTCTGTCACTATCGCACACACGCCTAACCCACACCCTAACCCTAATTCACTTAACCCGCCCCTAACCCTAACGTACAATCGCACACTTACCTGAACCCAACCCGTAACTTTCCACCACAGCGCTAAGAATAGCGAAGCCACAGAAACGGCCAACCGAATTATTTCCCAAGGAAAGAATCTACTGTTCTGCAGCTTTGCTATTCTTAGCGTTCGCTGAATAATGTTCAATATCAGAACATTCGAAGTTTTAATACTTCAATGTTCTGATATAGACCCTTTATATATGTACACATTCAGCAGGATTCACGATGGCTTGCACGGAGTCTAAGAGTAGTGTAAGACTCCATGCAGTCATCGCTATCCAGGAACAGCCTGCATGTGCGTGTAAGAGAGCACCTAAAACGGCTCCTACACGGACAGGGCGTGGATATGCTAATTACCTCACTTGCAGCTGAAAGGCATGCAAATGAGGTAATTTCACAATCCAGGAAGCAGAAACCTCCCCGTGTAAGAGCCATGTTATCTGCAGAAATGTACTCAGTTGATAACTGAGTACCATTCTGCAAATAACACAATGGAGCCTTGTCAGCTCCAAATAAAGGTTGCAAATGTCCCAGGCAGCATGCTAATGGCCAAATATGTGGCCACTGGCAATGTACCCCGATGCAAAAATAAAATAAAAATGTTTTTTTTTTGCCAATGTTTAAACGTAGCGCAGCGCCGCGCAAATGGGCTGCGCTATAAAAAACAGAAAAATAAAAATTTTAAACCCACAAACATGGGTTTTATGCAAAGTATGAAATTACAATGTAAGGAAATAGCAGGCTGAAAACAACATGGCCACCGAGTAGGGGTTGCTAAGGGGGGAAGCTGAGTTTAAGACATGTAACTAAGCATTAGTAGGCAATCCCATGTAAATGAGTAGTAGGATAGTGAGTCGTACTGTCACATAGGAAATGAGCACATTCCGTGCAGTGTAGGAGTAGGATAAGGGGGAGTAACAGAGTAGGAGATAGGTGACATCACAGGGGGGAATGTATGAAAGAAATGCAGCTCATTGGAGCACAGTGGCATGTGAAAGATGTCAGTCACACAACATGGAAAGAGGAGTGTCAACAAGTAGGCATGGGAAAGCCAAGAAATGGAAGGTGTACACTATGGATAACACCAAAGTTTCTTGTAGGGCGTGCATGCGCGCACGCATAGGCACGAGTAAGATAGAGTGCGCGCATGTAAGCGTGAGTGCACATGTTTAAGGCAGAATAAGCATGTAGGAGCCTGTTTAAACACCCGTAAGCTTGTTTGCGCTGGTGTGCGTGTGTTTTAACCCGAATAAGCAGATTCTAGTCCGTCTAAGCAAGTGTGCGCGCGTGTTAGCCACTGTGAGCATGTTTTTTCTGGTATGCACGTCGCTCCCCCCTGAGGAAACAGAAGAGAAAAAGGAAGCATGAGAAATAGTAGGAAGCTAGCAGGGATTACTGGCAGAGCTAGCAGGTGAAAACAATCAGAAGCAGGCAATTACACAGGCAGAACAGTAGCCCAGCCCAGCAATTAAAACTCTGCAAACAACAGTGCAGAATGTTTCTCTCAAGAGACACTGCAACAGAGGAGTAAGCTATTAGAAGTGAAAACTGAAAAAGCTTCACTCAAACCAAAAATGCTAGGGGCTGCCATAGCTGTTACAAGGAGACATATGCAACTTGCTGAGGGTGGTGACTATGCAAATGCTGCCGGACAACCCATGGTGAGGAGACGGAGAAGAGTGTACAGGCCCAGGGTCACTTACCAGGGGTTACATGAGCTGGAGATAGTGGAGTGCTATAGAGTGGACAGAGACCTCCTACAGCAAATTTTTGAGCTGTGCAGGCCACGCCTCACACACAGAACCAACAGAGGGGAACCCATCCCAGTGGAAACCAAGGTATGTGTTGGCCTAAGAATACTAGCAACAGATACCTTCCAGAGACCAACTGGTGATATGATGGGGATATCACAGGCATCAGCATCCAGGGTACTGCACCAGTTCCTGGATGCCATGTCAGCACATGTCGGTGATCATGTATATTTCCCCAATTCCCGTGAGGTATTGGCCAGCAATATGCATCTCTTCCAGCAAATAGCGGAATACCCTGAGGTAGTGGGTGCAATAGACTGCATGCATATACGCATCAAAGCACCAGCTGGTGAGTGGTGTAGGGCCTACATTAACCGCAAGGGCTTCCCCTCCATTAACTGCCAGGTCGTGTGTGATGCCCAGGGCATAATAATGAATGTGTGTGCTGGCTGCCCTGGAAGCTACCATGATTCCCATATCTGGCATTTGACGCAGCTGTACCAGACATTTGCCAATGGGGACATCCCACATGGTCATTTAGTGGGGGATGCTGGCTACGCACTGGAGCCGTGGCTGATGACACCCATCGGAAATGCACACACACCTGAACAAGAACGCCATAATGAGGCACACGCACAAACACGAAATGTAATCGAGCGTGTGTTTGGGCTGCTCAAGTCACGGTTCCGGTGCCTGGACACATCTGGTGGAGCCTTGCAGTACTCACCAACTACATGTACCCAAATTGTCATGGTATGTGCTATGCTACATAATATGATTCTGCGAAAACAGCTGCAGCAGGACCAGCATAGGGCTGGGCCAAACAGCCCCCCACCATTGCCAAGCCAATCACAGGCAGAGCGTGACTTGGAGGAGGAACAACCTGAGCCTGCCCCAGTAGGCAGAAGGAGGTGTGCCCAGTATGCCTTGGCCTTGGCAAAGAGGAAACGCATAGCACATACACTGGCTCAGTAGGAACCCTGGAAATGATACCTCTCTCTGACTCACACATATAGTAAAAGGGATGCCTAAGTTGACACAACCTGCTTTCAAACAAGTACAGGGAGTGTAGTATGTGCATCCAACATAGACATCCCTGCAGCACCACCTGAGGCATGATTGCCATGTGCTAAGCAATGTAACACCATGTAGTATATGCAAACTTGATGACCCTGACTAACACCCTACCCTCACCAAGCATGATGCCACAATATGAAGACAAGATGATCAATTACAATAATTGGCTTAAGTATTGCTGTTAGTCAAAGGGGATCCAATGTGTGTCAGCCTGGGATGACATGCTGAGCAAGACACGATGCTCCACCTGCTAGGGATGGCGTGCACCTATCACTCCTGGCCATTTGGATACTGGCAAAGGCTGTTGTCACCCCCACTGTGCCTTGAATAGGTAAGGCTCAAAACACAAACCCACCTCCATAGGTATCACAAGGGATAAGAACCTAGACGTAATGCTACCCAATGCCAGAAGTCTAAACTGCAAGATGCATGCAGTCTAAGCTCTCCTCAGCATGGAGAATGTTGATATCTGTTCTGTAACAGAAACCTGGGTCAAGGCTCACAAGAGCACCCTAACACTACCAGGTTACACCTCATACCATGCTTTACAGCCCCAAAACATGGAACAAACTACAAAAGGAGGGTGACTAGCAATAATTGTCAAGGATAGCCACACCCCCAGGTCAGTACCACAACAAGAAGCAGCATAGACTATCCACGGGCAAGTAACAGTGGCTAAAACTGCCTCCCAGTTTGTAGCCTGCTACAGACTACCCTCCTAATGCCAGGAGCCACACTTGGCCTACGTCGGAACACATGAAAATATCAAGCTCTCCAAACAACACTATATTGGGCGACTGAAAATACTCAAACATAGACTGGGAGCATTATTCTAGCTCCATCACCCTAGGCCAAAGGGTCCTAGAATTCATAAACCAAAATGCTCAGGAACAACTTACCACTCCCACAAGAGGGGTAAGCATACTGGATGTGATAATCAGCAGCATGGGTACTCTATGGCCAGATGAGAAGTGTATCCCTCACTGGTAAGATCAGACCATAGAGTAATCACACTGGATATTCACATCCTGACCCCAGTCCCTGGGCAGAAAACCACAGTGAAAAACATGTGTAAAGCAAATGTTGCACTCCTCCAAACTGATGTGGAATCCATTAAAGGCCCTGTGCCTGTGGAAAATATGGGCCACACCTCAGAACCCTTTATAAATGCATTCTGTGAACACTTTCAGGAATGCATGGATTATGCAATCCCAAATAAAACCAAGACCCAATTCCATACACGCAGACATCTGGCCTGGTGGACCCCAGCCATTACCAAACCATGCAAGAGAAGGAGGAAGCTACTACATGATAGAGCAAATCACAAAAAGGGAAGTAATCTCTGATCAGTATTATGGCAAAAAACTATGGCCACACATAAAATCCACTAAGGCCAGCTACAACATGTTGAATCTGTGAATCTTGAGGCAATGTTACACCTGCCCCATGTACACAGAAAACCCCCTCCTCCCCCCAAGAAATACAAATATATGTGAGAGATGCAACCATTTATCCAAACTGGAGGCCGAGCTCTCTCAACTCAGTACTGGCAAAACTAGTCAGGAGGAGAAGGTAACCACACACACCACAAACCCAGTCTCACATAGACCTATCACAACTGCAAACCAAAGACATAAACACACAAAAACATTCCCGGAGGCTCTAATTAAAAATCCAACAAATCAACAGAGGCCTCCAAAGCAGACACCCAAGCAACTACTACCTCAAAACATAGCACATGCAACACATAGTTCACAAAGTAGCCCTTAAGGACAAACAACATGCCTGATACACTTGTAATAGGTGACTCCATAGTCAGACACACTGATGTCCCGCTCACCAGACTGAACAAGGAAAAGGTTACAGTAAGCTGCCTGTAGGCCGCTACAATCCGCCACATAACACAAGCATGCAGGTCACTCCAAAGCAAGTACAAATATGACTCAGTCATTGTCCATGCTGGTGTGAATGACCTGAGACGTACCTCCCTGGACTACATGAAAAGAGACATAGAGGAGCTCTCTGATTATGTAGCCCAGGCTGGTATGACCCTGACCCTGAGCAGCATCTTACCCTCACCAAGAATGATGCCACAGTACAAACACAGAATGATCAGCTTTAACAATTGGCTCAATTACTGGTGTCATTCCAAGGGGATCCAATGTATGTCTGCTTGGGATGACATGCTTGACAAGCCATGCTGCTTTGCCAGGGATGGCTTTCACCTGTCACCCCTGGGCTTCTGGATATTGGCTAAGGCTCTTGCCACCTCCATAGTGCCTTTTTTAGGCAAGGCTCAAAAGACAAACCCAGCTCCCTAGAAAACATAAGTGGAAAAAACTAAGGGTAATGCTGCTCAATGCCAGAAGTCTAAACCTCAAGATGCACTCTCTCAAGGCCCTCCCCAGTATGGAGAACATTGATGTATGTGCAGTGACGGAAACCTGCTTCAAGGATCCTGAGAGCACCCCAGCACTACCAGGTTATACGTCATATCATGCTTTTTGGCCCCAAAACCTGGACCAATCCACAAAAGGAGGGGGAGTATCCATATTCATCAAAGATACCCACACCTCCAGGTTACTGACAACGCACGAAGCATCGGAGACCATCCATGTGCAACTAACCGTAGGCAAAACTGCTGTACAGTTTGTAGCATGCTACAGACCACCCTCTCAAACCCAGGAACCCCACTCAGCCTTCCTGAAGACACTGGAGAGTATGAATGTCTCTCCAAATACCAAACAAGGTACTCACAAATTACCACATAGGTGGTAATCCATTACGTATGGAAGAAGTAATCAGGGACCTAGGGACACAAGTGGACAGTAACCTCTCATGTGACACTCACATTGCCAAGGTGGCTAGGAAGACCTTCTATATTGGCCACCTTAACATGAAAGGATTCACATCGACATCAAGAGAGGTCATTGTGCCCCTATACTCTTCTCTTATCAGGCTCATAATTGAGTACAATACCCCATTTGGGATATACCTTACCCGACACCTGCAGCAGTTGGAAAGACCCAAAAAGTACCTCACCAAGAGGATAAAGGGTCTCAAACATTTGTCATATGCTGCCCAGCTGAAGAAACCCCAGCTGTATTCAGTCACATACTGCCTTCTCAGAGGCGATGTATGCCCGATGTACAAGGCCATGTCCAATCCAGAATTAATGGACATGCTCCACCTCAGAAAATCCAAATCCATCAGAGCCGTGAGAGTGAGAGATTTCAACCTCAACACATAAATAAATAGGATGCGCTGGAGGGACAGATTCATAACCCAGAGGCTCCCTACACTCTGGAACTGAATCCCAGTCCATGTTAGGCAGAGCCCCTCACTGACTCTCTTCAAGAGGAATCTTAACGAGTGGATGGGAGATCATAGATTTACACTGGGGGTCATCACTGTGTCACATCTAGACAGAGGCACAGGAAAGTACACCCTAAATGGGCATAATATTCACATAGCAAGGGGTGGCGAAAGCCACACACACTCTGGCTAGGCTTATAAATGCCCTAGGGCAGATAGCCTAGTATGAACCGATGAACCTATGAATATACAAATTGTACAGGACACTAAGGATAATCACAAGGCTTTCTTAACTGATGGTAGGAACCTTGGTGGGAATTCGCAGATATACTCTGAATTACTCAAATATTACAAACAATACACCAAACCCACACACATTGCCAACATCCAACCTGACAGGTTCAGTGCAAACCCCCCCCCCCCCACCAAAATGCCAAATATCTATCCCAGCAGAGTGCTGGCCCCCTGACATTGCAGATGCTGAGGTAACAGCCAGCATCTTCAAAGCAAAACACACAGCATCAATGGTACGAGATGGTGTCCTGGGCTGCGTCCAACATGAACTCCAAGAAGAATGTAATGCCAAATAACACTACTGCTCAATCTCAGCCTTAACACAGGATATGTACCCAAAGAGCAGTGTACAGCAACAGTGGTCCCTCTCCACAAAGGTGGCGCCTGAATGGATACTGCAAACTATCACCCCAGAATCCTGACAAGCTTGGTCTGCAAAGCTATGGAAAGGATCATCATGGACCTCAGAAATAAAGATATTGGGGACCTACAGACACTGGACCCTACCCAGTGTGGCTTTCTTAAGGGCAGATCCTGCCCCTTAAACATGTTTGACTCATTTGAAACAGTCATCAGCAGGAGAGGTCCCAGGACTGAGCCTTGTGGGATGCCACTTGTAACTGGTTTGGAGTCTGACATGGCTCCAGCAATTCTAACCATATGGGTTCTGTCCTTGAGCCAGTTTGCAACCCATCTTATGACATAGGGGGTTATATTTAAGCTGGTGAGCTTATCTATAATGCCCGAGTGGGGTATTGTATCGAAGGCTTTTGCGAGGTCCAGGTAGGCTGTGTGGACCACCTTCCCCTCGTCAATGGCCTTGGTGACTGTTTCAAAGAAATCAACCAGGTTTAAGAGGCAGGATCTGACCTTAACAAAGCCAAACTGGGTAGGATCCAGTGTCTGTAGGTCCCCAATATCTTTATGTATGAGGTCCATGATGATCCTTTCCATAGCTTTGCAGACCAAGCTAGTCAGGCTTATGGGGCGATAGTTTCCAGGATCCGTTAAGGCACCGCCTTTGTGTAGAGGGACCACTGTTGCAGTACGCCACTCTTTGGGTACATATCCTGTGGTAAGGCTGAGATTGAACAGTAGTTTTATGTTTGGGTTTAGCTCATCTTGGAGTTCATGTAGGACGCAGCCCGGGACACCGTCTGGTCCCATTGATGCTGTATTTTTTGCTTTGGAGAGGGCGGCTCTTACCTGAGCATCTGAGATGTCAGGGGGGCAACACTCTGCTGGGATAGATATTTGCCCTTCTGGTGGGGAGGGGTGGGGAGTTTGCGCTGAACCTGTCAGCTAGGATGTTGGCAATGTCTGTGGGTTCGGTGTAGTTTTTTGTCATTTTGGACTAATTCTGAGCATATCTGGGAATTCCCACTCAGGTTCCTAACATAACTAAAGAAAGCCTTGTGATTATCCTTAGTGTCCTGTGCAATTCTTCTCTCGAAGCTGGCCTTAGACGATTTTATGAGTGCCCGCAGTATTTTGCTAACACTGATCAGAGATGCCTTCCCTTTTTGGGATTTTGCTCTATCATGTAGTATCTTCCTCCTTCTATTGTATAGTTTGTTTATGGCTGTGGTCCACCAGACAGGACGTCTGCCTTTGGAGGATTGGGTCTTGTTTTTATTTGGGATTGCATGATCCATGCATTCCTGAAGGTGTTCATAAAATGCGTTTATAAAGGATTCAGCGGTCTGGGACGTATTTTCCACAGGCCCGGGGGGCTTTGAAGGATTCCACCTCAGTTTTGAGGGTTGTGGAATTTGCTGTAGAGAAGTTTTACACTGTGGTTTTCTGGGCAGGGGGTGGGGTCGGGATGTGAATATCCAGTGAGATTAGTTTATGGTCTGATCTTACCAGTGAGGGATACTCTTCTGGTCTGGAGCATAGAGTCCCCATGTTGGTGATGATCAGGTCCAGTATGTTTCCCCCTCTTGTAGGAGTGGTAACAAGTTGTTCCATAGCATTTGAGTGTATAAATGCTAGGAACCTTTGAGCTAGGGTGTTGGAGCTAGAGTAATGCTCCCAGTCTATGTTTGGGTAGTTGAAGTCCACCAATATAATGGTGTTTGGAGAGACCTACATATTTCCAGTGTTCTCAGGAAGGCCAAGTGGGGTTCCTGGGTTTGGGAGGGTGGTGTGTGGCAGGCTATAAACTGGAAGGCAGTTTTACCCACTGTTAGTTGCACATGGATAGTCTCTGATGCTTCTTGCTGTGCCACCAACCTGGAGGTGTGTGTATATTTGATGAATATTGATACTCCCCCTCCTGTTCTGGTTCGGTGCAAGTTTTGGGGCCGACAAGCATGGTATGAGATATAACCTGGCAGTGTTGGGGTGCTCTTGGGAGCCTTGAACCAGGATTCTGTTACTGCACAGATACTGATGTTCTCCATGCTAAGGACAGTTTCCAGTGCATGCATCTTGAGGTTTACACTGCTGGCGTTGAGTAGCATTACTATTAGTTTCTTATCCCTTGTGATACCTATGGAGGTGGTTTTGTCTTTTGAGCCTTGCCTAAAAAAGGCACTATGGGGGTAGCAAGAGCCTTTGCCAATATCCGAAAGCCCAGGGGTGACAGGTGCAAGCCATCCCTAGCAAAGCATCGTGGCTTGTCAAGCATGTCATCCCAGGCTGACAGGCATTTGATCCCTTTTGAATGACACCGATACTTAAGCCAATTGTTGAAATTGATCATCTTGTCTTCATATTTTGGCATCATTTTTGGTGAGGGTAAGATGCTACTCAAGGTCAGGGTCATACCAGCCTGGGCCACATGCTCAGAGAGCTCCTCTATGTCTCTTATCATGTAGTCCAGGGAGGTACGTCTCAGGCCATTCACACTGGCATGGACAATGACTGAGTCATATTTGTACTTGCCTTGGAGTGACCTGAGTGCTTGTGTTATGTGACGGATCATAGCGCCTGACTCGCAGCTCACCGTGACCTTCTTGTTCAGCCTTGTGAGCAGGACGTCAGTGTGCCTGATGATAGAGTCACCTATTACATGTGTATCAGGTGTGTTGTTTAGCCTTAAGGGCTGTGACTGTTCGGCACACTGGCTTTGTGAGCTATGTGTTGCATGTGTTCTGTTCTGGGGTAGCGGTTGCTTGGGTGTCTGCTTTGGAGGTCTCTGCTGCTTAGACAGATTTTTTATTTAGAGCCTCCGAGTATGTTTTTGTGTGTTTATGTGTTTGGTTTGCTGTCATGGTAGGTCTATGTGAGACTGGAATTGTAGCGACTGTGGTTTCCTTCTCCTCCTGACAGGTTTCGCCAGTACTGAGTTGAGAGAGCTTAGCCTGCAGTTTGGCTATATGGTTGCATCTCTCACATGTGTTGGAATTTGTTGGGAGGAGGAGAGGGTTGTCTGTGTACATGAGGCAGTTGTAACATTGCCTCAAGATTCCCAGATTCACCAGCTGGTCCGGAGAGGAGATTGGCAACTGACCTTTGGACATGCTAGAATAGTATTGAGAATTCCTTTATAATTCACAACAAAAAGGGCCAATGGGGAACAAGGTACTCAAGGGGAGTTTGTGAGGGTGTAGTGCTTTTAATTTGTTAGTGTTGACGTATATAATTGCCTTAGTGAGCAAGTGCCAGGTAACTTAAATGCAATGTGTTACAGGTAACTTAAATGCAAAAATGACTAACAGTAACTTTCTTTCAAGTGAAACAAGGAAATACGTACAGTAAGCAATGCAGATGTCACTAGAGATCCACAGAAGCGCTGAAAAGCCGCGTTTTAGGTGGAATTAGCGTTTCAGGGAAATAACAAGCAAACAAGCATACAAACAAAGCTACATTCAGCAGGCCTGGATCTAGTCTATGCTACAGCAAACAAGGTGTACCAATTTCAGTAAGAAACACTTCAAATATGCCGGCACTATAAGCGTTTAGCCAGTAATTCCCAGCTCAGACGGGCAGAGACCAGCCTCTCCTCCCACAAGAGTGCAGACCATGAACCTTCTTAATGTAAAATAACTGGCCTGAAGCCCAAGTGCTTAAACCGGAAGTAATACACTTTTAGAATAACAGACACTGAGCCCTTAATCAGCAGTTCCCAACTTAGATGGATGTAAGCTACCTGTCCTGCCACCACAGTATCCTTGACATTTAATGTAACTCACCCTCCTGTCATAGTTAGTTCCATGTTTTGGGGCTGTCAAGCATGGTATGAGGTGTAACCTGGTAGTGCTAGGGTGCTCTTGTGAGTCTTGAACCTGTTGTCTGTTACTGCACAGATATCAACATTCTCCATGCTGACTAGAGTTTGGACTGCATGCATCTTGTGGTTTACATGTCCGGCATTGAGTATCATTACTTCCATTTTCTTATCCCCTGTGCTACCTATGTAGGTGGCCTTGTGTTTTCAGCCTTACCACCAGGATGCAAAGATGTGCAGACATTACACTATGGTAATTAATAGTGTTGTACAAAACAATACAATGACAATCATACTGTTAATGCATCAGGCATGCTGGGATATACCCACAATGATATCATTACACTGTACTGTTGACAACATGATAATATTACTGCACTTCTATGTAGTCACCCTGTGCATCAGCACCATGTTAACCTGTTCCTGCATCAATGTTACAGATTGCAGGAGGTGGCACAGTTTCATCATATGCACAGGGTGTGTACTTGGTATGCCCGAGTCTGCCACTGATACAACCAATCGACATGTATGTGTGTGTGTGTTAGTGAGGGACAACAGTACAAAATGGGGCAATGTAGATGCGGTGTGTGCGTGTATGTGTTAGCCCTAGGTGTTAGCATTATGCATGTGTGTATGCATGCACACAGTTCCACCTCGTGGCTGCCATATACGGGTGTTTGCGGACAGCCACAGACTGTACCTGCCAGGTCATACAGATCACTGTCTCTGGCCACAGACACGGTACCTGTGCCTGGCAGGAGTGCTACGGACAGTATCAGGTACTAAGCCAGACTGGGTACTGTCATCAGAAGCAGGTGGTTGATGACTGGAGACATGTCCCTGCTGGGACTGTCCAGAGCCACGTGCACGTGGTCTCCTAGGGTGGTCTGATGACAGCACAGACCCAGCATTGCTGGGGCTGGTACTAGCACTATGGGAGCGGCTACAGGTTTGTTGTCGTCCGCGACGACTGCCAGCTGCTGATGTTGCTGGCATACGTCCACGTCGACGCCTCAACCGGCCTGCATTGCCCTGGCTCATGGACATGTAGTTGTGGAACAGATCTAATGTATTCCCCCAAAGTCTGTCAATGACCTCGGTGAAATTACGGATGTCAGCCGCAATGTCACTCATAGTGTCATTCATAGCAGTGCAATGTGCTCTCAGCTCCCTCAGACCCTGTCTGGTGTACCGTTCCATATGTGCCTGTGCCTGCATTACAGCCCGGAACATAGCTGAGGTTGAAAGACCTCTGTCGGCACATCTGACAGGGGCAGTACGACCACGGATGCTCCCACGAGAACCCCCGGACATCTACCTGTGTGGCACCATGTCAGGACTCTGGCCATGGCTGCTGTCAGGGGATGCATGTGCCACTGATACCACATTACCCTGGCCAATGCCCATTGTATGCTGTCTCTCACCTAAGGACATTGGTGACAATGGATGTGTTGGCAGGATGACTGTGCGCATTGATGGGGTTGACTGCTGTGTACTGTCAATTGGCTGACCAACAACAGACTCTGTCACACCTCCCTGTGCCATTACACATGTATCATCATTATCACTATCCCCAGCAGTGGATTCAGGTTCCCTGCTGCACACCACCAGAGCAACACCAGAACCTGTGAGAAGAAGACAGGAAACACAGTTTACAATGTGTGCACAATGTTACCACAGCTGCACACGGGCACATGCACACATGCAAACATGGGCACATGCACACATTTCAAATGCACACATGCACACATGGGCACATGCACACATGCACACATGGGCACATGCACACATGCGCATATGCACACATGGGCACATGCACACATGCACACATGCACACATGGGCACATGCACACATGGGCACATGCACACATGCACACATGGGCACATGCACACATGCGCATATGCACACATAGGCACATGCACACATGCACACATGCACACATGGGCACATGCACACATGCACACATGCATGCATGGGCACATGCACACATGCACACATGGGCACATGCACACTCCTCAGTACATGAGATACAAACACACAGGCATAAACACACCTGCAATCCAACACATAGCAATACTGTTTGAGGGTATTATTACTATTATTATCATTAGTATTAAAAGTATTGTTATTACACAATCACCAGCATGGATTGGCTGCCTTGCTGTTACACCAGAGGGGCCTGCACAAATAAGACATTTATTGTCAGTGGGCACAACTGTTCCATTGATACTGTGAGTATGATACAGTTCAGTAGTACAACAGTTGGCTTTCACAGGTCTACTGCTGATATTGAGAATATCAATCTTGCACAATAATTTCATGGATAACAGCTACAAACACAGTACACATCTCACACGTGCATAAACTACCAGTGTAGAGAACAGTCAACTATAGATATGGCATGTTACCTGCACGGTCCATGTCCACATGCTGGGTGGCTCCAGCCTCCATCATTACACATGTCTGCGGATGTTGTTGTTGTTGGGCTGGAGCCACAACACTTAGGAGGACCCCCTCCAGTCAGGTGAGGGGGGGTATAGCTGCCCCGCCACCTGTGGCAAGCTGTTACCTGTGAATATCAGACGCACGCTGACAGACATTTCTAATTAAATCACTGCAGTGATGGCGTACCTGCTCATATGTCCAGTTATGCATGCCTATGTCATTTACCCGACGGACAAGGTCTTGCCACAGTGCAGCCCTCTCCTGCTGGTTTTGGCTGGTGTGGGAAAAGAGTGTGGCAAAATCCCGCACCAGGCTCTGGTGTATCTCCTCTTCCTCTGCAGCAGAGTATGAGGGGTTGGGCTGATGCACCATCACCCTGGAAGGAAAAGAAAAATATGTGAGCGAGTGATATGGCACACATAACACTCTACTGTAGTGATATCACTGAACTGCCATATATAGCATCTGTCTGTCTATTGGGGGATACATATGTAAATGACCACATATCAGTGCTCAGCCAACAACTGTGTGACAGTGCCTGGCACACTCCATACAACATACTAGTATACACCAGCAGTCAGCACACCATTTGAGGTCCAATGCACAACCTCACACTGGGGGTTTGTATCAAGGTAATGGATGGGGAACATTGTCAACCCATGCAATGCATGCAATGCACAGTTAAAATTTCAATGTTAATGCACCCTAGTCTTTGTGGCCATACCCCTACCTACACCACAGTCACATACAGGAACCACAGCACAACATATGGCAATGTAGTATGTTTGTATCCCAATACCTGACACATCTTTCTCTGGCCTCACACCAAGGGCACACACTACCATGACAGACACAAAGTCATGCTGAGCAATCACACCATTACAGACCTTGCACACAGTCAGTGGCACACTCATTCCACCTCACATAGTTGGTAATGCAATGAGTACATGTGTGTGTGCATTGTGTCACAGGTAGGTAGTATGCTATTGGCCCTGGGCCTACAGCAGGTTACTGTTATGCTACCCTGCCCCTTGGGACACATGTAATGTGATTGTACTTGCTCCTGTCAAACAGTTACACAGGGTGACTCATATGACATATTACCTATCTGCATAACATTCAACAGGGGTATGTCTGACATCTACTAATGAAGAGCCTTGCTTCTTAATGCTGGGTAGTTTACTCCAGAGTATGGCTTATTTGTGGGTAGGAACCTGTACCTCCACCATGTGCTCTTCACTGCGGTGCCAAGGATGACAGACATAGGTCATTTAGGCTGGGGATATTGTGAGGTGTTACCCTGGTTGTTGGACAACTGTTATGGGTGTGACTTAACTATGTATATCCAGCAGTGGTAACCTCTGTGTAGGTAGTATGAAAGGCAATTTATCTGTGGTTTTGTCATTCACTCTGCATAGGTAATGTGTTTGAGGGCGTTATCACTGTTTGTTAGGTATGACCGTGTCCTTCTCCCTTTCTGTAGTTGTCATGGGAGGTACATACCGTGTAGGACATTGTGAGGTGTAGAGGGATACAGTGACCTACATTTCCCTAGCTGACACACCATTTGTGCTGACATGTACCATGTACAGGGATTACAAGACTAGTGTGCCACTGTGAATATCAAAGGAGAGGCTATTGTACACTTGTTTCCCATGTTCCCTCCTGACACATCCAGTAGTAGGCAGGCAACCACCTATGTGGTGGTTAGTGGTGTAAGTGTTTTGGAATGGGGTATGGTACTCCAGTATCCACACTGGTGTTCAGTCCATGCCTTTGTCACCAGGCACCTGTTGCAATACATCTGCACACATGTGCCTCTCTCAGTATATATATATATATATAGAGAGAGAGAGAGAGAGATATTCATATACATACATATCTCTAGACATTCATATCTGTCTGTATATGTGTATGTATCTATATATATCTATATATGCATGTGTCTATTACATATATATGTATATACATATTCTATCTATCTATATATATATGTCTATCTATTTATACATCCCTCTCTATCTATGTACACATATATGCATATTATATATATATATATATATATATATATATATATATATATATATATATATACATATACATATATAAATATACATATACATATACATATATATATATATATATATATATATTTTTTTTTTTTATTTACACATACGAATACACACACTGACATCCTGCTAAACATCCATTACTGTACAACCTACATTGTACGTTGCACTACAACCTACATTGATATGTGCACATAGCAACCTTCAAATACATATGTATGTCCAGCCTTCACTAACAGTTGCAGTATGTCCCCTGCCCTATGCACATCTTCATATATATATATATATATATATATATATATATATATATATATATATAGATACAGACTGCTAACACATATGGAGGGGTCACAGTATGTAGATTATTAGATTATGTAGTTTACATTACCTTTGTTTCTCACTGCTGTTTGTGATGGCTTGCTGCTTGGTGGCCTGCTGATGGTTAGCTTGATGTTTTTTTTTTTTTTTTTTTTTTGGTGTCTCTCTCTGTGTCTCTGTGTCTCTCTCTCTCTCTCTCTGTCTCTCCCTCCGGTTGTTGCAATGAAAGTATTGCATGTGTTGGCTAGGAGTACAGGCTGCTTTTGTAGGTATCTGCACATGTGCACGTGATGGCCTCTGCACCAATTGTTAGCCAGCATTTACTAATTGCATGCAGCCTGCTGTGTGGTAATTGCAGTTCTCACTGTGATTTCAGGACAGTGCTATAAAATGTTAGGTTAGGTAGGCGTAGCCCTTTCCGATTTTCAAGGTGGGGACCATGCTGGTATGCTGTGGACACTGTTCTGTGAGTGTAAAGGTTAGTATGTCTCTCATATTTAAGGCTGTGTTGTAGGCACTGAAATGTATGTTGTACTGAAACCTGACTATTGCTTCCTCCAGTTCATTCTTCTCAGTGTCTATGTTAACTGACACCTAATAATACTAATACTGTTTAAATGGGAGTACGTGCTTTCCTGTGGGACTTGTGGATTAACTGGTATACAGCAGTGGCTCTTGCAATTTGTTGCCATGGCTTCACTATTTAACCTTTACATTCACTCCTTGAAGGACTGCTAGGTGTCTTTACTAGAATGTGTTGCTATGGCTTTCCTATTTTCCATTTACATTCACTCCTTGTAATGCTTGCTAAATTTCTTTCAGAAGCAATTCCGTATATGTTTGGTGTGGTTTGGTGGTACTGCATGCAGTCTGGTCTGGCCAAGGTGTAGGGCTTGACACCTACAAGGGTATTTTATTTTGCTGCTGAGCAGTAGTGGGGCCTTGTACTTTGTACTAACAGTTATGGATAGCAGGCACATGCAGCACTTGTAAACTGCTATACTGTCCTTATTTTATTAGTTGGCTACTCCTTTGATATTTCTGGGTTGTACTCCTACATGAGGGTGTGCTTGTGGAAGCTATTCTACAGCTATTCACAGAGTGTGTGACAGCAGACAGAATGATATGCCTGTGAGTTTGTGACACTTGCAGGCCCCAGATACTCTCAGGTGTATCTTTTATCAGCCTCAGGGAATGGTACATATCAGTGGGATACTCCCGTGATATATTTCAGATATTCTGCAGTTGTGACTGTGGGGTATTCTGAGCATTTGTATTACTACACCATTTCTGACATGCAAGTAGTGCATACTTTAAGTAATTGACAGTTACCATTACGTGGGATTCCACACCTTTTTGCCTACTGTTAGTACATTTTACAGGGAGTCAGTGGGGCGCAGTTAACATTTGTTTTCAAATCAGGGACATCCCTGTAAATCAGTCACAGTTGCGAGGTCTGGCCTCTTACCTATTCAAATATGGCAGTGTTTATCCTGCTCTGATAGTGTGTGAGGTTTGCAAGGTGCTACTGTCACATTATTACCTACTACCTACCTACTAGCATGGCTGTTTCTCTTCTCACACTAATGTTATGCAAATCCACAAGAATTGCCAGTAAAGATACAAGAAAAGCTTTGTGTAATAGTCTTCATATATTCCCTTTACATTCAGTCGTACTATTACATGATATATTGCTTTCAGCACAAAGTTCTTGTATATCAGTCATGGCTTGGTAAGTCATGCAGACTAGTGTTTCCAAGGTCCTGGGTTCGAGACTGACAGATGAATTTTATTTTGCTGCTGAGCAGACTACAGGCCTTGTCATTCAGAGTGACTAAGGCACTTTTAAGCAGTTGTAAGCGGGTTAGCGCTGGTTTGCGCGGAGCTCATGCATGTGCAGTGCCGCTTGGCTTCGTGCACACATGCTTAGCTAAGCGCACACAAGCGCACACCCGCTTACAACTGCTTAAAAGTGCTTACTCTTGCGCACACCCACGCTAATTTCTTTGAAAGAAAAGAAAATGGGAAGACAGGAAAGTGGTGAAAAAGGGGGCACAAACAGGGTAGGACAGTAGGAAAACAAGCTCGGGATTTGCAGGAAGGATGTAGGAAAGGCCCATAGCTGCCCATTTCTTTATCAGCAACAGCTGTGCATATGTCTGTAATTTGGTGTGAAATTTGAAACCTTCCACCCCTGAGAGAGGGGTGAGGACAACAAAATATGTTGTACAGCCAATTGTAATTACCAGTTCACATGTCCAGCAGACATGTCTGCAAAATGGGCAGCTATGTATGGGGCATAATTTTTTTTGCGGGAACAGAGTGCCCTTTTTTTATTTTTTTTCAGGTGAGAGTGGAATGTGAGGTACAGGAAGTAGGTATATTTGGGGAAGTAGGTAGGGGTGGTTAACAGACAAGACAAACAAAACGCATACAGGGGAGGAGTATGACAAATGTGGGGGGGAAACACAATTGACGGGGATGTATGTTTGGATATCACGAGCCCATGAGCCCACAGATGGCAACAGTGGAACTGAGATCCCCACCCATGGGCAGTTGCCACTGCGCCTTCACTGCCCAGGATGGGGCTGTGCTGGGGGCTGTGTAGGACGTGCAGCAGGCACACCCATGAGTTGCACCACTCGTGCCTCAAGCTGGTGTAGGGGTTCAAGCACAGAATGCCTGATCTAGCTACGCACCACAGACCGGACACTTTGTAGGGTGAGTGGACAGTCTCCTCCGGCCATGCTTGCAGAGGGGGGACGAGCCCCACCCCCTGCAGCGCTTCCACCCAAAGGTGGCACAGGGCCACCGGAGGAGGTTCCGGCCTGGGCAATAGTGCCAGGTGCACTCGCCAGCTGAGGTGGGAGAGGTGGGTCCGCTGGAACCCGCCTTCTCTGTTGTCCTATGTTTAGCAATATTTTATGACATTTTGGGTTAGTAACAAACAATACCATTCAAAATTAGTTGTAACAGCATGCATCAGTATTCCCATTAACCAAACACCCATGAATTCCAAACATTGAACAGCAAGCATAACACATGCATATTTTGAACAACAGTACACAATCCAACAGCATGCAGGGTTGATTGATGGCAAAAGGCCATCAGGTTTGGATATGTGAACACGGCACATGCATCAACATACGTGCAAATATGTTTGAACCAACAGGACAAATGTCCATAGGAATTAATTGTGAATACACATACCCAGTTTGTTGTGGAATGGCATTATTTGTGAATATAGGGTAGGGTGAAGAAATATTTCATTAACAACTTCAACTACCTATACATATGCTGTACATCTCTAGTAGCTGCAGATATATATACCCTACAGGTCTTAGTACAGTTTCCTATATGTAACCTTAGGAATGTTGGTGATGGGACTGTGACTGCTACAGTAATATACATTGCATTTGTATTCATACACATTCATATCTGGCTGTGTTCAGGTACAGCATCCTACTACATTTGATTTATATGGCTCTAGATAATTGTGGATGTTCATTATTTCATACAACCATACTATCTCCATATTGCAAGGGTACAGCAACATATCCAAATTGTGGGACAGACACATTCCAGCTTCAGTACTTTATTACAAACATTTCACTGTTTGGTTGTGGCTGTCTCATTCATTTCATTATGTACTGACTGCAGTATACTTTATTCAAGAGTTATGACAGCTTTCTTGGTCGATTCATACCTCTTTCTTACACTCTCACTTGTTTTATTTTTACAATTCAGGATGGTACTTAATTCTAGGCGTTATTAACATGTCTTACTTGGTTACAACAATCCTTTCCAACAGACTCACTTGTTTCACATGGCAGATTTTAAAAGGTGATGTATTTGACACATGTCTATTGTCTTTAGCTTGTTTACCACTAATTTTCAGGCTGCAGCAGGTTATCTGATATTACAAAACAGGTGGAAAATCTTTATTTCAGACTTGTTTAATTTTTATTTCTAGATTACAGGCTGCATCACATATCTAATCATACAGTACTAGCAGAATCTTTCTTCTAGTGTTATTTGAACTTTATTAATATGTAACTACACTGAACTCTTTTACAAGCTGTCTCACTTTTATTGTATAACAATTACAGGAAAATAATTACTAACCTGCCTGGTGGCGCAACCGCTCCAGCCTATCACCATAGGCTCACCGATTCGTGGAACGCACACCTGCAGCTGTAATATAAATGAAGTAATATTGGAACATACATCTCCATAATATCAGCTAGGATAATTTCTTACATATGTAATTACATGGATACTTACTCAGTAGTGGGGTGTTGGGCATTTGCCGGGCCTCCTGGATCCAACGGTTCAGTTGGTCCTGCTTTCGTCTCTTCAGGTCCACATGGTGGTGACGGACCTGTTCACCAGTCCTTGGTATGCCTGTGGCACTGGTGAGATCATGTGCCAACCGGTTCCACGCCTCTGCCTTGTACGCTCCCCACAGAACCTGGCCCTGCATGAGTTGAGCCTCATGATCGTGGACTAGGAGCCAAACCATATATTTGGACTCCTCAACACCCCACCTCTGTGCTCGGAAGTGACTGCCCTCTCCTACACCTGCCATCCTGACTGCAAATAGGTTCCACAATCAGTTATGCTATGTATTCCAGTCTATGGGGCTTATATATGCCGTTTTTCCCGCACTTATCTGTGATTGGCCATTTTGGAAATGTATCAGCTTAAAAAAACCTGCTTTGTCATGCTTCTATTTCCATTCATTCATATATATATATATATATATATATATATATATATATATATATATATATATATATATATGCTAATACTGCATTTTTCAGTACAGCTGTCATGGCTTAGTGGTTCAGTACTTTGACTATGATGCACAGTATCCTGGGGTCGAGCCTGGGCATTGCTTTTTTTTATTTTACTACTGTCTAGACAGGCTAGGAGATGTGTCTGTGTAAAGGCGGCTTTGATACAGGTTGCTCAACGTTGCCTGCCGGTAAGCCGGTTGGCTCGCTGCGCAGCTCCGCGCAAATGGGTTACGCTGGTTAATGCATTATTTGGCTATGAGCACGCATATTACACTATGAGAAATGTTGCTCAACTACGGGCACACAGTTTCAGCGTGTTAAAGCACTGCTCAACTCCGGGTACTCATATTACACCTGTTAAACCACTGCTCACCTGCGGGCAATCATACTCAGCTTGTTAAAGCGCTGCTCAGCTATGGGCACTTCTAAAATTTCTTTTTTTTATTGAATCAGATTTCTTCAAAAATACATGGCCCATTTCATTACATTTTACTTAAATTATAGTTATCTATATATACATATATGTCAGGAGATTGTTTCGTGCTTATTTCACTAAAAATAGAAAATGATGTTGTTGGGGCTCGAACTGTGACTACCTCCTCTTTGGCCTACGTCTCTACTGCTACGCTATTGCTACTTGGCTTGATTTACATATTTAGATCTTATATGCTTTTCCAATGAGTGCTAACTGTGACTGAGCGAAAGGCACACCCGCGCAAACGAGCGCAATTACGGGCAAACATTTTTGAAATTATAAAAAAAAAATTAAACTGTTGATTTTTACATTTTACATTACAGTTGGGTTTATAGTCTGTGGGGGCATGTGTGCTGTTGTGCTTCTTGACATTTCTGTGGACTCGCTTGTGGGTGTTTCCTTTTGGGACTGTGATTCTTCTGGGGGCGTGTCCCTTTGCAGGACTCGCCATGCAGACATGCCCCCTACTTTCCTACATGGACCATGTTAGCCTACGGTGTGATTCAGCATGCCCTCATGAATATGCATGGCATGCTGACATCACACCGTTTAACTGCAGCCTCCGTGTAAGACTTGCTAACTCTTACACGGAGGTTTCGTGAATCCTGCCCATTGTGTCATTCATCTATTTATTATCATGGTTCTGGTTGGCAGACTGGAATCATGTGATTGTTTTAGAATGATTTTTAAATAGTGGGAAGGGGAAGTGTCTGTATTTCTGAAGAAGTTCTTATTAAATAGAATGAAAGCACTAAAGAGTGGTGTTTTTTCTGCCTTGTCTGTGTTTCATCAGTGTATCGTTTGATTTATTTAGTTCCTGTGTTTGGCTCATTTTGTGTTTATGGTAAAACTTATGGCTGGTGAAGAATATTCACAGGACACTCTCTTGAACTTAACCTTGCATCCTACTTCTAGCTCTGAAGGAGTTTCTTTTTTAGTGGAATACTTAGCGAAAGCAGTTGCTGATGCCATCTGACAAAGTTTGACTTTGAATTCATTTTCAGGAAGTACTGGACCGTTTAGAGGTGTGACGCAGCCTGTATTTCCTATCACTAGTGCTTCATTTTACAGCTCTAATGGAGGAGGTTTTAAAGAGTCACGGAAGTGCCTAGACAACTTATCAACTCAAACAGCACAAATAACTTGTAGGAAAATGTTTTTAAAGAGCCAGGAAATCTTTTTACTGACAACAATGTCGAGAGCAGATTAAGTGCTGTTTCTGTAAATGGGTTCAGTTTTTGTAAGACAAATATTTTTAAGCTAGAAGAGTTGTTGGTAAAATACGTAATGCTGCAACTGGAAGTTTTATATTTAGATGAATGGTTGAAAAGGAAATGTGTGCTGCAAGGTTTAAGAGTCTCCACATTTTCCAGTTGTGTAAAACATGAAGACTCCGTGTACAACAAAGTGGTGGCTTATTTTGATAATATGGGGTTTTCTATCATGAAGGCCCTGGTAAGACAATATCAAAATGACCTGGTCAATCTAAGGACACAAATAAACTGTTTGGGCAAACAGATAAGGTCTTCTGACAGTTTTAACTCTTTGGTCAGTCTATATTTGGGTATTAATGCCAAAGTCAGTCAGCATAGAGCCACTGTTATTAATAGAAAGCAAAGGAAACTTTGGTGGGATGTTGAAACCTATGCTACTAACTCGGTTTACCCACTAAAGAACAATATAGATTCTGATAATGAAAGCCAGGTGGGGGCCGATGGGGTTTCTAAAGCATTACAAATTAATCGGACTTAGTGGTGATAATGTGGAAGGGGTGTAATTGTTGTACAAAATGTAAATTCTGTGCCAGAAAACAGTTCTTCACCATCTGGAACATTACAAATGCGCCCTTTTTTAGTGGACCAATATGGCAACAAAACGCACTCCAAAATGGTCCAGCAATGTTCAAATGAAGGGGAAGGGCAAAACAAGGAAGCAGAAAAAGAGTTGAGATTTGAGATGGACATTTTGAATCTAAGTAAACAAACATTATCTGTGGACATGATATCTTTATTAAAAAACGGCTTTTCATTTATTCCAGCTGTTTCAGTGACTATTACAAATTTAATTATTGACTTTAAACTATATTTAAGAAAATTTAATTTGCAGTATGTTATGAATGATTTGCCTAAACCTAACACTTCTTACAAGGGTCCTAAAAAGCATAGTACCCTGAACCCCCCTCTAAATTCCACTTTACAAGTTTTTAATAATGCTTGTGAATTTGATTTCAGAAATAGATTGAGATCGAAAGTGAAGGTGGATAATCTTAAGTAGTGGTGAAAGAAAGGCCTTAGAAGAATTGGCCTCAAATCATGACTTGAGAATTATGAGGGCAGATAAGGGGAGCATGTTGGTTTTAAAGGACATGGTAGATTACAATTTAGCTATGCTAAATTTGTTAAGAGATGGAAATAATTATAAAGTTGTAACAACTGATTATATACAAGGATGTTATTCTAAAACTGACCAGTGGTTGTTTGATATTTCAGCCAAGGAAGTTTGGATTATTCAACGTATGATTTTTTGAGTGTGCCATATCCACATTTTTTTTCAGTATTCCGAAAGTTCATAAAAATAAGTTTCAACCCCCGTTTAGGCCTACAGTAGCAGCTGGCTTTAGTAAAACAGAATCAATTTCTGTGTGGTTAGATTACTCCCTAAATCAGGCTTTTAAGTCCTATATTCAGGAATCTTGGCACCTATTGGAAACATTGAATAATTTAGACACTTTTGAATCGCCTTTTTCTTTTGCTTCTTTATATGTAGCATCGCTATACAGTTGGCTAAAGGTAGATATACATGCCAGACTAAATGCATGGTTTATGCTGCTAACTGTAATTCATGTAATAGTTTTTACACTGGAAAAACTATAGGAGCATTGAACAAAATAATTTATGAACACACACTGGCTATAAAGAAAAAGAATAATGCCTTGGCCAGTCATGCATTAGTATGTCCAGATTTTAAAAAGTTTTCATTTCATGTTTTGGACAAAGTGAATGATAGTTTTTTATCTGGTGACTTTAAAACACTGATTGAGTGTTGTGAAAGTGCCTGGCAGATAAAGCTTAAGGCAGATTATACACCTGGCTTAAATGAAGCCATTAATATAAAATCTTTTTTACAAATTCAAAGGATTTATTAGTTAGAGATTAATTTAGAACAATCATTTTTATTGTGCATTATATTAATTTAGTGTAAATTTATATGTGTGCACATTGTGTCATTTATCTAGTTATTATCATGGTTCTGGTTGGTAGACTGGAATCATGTGATTGTTTTAGAATATTTAAATAGTGGAAAGGGGAAGTGTCTGTATTTCTGCAGAAGTTCTTATTAAACAGAATGAAAGTGCTAAAGAGTGGTGTTTTTTTCTCCCTTGTCTGTGTTTCATCAGTGTGTCTTTTCGTTAATGAAAATGTATGTATCTTATTATTTCAGCTTTCATATACTGCGTAACAGTTTTATTATCACTATGTCACAAATTTTACCCTAATATTTGGTTTAACATAATATAAAGACAGGTTTATGACTTTATTTTTAACCTGGGTATAAAGATACATATCTAAAGCATAGCTTAACTGAGTTGATGCTAAATCAGTCATAAAGAAATGCATCTATTTAGTCATTCAAAGGGGCACTTATATTCATTGTAATATGCAATCCAAAAACAGGTTAAACATTTTCAAGATAGAGCTCTGTGTCTGCATTTTAGACCAGAAATTGCAGCCTAACTGCAGTGCAAGTACACAACCACAATATGTTCTGCAACAGTCAATGGCTTTACTATAAAAAACAGTTCCTGAGAGACACTTTTAAGTATGGGAAATGCAGGCTTACATGAATATAACAGTAACCAAAACTGCATTATAGTATGCTTCCACTAGTAGAGGGTATAGGACATTGGTCAGAGAGGGTTATTCATTCCTACATGCCCAGAATATATCTGTATTAAATCGACATTACATCATAAGTAAAAATCCTATGTATGAAAATTGGTTTTGTTATTGTTACTGGAAAGATGCTACTACCAAACCTTCTTATTCTGACTATGGAAACTTCAGTAGTAAGCTATAATTAAATCATTACATTTGCAGTGAGTTGTGGGTGCATTTTGGTACCCTAATGCTCAAAAATGCTTTACTGAATTTTTTATGAAGAGCTTTGCAAGAGGGATGATGTGCGCTTTCACGCACCATTACCAAATATACAGTTTTATAGGCATTTTTACATTAATATGCTTGTATGTTAGATTATTCTTGGTGTCCTTAGAAGTCAACATATGACTTTTCTACAAGTAGAATAATTCCAGAATATTGTTCCGGCAGGTTTTTTCCTCAAGGTTATATTTCTTGAAGTTTCAATTAGCTGAAACGTGCTGGTCAAATTTTCACCTCAGCAGAACAATAAAAAGCACTTCCATTTCTTCTTACTTATGTGTACTATCTCTATGGTTGCACTAGTACAAAGAAATGAAACAACTACACAATTTCAATCTCTACCACATGTAAACAGCTACAAAATTAGAAGTGATTTTCTTTAAAGAGTAGCATTTGGGTAGTTTCACATCAAGGTGTTGAAACATTATCCAGTTTATACTCAACCAAATGAGTATAGGTAAGCCCTTGAGTATATCTATAGTGAGCTGGGATTTCATCATAAAAAAATAGCATGCACTTTTTCTAGAAAAGGGGAAATCTTTGGTCAATGGAAGGATGCAACAACCAAAAACTTCTGTACTACTCATGGCAGAATGGTCAACCTAAATTCACCAATGAGATATGTTTAAATCAATGGCCTAATAGCAGATATAATTTTATCTTGCAAAATCATTGTGCCATCTTCAGCACTGAACCACATTTAAGTCCTTAAGGGCAGTACGTCAGTCTTACATTTTATAAATGAGTGTCCAATAATTCATTATTTTTTTTTCAAAGAACATTCAAAATGGGAGTATCATATGATCTTTTATACACAGTGCCAAACGTGGAGTTTACAGGGATGTCATAGTTGCGGTCTGCTGTGTTGCATTATACAAGGCTTTCATTATAGGTGGTAACACAACTTTTGTAGGGAGGTAAACGCATTGCATGTTTAGAGTATACTGTAAGAACCCATTTTAACGAAATAGACAAATGGCATATAGTTGCTCCAGAAAAAGGATAATTTCTATAACTACAAAGCTACCACCAGCAGAACTCCCTATACTAACAATGGCAATATGGTCAAGATCAACTTCATTACTGAACCAAAGTGAAATCCTAAAGGGCAGAATGACAGCTTTAGGTACATTTTGTACCCAAACATCAATCTCTTCCCACTAAGGTTTATGAAGTTTTATTAAGTTCTGCAAAAGGCTGTTGACATATGACATGTTATGCTTACTTACCTTAGTAGCATTTCACAGTGACTGAATGTCATATTGCATTATATATTTTCCACTACTATAGCATATATGAGCACCTCAAGGACAAAAAGGTAATGCATGTGCAGAATTCACCTGTACTGAGGTATCATTACATCAGATGCACAAATCATAACTGCATATATTTCTCTTGAAAAGAAAATTACTTTGACAGCAGAAAGAAGCCAATACCTAAACTCCCTGCACTGGCAATGGCAGCAGAGTTTCAGTAACTCAAACAGTGAGCTGTATTTAAATCTTTAATATGAGAATGGTCTGAGTGCCTTCCATACCTTAGAATTTAAGTAAAGGCCTCAGAATATTTACCATGAAAGGTGAAAAGGTAGAATGACATATGACATTTGTGCATAGGTACCAAATACAAGGTTCTACAAACATCACAGTGACAGTCTGTCAGAGTGTATAATATTTGATTTACATTAAGGAGTAACATATAACTTCTTTCCAGGGTGTGGGAAGTAGTGCATATCCAGAGAATATCTGCTCTGGGTTGGTAAAATGATACACATTTCTACAGAAAAGGAAATATTTTTTCACTGAAAGATACCAATACCAAAATTACTGACTGGTAATATATTTGGGTCAACTTTAGCACTGAGTGACTGCCTTAGCTGCATTTTTTTTCCTGTGCATAAAAGCGTAATTCCCTAAAAATGATTACTTAGAAGTATCAAAGGAGGACTGACCTGTGCCTTTTGTGTATATCTATGTACCAAATGCAATGTTCATTGTAACATTTTGGCCAGCAATATAACTCACTTCAATTAAATATAAATTATTTATATTCGGGTTGCAGTACACTGTGCTTCTCTAGAATAAATGTCTATTTTTTCTGAACATGGATGTTTTTATCACTGAATTGATGTTTGACTCCTCCCAAAAATGTAAACTTATATGCAGTAGCATCCATTATATGTGTCTTTAAATTAAAACCTGGGATTACCATCAATGTACATGTACTACTTGTGTTGCATTACATTTTTTGAAAAATTACTATACAATCTTGAATGATTTCAGAGGTGTGGTCCTATACTCACAGAACCTACCTGCAGTCTTATGCTGGTATTAAGCTACTCTGGATTTTTGCCATATGGTTCATAACAGACATGTACAGTTGATACTGATAAACTCATTAATCAGAATCATAGTATCCTTCTGTTGTTGGGACATCAGAACTTGAAATAAGAAAAGACTTCCTTAACAATTGAAAATGGCTTTTATTTTACAGCTGAGCACTTTAATCCTCATATAACAGAACTTCTTAAATATATCAAAAAGTACACTTAAATAAGTACCAGACTGACACGACTGAAGTCAGCAAACCATAACCATCATGTGAAATCACATGATATGAAGTAATTATCTATCAGGTAAATTTTTAAGATAACACTTAATGGCAGCAAAACTTTAACCCAGGATACTTGTCAGCAATAGTCAGTAACTGCCATCTGAGTTCCACTGCTTCCAAAAGGGTGATAAAAATCACATCTCCTATGACCTACGCACAAAAGAACGACAATAAATGATAAAAATGTTTTAAAACTTTGGCCAGTAATACTATGTTTACGAATTATATTGTTGCAATAATAGTGCTCATAGAGATGCATTGAGAGCTGCTGCATGGTTGTACTCATGTAGAAACCTTCCAAGATCAAGAAAGTGGCCACATAAACCACAGTGGTACTATTACAGTTGCAGTGACATCTAGCCCCAATCATTCTATTTAATTATGGAAGACTCAATGTTGGGCCCACACTGATGGGATGGTACCACTTACAGGTGTCACGTGGATATGTTCCACTAGGTTTATAGGCATCCAAAAGTCCATTAAGGTAATGATCTTTTTCTGAAACATATATATATGGATCCCTATCAGATGAATAAAGTTTCAAAACTTCAAAATTCATATGGTCGGGACCATATGCTCAAAGTTTTGAAACTTTGAACATTTTGAATCGATATTGCAGTACAGCATGGATTGGGAAACTTACCCTTTTCCTCATTGTAGTGTGAGCTTGGATTTGGTATATTTAATTTGCAGGGGGTATTGGGGTGCAGGGGGCTTGTCCTCCTGCAAAAACATAAAAAAGAAACTTTTTGTCTTTATTTTTTTTTAATGTTTGGCTTTCCAAAAATTTGATTAGGGTTAGGGTGCGGGTCATAGTAAGGGGATAGCTAGTAGGGCTATCCCCTTACCATGACCCATGCCCTAACCCTAAGGTCTGTGACTACCACACCCGCCATGTTAAATGTTTGCTTTTAAAATGCAAATATAAGTTTGTAAAATCAGGAACTGTGAAATCTCTACATGGTAACATCTAGTGTAATAGATATATTAAAAATGCATCAAAGATAGACAGTTTCCCATTCCATTTAAAAAGTTATCTATGCAATGCTAATTGAAACTTAATGTTACCATATATTGGGTGCTTGTGCAGTGATTCAGTTTTTCACTGTGAAAAACAAATGACTAACAAAGGCTGCAGTGAGTTTGCTTGCTGTACCAGTGGATTTAAAAAAAATGAACTCTGTTTTGAAGCTCCCATGGCATATAGTTAAACAAAATGGAGGACAATGCACATCACTGTGTACTTTGGTGACCCTGAACACATATCTCAGTCTAGTATTCTCTATTAAAAATAATCATTAAAAACATCCATGGGTTTGTACCCTTGACACAATAAATCTGTTAAAGTGCCACAAATTATTGCATATTTCTTCTGAATAAATAGTGGTCCACCTGCTTGTAACTAGAAGTATCTGACAGTAACTTTTTCATTTTGTGGATGAACTATGTAGTGCCCATGTTACCTGTACTATTACCTTTGTCTGCCTACATAAATCAAATGTTAGACATTCTATATAAATTAATCAAACCTTCCTTTTCTTTGGTGGTTAAGTAAAAAAAATGATTTTATGTAGCTTTATTATTGAGCAAAGCTCTAAGCTTATTAATACATGTTTATAAAAGCCCCAACATATTTGAAAATATGCTCTTAAATTCATTTTGCAAGCATATAAGTATTGCCTTCTTTGTAGTTCTTTCTCTCTATCCCTCTGCCTCATAACCTACTTTTCTGGAATTCTTTGTTTCTCTGGTTCAATATGGCAACTGTAGTCAGTAAATGTAATACCATTAGGAAACATAAAGGTATAAGCTGAGAGGAACTTGACCAGACCTGATGCACTGGTCTAAATAAAGCTTTTTTGTTGCTGAGTAACTTGTATTTAGTAAGTTGATACACATACACACACACATTTATCAATATATATATATATATATATAGAGAGAGAGAGAGAGAAAGAGAGATCCCTATCAAAGGTTCTAAACTTTGAAAGGCATATAGCTGGGACCATATTATCAAAGTTTTGAAATGGTGAACGTTTTGAATGGAGATCGTGGTACAGCGTAGAATGGGAAATTTACCCTTTTCAGCAATGCAGTCTGATCTTGGAGTTGGTATACTTAATTAAAAGGGGGTGGGGACACAGACACCTATGTGGGGGGATGCAGGGGGCTTGCCCCCCAGAAAAAAACATTAAAAATAGATTTTTTTTTGTTTTATTTTTTTTAATGTACGAAGTTCCGAAACTTCATTCATATGGTTTCAGCCATATGAATTTCGAAGTTTCTGAACTTCAATAATCTGATATAAATTTATATATATATATATATATATATATATGTGTGTGTGTGTGTGTTTGTGTGTGTGTATCTATATATATATATATATATATATATATATATATATATATATATATATATATATATATATATATCTTTGGGTTCCCTATGTTAGACCGACAGCTCGGAAGATCAACACTCAAAACACCGACGCCAGAAGAACGAAACCTCAAAAACACGAAAGTTCACATGCCCGACACACCACAGTCCCAACACTTAACAAAACAAAAAGTTCACTATTACACACAACACAACACAAGCACACCAACAACCTAAAAACCTACACTACAACTTACACAAAACTATCTATGCCCTAACCTTAACCCAAACCCTAACCCTAAGGTCCATAACTATCACACACTCACCTTACCCACTCCCTAACCCTAAGGTCCCTAACTATCGCAGACTCACCTTACCCGCACCTTAACCCTAAGTCCCTCACTATCGCACACTAACCTTACCCACACCCTAACCCTAAGTCCCTCACTATTGCACACTTACCTTACCCACACCCTAAACCTAAGTCCCTCACTATCGCACACTTACTGGTTCATGCTCACAAGTTACCCCTGTCGGTGTTTTCACTGTCGGGATTATGACTTTTTGGTCATCGGCTTTGTCATTCTTCTGGCGTCGGTGTTTTGAGTGTCAATCTTCCGTGCTGACGGTCTAACGTAGGGAACCTATATATCAACAAGCTCTACAGGACACTAAAATATAACCACCAACAAACTACAGAATAAAAGGATCTCTAGCTCAAAAAAGAGAGAGAAACAGGGGAGTCAAGGAAGGCAATGCCTTTTTTGTTGATTTCATTTTAAGTTCTAAGGCAGGTTTTGTGTATAAGTCTCATTTCCATTCCATTTACAAGAGCAAATGTGGTGACTGATTTATTAGAAATTAGACTATACACTTATATACTGAATTTAAGGTATGCTTTAAAAATACATTGTATTCTCAAAAGCTCAAAACATACAGGGTTTATAATCCTCTAACACCTACTTTTGGGACTCTTGTAAACATGTGATAATGAGTTTAGAATGTTGCACAATAATCATCATCAGTCCCCTTTGTTTCCCATTTTTTTTCTACATGGGGTCGGGGTATTCTGTTAACTGTCACCAACCCTCTAGATTCAGTGCCACACTCCTGCCTTCTTCAACACTCATGCCTGACTGTTGCAGATCTTCTTTCACACAGTCCATCCACCTCTTTGCTGGACATCCTCACTTCTGCTTACCTTATTCCTCTGTCCCAAATCTTCCTCACCAGATTGTCTTCTGCTTTTCTACACATGTGCCCAAACCACCATAATCTGTTCTCTTTGATCTTTTCTGCAATTGGAGATACTTTGGCTTCTGCTATTATGTCCTCATTTCTTCGTCTGTCCCACAGTGTGGATCCTACTACCTTTCTCAAGCACTTCATTTCCATCACCTCTAGCTTCTTCAACTGTTTTGCCTTTACTGCCCAGGTTTCTGTACCATACAGTAGTACTGGTCACACCACTGTCTTGTACACCTTACTTTTCAGCTTCTTTGGCATTCTTCTGTCACAGACTTCACCTGATGCTACTATGCCAGTTGGATACACCCCCTCTGATTCTAGCTTTGTCCTCTTCATTCAGACTACCTTTCTCCTCAACCACCCCTCCCAGATACTTGAAGCTGTTTACTTGTTCCACTATCTTCCCTTCTGTCTCTATTCTCAGCTTCTTCTGATTTCCCCAATTTGCTGCCATTACCACTGTCTTACCTGTGCTTAGTTTCATCTCATGTGCCTTCAGATTTGCATTACATTCTCCTATGACTTAGTGAAGTTCTAGCTCAGAGTCTGCCTGTACTGCCACATCATCTGCATACAGCAGCTTTGTTGATCTGTCCCCTCCAACCTAATTGCTAATGTAATCCATCACCAGTATGAACAGTGGGCTCAGAGCTGAACCCTGGTGTACACCCACTCCCACTAGGAAGCCCTTTGTGAGGCCGAACACTGTTCGCACTTGAGTCACTGGGTCCTTGTACATAGCCTGCACTAATTCTACAAATGTTTCTGGGACTTTAAACCACTGCAGTACTACCCAGATCAGCTTTTTTGGGACTTTGTCATATGCTTGCTTTAAGTCTAGGAATGCCCATTTGAACTCCTTCCTCATCTCTAGCTTCTTCTCAAGTATTTGTCTCAATGCAAACATTGGGTCAGTTGTGCTGCATCCTGATCTGAATCCAAACTGCTCATCTCCCATCTTACATTCTACTACTCTGAGTATCCATTTATCAATCACCCTCTCCAGAACTTCCATACAATGTGGTAGGAGTTTGATGGCTCTGTACTGCCCACAGTTGTGAATGTCCCCCTTATATTTGTACACTGGCACAAGTATGCTTATTCTCCAGTCATCTGGGATACGTCTTTCTCTCCACACTGCTATTAGTACCCTCGGGGTCATTATTCCTCTATCTCTTCCAGCATCTTTATCATATCTGCTTTGACCTCATCTGAGCCTCCTGCTTTCCCTGACTTCATCTTCCTTAGTGCTGTTCTTACTTCTTCTAAGGTGGGGCCCTCTTCTCCTCTCATTGTAGGTTGTTTCTGGGGAAGTACAGCTTCTGTGGGGTTTTATACATTCAGAAGCTGCTGGAAATACTCCTTCCATCTGCCTTTGATGTCCTGTGGACTGATAAGCAGGTTGTTGCTGGCATCCCATATGAAGGGTATCTGACTATCTTCTTTATCTTTCTGTCTTTGGTTTGCAACCTGAATTAGTTTATTTGTGCCACTTACTGAGTCATTTTCCAGAAGTTGGTACAGTGCCTCCGATGCCCTATTCTTTGCTACTGCAACTTCTTTCTTAGCTTCTTTGTTAGCCAACAAGTAGTCCTTCCTAGCCTGGTCAGTCTTTTCTGTCTCCCACTTCTTCCTGCACTCCTTCTTTCTTTTGATGACTTCCTGGACTTCTGCAGTTGCACTGGTTGCACAATAATAAGTCTTTCCAAAAGTTTTTTTTTTTATTATTTTATTTAACCACTTAAAAAGAGGGAAGCTTTGATTATGTATATCACATATCTGATCTTGAACTTATTTAGATAGATAAGGGTCATGATATATTTATTGCGGAGACTACACAGTAAATGCAGGAAATGGAGGAGTTGTTGTGAGATACTTTGTTACAAGCAAGTGGACCATTTACTTATTCAGAAGAAATATGTACAAAGTGATGACACTTTAAATTGTACCTAGCGAGGGCTATAAATCAGAGTGAATTTCTGTGTACCAAGATCATGTTTTAAATACACTGGCACAGCACGCAGACTCGTTTATTAATGACTCATGAGAGTTTTTAAATTTCCTTGAGGATACTTAGTTTATTAGTTATTTATTTACTTATTTCCTTTTGTTTACCAGGATAGTCCAAATGAGCAAAGCCCATTTTAGCTGAAGTCCTGGGAGAAAAGCTTCATAGTTGCACAATATAAAGAACAGAGATTTACATAGAAAAAAATAATACAAAGATTATATATGCATAAATCAATATAAAATAAATTCAACATTTACCAGAAAAAAAAAGAATGAAGTAATATATGCACATGCATAAAGGACATTAAATTCAATTTAAAATAATGTTGTATATGTGCATTGAGAATTAGGAAAGTATAAAGGATGGTATACAAAATAAAGAAAAGATAATAACAGTTTATATGTAGAAAACACTGAGGTTAGACAGATCAGGAAAACAGAAATAATAGAAAACAAATAACTGAGGATAAAGAGATTAGAAAAGATGGAGGGTTAGATACATCAGTTGAAGTCTTATTAGACAGCAATCATGTAAGATAAACAAATGAGGCTGAAAACATTCAGGTGTTACAACATGAGCAGTAAAATATAATTTTCAGCTTACCAATACACATTATACACTAAATGATTTACCAATACACATTATACACTAAATGATTTACCAATACACATTATACACTAAATGATTTACCAATACACATTATACACTAAATGTACGTATTGCATTTATACCTCTATCTCACAAAAAAGTGGGTTGGATTATATTACACATTTGTTTGTTGTTGAATCTGTTGCTTAAAAATATTTGTTTTAACAATTTCTCTCATTTCATTAAGCATGCTGCTATTGGTGTCAATGCAACTCTGGCCCTTACAAGGATGACATTAAAGGTGGTGGCATGGCCATCTATATTAAATAAAGAATGTAAATTTGAAGTTAAAATCATAATATTTGTAATAAATACATTCAAGATAAGGCTGATAATTTACCTTTCAGTTTTAGAGACTGCAATATTGGCTAAGTATTGATAACTGAAGGCAATAAAGAAGGGTCACAACATCTTCTGATATAAAGAACCTTGTTTCTAGTTATGTCAGCTGAACTAAGAGACTGGTTCAGACTCGGTTTGTTTGTTTTTTTAATTTTTAATACTGGTAGAAGTACCCTGATACACACAGAAAAATAAAACATAATAATGATTCAAAATGGGGGGGTGAAGCTATCCAGAATTAAAATTTATATGAATTTAGGAATCCTTGTGAATGTCCAGCTGAATTTTACCTTTAGCATTAGACTTATATTTAAAAGCAAATAGAAAAGTGATGACACTATTATGCCACTTTAGAACAAGATCAGTGCAAATACGGCTAAAACATTTTATTAGCATTATGACGCCACAGCCAGACTAGTGCAGCATACTTTGCAATCCATATAAGAAAGGTAATATTGCATCTTTAGGAAGGATTCAGAATTGATGGATGAGACATATAGTGGGCATGCTAAGTTTGATGCACACAAAAATGATGAAGAGATAGGGGCAGCTCTAAGTAACATAGAAGAATAAAGGAAGGCTACATTTGTTAAAAGCCATGCTATGAAGGCTGGCTAGTATAGGCTAGATATTTCTAAATGTAATACTATGCAAACACAAAAATAATTTTTAAATCTGGTAGTTAATATATGATATGATATGCCTATGCAAGAAAAAATGCAAAATCAATAAATTCCTTTAAGGCAAGTTCTATTAAAGGCTACAAGGAATGTGGTGTATGATTTTTACACTAGGCAATATGGAAATCAGTTTATAATTACCCTTTTGTATTGTAGGTTATATATATATTTTTATTCTTTTTAAATATTGTGCAAGAAAATAAAATTTTTAATTAAAATTCAAAGTGTAGTTTCTGCTATGCATTTGAAGCAATGAAAACCATCTATGCAAGTTATACAGGTAAATGTCCCCATTTCATATTTAAGAAATTACATGACTATATATTAATTAAATCTAGAGATACAGTTCTGAATATAAACAATAGAATATTAAACAAAAACACAAAAGTTTGAAGACAACCTTCTTGAAATCATCAGTAGTAAAGGAATTAAAAATATTCTAAATCTGTTGTGTAAAATATGTTATTGTCTATGTCAAAGAGTCATTCAAATAAACATTTTTATTTCTACTGTGGCCTGATGAATCACGTGTACTCTAAAATTTGCATGACATGTGAAACCTCACGTGATGTAGTGAGCTAAGAATTACATGAGTGGCAAAGTCCTGAACTACACACACACACACACACACACACACACACACACACACACACACACACACACACACACACACACACACTAATTTGTGTACAGTTTTATTTTTCACAAAGCATTTTACTGAATGCATCATTCTGAGAGTTTGTCAGACTAGAACAGATATGAGGATATAGTTAAGGATAGTGTCTACATTTGCTGCAGTGTTGTTTACTTATGGGTGTAACTGATTCAGTAATTCACATTGGCATTTGTCTTGTGTTTATACACTCCGAGTTTGTATGCCATATTCGTGTTAATAGCCCACAATTACAAGCTAGCAGTAGCTAAGAAGAAGCACCATGCCATTTTATGCAGATCAGTAGCTCTTCTACTGTGACCTCTAATTGTAGAATGCATAAAGGCAAGCTGGAACATTTAAGGGAAAAACAGCAGCTTCAGGAAAACCAAAAATACTTCAGAGGATGTGTACATGAGGGTGTATAAAACTGGCTTCCCATAATGCAGAAAAACTACAGCCTTTTGCTATCTTCATTTTTCCATGACTGAATGTGGTTTACAGTTGTTACCTACTTATACTTGTCATCTTCCAATAGTAGGTAGGCAAAACAGAGCATTTACATGACACCCAGTGATGCAGGACAAAGCATCTTGTGTGCTAATATCTCACTGAGTTTGTGTACCAGCTCAGTAACTGGAAGAAATGGGGTGTATACTGAGTAAGGAATTAAATACCTGATTGTAGTAACCATATTAAATAGTGAGTATGATGAGTATGGGAGGAACTGCAGTCAAACATCTGCTCATCTCTCAAAGCAGTAGGGTAAAAGCTATGCTAGTTTCACAGAGATTCAGAGCTGTTTACAGGAATGAATATTATTTTCCAACAGGAGATATTATAGACATTTAAAGAAATGTATACACAAGTCATCAAAAATATACTTCCTCCTGCTATAAGATGGAGAGTATAGAGATAGGGAGTAAAAATGAAAACTTAAAAGAACAGCTCATATTTTAAAGAAAGTGTCTTACTAACTAACACACTATACTGCTCAATGTGCCATTTGCTTGGAGGCAGTTAAAGTTCAGGATATACTTTAAAATGGTAGTATTGCAATCAAACATAGCATTATTATTACTAATCTATGTTATATTGAACTTTGTAGTACATTCTAAACTGTGAAAAATGGCAATTCTAAATCTGTACATACAACTGATTATGTTTCTATGAATTAAATCTTTGGTAACTGTTGATTAGAGTTACAGTAGAGTTACAGTGAACAGTCTGATAAGGTTATAACATTATGAGATCGCAAAGGTTAAAAACAATCTTTAGGAGAAGTACTTTATCAGACAAAGACTTGTTCTCCTTCACAATTCTGACATGCTCGGTGGGGTTCACTTTAAAACTGCGAACAATGGTGCAAACTGCATAAAAAAGGAAAATGAATTTCTGAATTTGAGTAGCATCTTTTTGTCTTTTTTGACTGGATTGCCAAGATGCCAGTTTTGCGGATGCCAGTTAACTATCTGTTCAGCAGATGAACATAGTTTGCGGGTGCATGCTGCTCAGGCAGATAAGCATATTTATTAAAAACATGAAACAAGAAGAGACAAACTAGAAAAAGATTACTAACTAAAGACGCAAGCTATAAGCCTTCTTTGGATACTTGAGTGGGGTGATACTTGGGTGTTATAAGCAGAAAATGTCACTGGCCAGGGCCATATAGGTTTGCTAGATAAGAAGAACACAAGATAAATGTGAAAAAATAAGATATAAACAAAGATGTGAAGAGAAGAGACCATATGACAACTGACATAGAAGTTGACACAGTTAAAACAGAATAAAAGTTCTTAAGACTGTAACTATTATCCTTGAAAATGCAGAACTAAAACAGTCAACTATGGGTTTCTGTAAGAACCTGGTTAATCTCCTGAGGATTTGTGACCATTCTCTCTACCTTATATGACTGATTGTGGTATCTCAGAATATTGTTCTTCCTTCAAGCTACAATGAACTCTGAGTTGATATATGTATTTATTTATTTTTATTTCATTAAAAAAAACTTCATTGCCTATGGAATAAACATAATGAACGGTGTAGAAAACATAATCAACTGAGTAAATGAAAGGCAGAGTAAAAGATGTGTTTCCGTCTGCTGTCAGTTAGTAACATGCCCAGACTTCCTGTTAGAAACTTAGAAAGTTACTAGATCTACATTCGCCTACGTTTACTGAAGGGTACCAAGTCTGAAACGTAAATGTATGTCATTATTTATTGCCTTCAGTCCTCAGTAATTTATTCAAAAAACATGAACTTCATGAGGAATAAACTAAACATATGAGACAAAAATATAACTATAGGATGCTATAAACGTTGGCTGACTCCATTATGCACCCTTGTCAAATTACATTTCTGAGATATCCCAGTATTTTGCTAATTTATTTTGGCAATTGACCTTATCTTGTCAAAACAGCAATGAAAGTGCAGAGTAAGAGTGGAGAGAAAAAGAACAAAAAAAAAAAAAAAGAAAAGTATTGTTTGTTTGGTAGCCTAAAACTGAGTCAATTAAGATTTAAAGCAGGCACCTTCTCCTAGAATACTTCACTCATTTTACCCAATGTAATCCTCTCACTGTAATCCAGATGCTACTGGTATTATTAGTCTTAATAATGAAGCATAATACAACAGTAGTCTGCAAACAGATTATAACCCTGTAACGAGGGGAAACAGTTGAAGGAAGAGATGTTGCAGGGTGCACTGACATGACCTTCCATAGCAACTAGACTGAATCAGGGGCATCGACAACAGATATACAAAGGAAGCAAAAAATTGTCTCACTCTGATGTTCTTGCAATAGTCAGACTAATCCATTTTCCTCTAACTGACTACATTTCATGATTTCTCTAGACTATTTGGCTCCTCAATTTGAATTTCTTGGGTTGAGAAGGATGCCTCATATTGTAGATTGTCTTTACAGCCCATGCCTGATATCACAAGAAAGGTGCAGTGGTTTGTTAAAGTCATGCTTTATTGTAACAGGTCAGCTCATACAACACTAGTTCCCACTCCATGATACGGCTTCAGACTGTCTTTCTCTCTCCTTTGAACCAGCAATTTGTTTGGGGAGGCATTTGTTGATCTGTCTGTTTTTGTCTGTATGTTTAGTGATGAGCTATTCTTCACCACTGTTGAATATATTTGTGTTATCCATGGTATTTGCTGGGTGGAAAAGTGTTCTGTTTCATGTGGCTTCTGGGGCATCCCTTGAATACTGTCCTGGGTGAACACTAATGTAGCTGGGTACCCTAACTGCACTTGAAAGCCATGTTCCTGTCACTTCAACAGGTATGCGACCAAACTTTTTTTTAAAACTGCTACCCAAGTTTTTTGCAGTATGTATGTAATTTGCCCAATCAGTCTAGGCCCTTGATAATAAAATATCTCAGAATGTTATTGTGTGCTTTACAGCACAAAATGCAATGTGCTCTTTCAATTATTAATGATGTTTTAATGTTAAGCTCTGTAATCGGCTCTTTTCTAATAAATCGGATAGTCTCCAATCCTTTGATGTTTTCTGTCAGCCCAATACACCTTATATTATTTCTTCAGGCCCAATTTTCAAGGTCTTCCACTTTATTTTCCAAATTGAGAGCCTGTGACTGGAGTTGTTGAATGACCTTGGCCTGTGTAGAAGACATCACACATTGATCCATGAGTTCATTACTCTGCTGGTGAAATATGTCTTAGATGACCTGTAATTGTTGCTTATGGTTTGTAGTTTCTGTTTTGATGTGATATATGCCTGCAGTTGTATCCTTCATTACACTGGACAAAGTATCAGTTGATGGCCTTAGTGCTCACAATTCCTCTGAGACCATAGAGAAGTCTGATACTAAAACATTGTTTGCCAAGTAGTGTCCACTGAGTTGTTTGTACTAGTTTAAAAGAATTTGCCTTCTCAGACAGTACTTTTATCTCTGGTACTCCTGGCTGCACCTGTGCAGATAGGATGCATCTGGTCATTTGGATGAGTGCCAAGGATCTACAAAAACACAGATTAATTCCTTGGTGTATGGAGCTTTAAGGGATTAAGCATCTAGCTACATACATGTACCCCTGCAAGTCCCCACCTAAGCTAAATATATTAACTTGGGTGGGGGCTTGCAGGGGTACATGTATGTAGCTAGAGTATTAAAGGAGTACAGCTGGGGGGGACCTACTCCTGCATCAGGACTTGAAAGTCATAACAGTGAGTTTTAGAATTTGCTGTTATTGTGTTAGAACTGGATTTTATTCTTTGAAGTGTCAGAACTTGTGCTATCAGGTCTCTCACGTCTGAAAAGCAGGCAATGAAGATAGTGACACAACTTTCAGATAAGGGATACAATCAATGGAATGTAGTTGACTGCCTTTTAGTAAGTCGCCCAGTCGGTCACAATTTTTATGTGAACACAATGGTGGGAAATATATAACACCAAAACAGAGTATTTGTGTGTGTGTGTGTGTGTGTGTGTGTGTGTGTGTGTGTGTGTGTGTGTGTGTGTGTGTGTGAGAGAGAGAGAGAGAGAGAGAGAGAGGGAAAGAGAGTGGTCACATACATGCAACATTGCCTGATATTTGCATTGATGCCTACACATTTACAAAATAAATCACTTATGTATGTGCATGTCAGGGGTAACCTGACCACTACAGGCACCATCCGGCTTTGATGCTAAAAAGAGGGCATGTATCTGAATGTACCATTCTTCTGGACCCAGCACTGGTGTGTGTGTGTGTGTGTGTGTGTGTGTGTGTGTGTGTGTGTGTGTGTGTGTGTGTGTGTGCGCGCGTGCGTGTGCGTTTTGTGCCTACAGTGATTGATATGTAACATATTTTGTGAACAATATTTAGTAAATAATTAAATAAAAATAAAAAGCAGTGTTATACAAAGTAGAACAAGACAATGTAAGAGAATTGTAGTCTACTGCAATGATCTTTAAAAATAATACTTTTTAATGAAAGTTAAAACACAGGTGACTACAAAAAGTACAGTGCAAATCCAACAAGAAAACATCAGTTATCTTGGTGTGTCCTGTTACTGAATAATCTCTGTCACTGGAAGAAAACCGACTGTAACAACACAGGAAATATAGGAAGAAAATGTGAAGAAGAGTATTGAGGCCACATTAATGAGACAGAAGACCCAGAGCACTTGAAGACACAGCATGATAATAAAGATGGAGAGAAGAAGAAATTTGACATAACGATCCTAAATGCTTTCAAAAACTGGAATTAAATATAGGATACAGGAGGCACATAAAATCAGTTCTATGAAGGATTAGGTAAGAACTTTAATTATACTGGAAATCTGCCAAGCAGAAACAGAACACAATCTCAGCAGGGCCTCCACAGAAGTAGAAGGCAAAACACAGAATTGGAAGTCAATGCTATTAATAATATTAATGCAATAATATCAGTACAAATTTATATCAAATGCCACAAGAAGTGAAGTACAGGAAGAAGGCCTATGCAGTATAAGTAGTACAGCAAGTAGCATGCTCACCTTCAGTGCAGAATGCTGTAGGTTCTATTCTCACACCAGGTAGATGGCATGTTGTACAACATAAGGAGAGTTGCACTCATTATGCTATCTCTCATATGAGGCATTAAAGTGGGGTCTGATTTTCTTGAGTTGGTGGTAGCTTAGTAGATGCAAAAGAGCATCTATCAAAAACAGTAGTTTTTTTTCTAAAACCCACACATGTTATTTATTTAACTTTATACTATTTTGTAACAATTTCAATATTTGCACAACATTTACAATATTTTGGACATTTTGAATGCTTACAATATACATATACAGTAATATAACTCCTTCTCTATCCACCAAAATATAAAACTTAATCTAATTTAATTTATGTTATGCTCGTTGAATGTTAATAAACAGACTTGATTTTATACTGGCATTATATCGACTTGATTTGGATACTGGATTTTTACTACAGGAAGCTTGTGACGGAATTTGTACCCACTTCGCACACAAGTACCTACTCGCTTTTCTTGATTTTATTGCATTTATTGTGGTACAAGTGTGCTAATCCGATGGACTGTTAACTTCATGTTTATAAAACTTAATCTGTTACCACCACCCTTTTTCCCACAACCAAAATCTTATCCTTTCCAAAAAAATGTCTGCAAGATTCCATCTTTTAGTAAACAAAGCTTCTTTTAATATTTCATTCCAGATTTCCCATATCACCCAAAACATTATTTTATCAATTATTTCCCTTATACCATCACATCCTTTCCCAGACTAACCATACAAAATCATATTCATATTTACATCCTTTGCTTTAAGCATATAAGAATATTTTCTTTACATACCCAAACCCAGAGTTTCTTTGCCCTTTAACTTCCTAATAAAAATGTGTGCTGTTTCTATTTGGTTACAATATATACACAGCATATTACGCATTCTGTTACTTAACTTATTCTATTCCCTTTTACAGGTAATTTGTTGACTGATAGCCTCCATAAAAATCCTCATTTCCAATCTTTCATACGGTTTAATATAACAAAAACATACACCACCTTATAATGACATTCTTTCCATTATTTTTAATTATTCAGTATTTATTTTCCATACTATTTTTCTGGTATTCTTCAACTTCTTCGTTCATAAACTTTTTTTTCTCTTTTTTTCTACATTCACTTTATCCTTTATCCTAAATACCTCACTTTTAAATTTAAAAATGTTTGCAATCAAGCTATTTTCTTCTATCTTTCTACATCTCAACACCCAATATAAGTGCAAACATACCAAATGCGCAATTGTGTTAATCCTAACCCTTTTTTTTCTTCTTCCAGGTAAAGTCTTGAACCCCATAATAACAGTAAACACCAAATGCATTAATTATTTTTCTTTTTCACTTGGATACACATAAACACTTCCTAAATAACCTTACCTGCCTAGAATAACAGAATTAATCAAATACACTTTATTTTTAAATGATATCCTAAGTGTTTTCCAGAAAGCTCTTATTCCTTTTCATTTTTTCTATCGCTGCCTCCCACTGTTTCTTTAATTCTTCCACTTTGCTAAACAATATTCCAAGTAACTCAAGTTTTTGATCAGAAAAGTAAATATCTAAAGTTTTATTTACATCACTTAAACCCTTACGTTCCACTTTATTCAACTGTAATCCCACTTTTTTTAGCATATCAGTCAAAAATGTCACCATTTTTTTTCATCCGAGTCTAACTTCTTGCAATAAGTAAATCATCATCGGCGATGGTAAAACAAACTAGGAATCTCAGCAGAATTATATAATCTATATACTCCCTCACCCAATATACCACTGCAACAGCATTCATCACTAAATAAAATACTACAATGCTCATAGAGCAGCCCTGTCTTACACCTTTGTTAACACACACCTAAACCATCCATTAACCATTTCTCTAACACTGCTAGTATTACATTCTGTCTTTACTAAGTTCATTATTTTTCCCTTAAGCCATATTGCATTAAAATGTCCTATAAACACTTATGGCTCACATAACTAAATGCCTTGTTTACATCTCCCATCATTAACGTAGCACACTATACAGTATGTCATCTACAACCTCCTTTAACACAATTAATAAATGATGATTTCTTCTACCTTTCAGTCCATACCTATTAGTTAACATTACTTTATGCATAACCTTCTCAAACCTTATTTGTAATATGTTATAATCTGCATTATTCAATATAATTATTTTCCAGTATTTTATATTGGTTTTCTTTTCCTTTTTTTAACAAGAACCTTATAATACCTTTACATATACTACTTTCCTGCACCCCATTCTCAAACCATCCGCTCAATATTTGAAAGAAAAACTTCCTCTGTCATTCATTTTTTTTACTTACATCATAACATATACCACCTTTCCCCAGTGAAGACCTCTCATTTAATAGCTTAAGCACAGTATATAATTCATCTAAAGTAATCATACTTTGTAAACTTTCAATTTCTTCAGAAAAATTCTTCACACCTTATATGCAGTAACTTGAAGAGGTCCTGGTTACCAGATATGGTTTAAACCCTCTAGAGCATTGATTACTGCCAGCACCTCTTTGAAAAGTATGTGCTTTTGTTTGCCCTGTTTGTTTCACAGATCTTGCACTTTCACCCCATTGGATACAGCCCCCCCAAACAAAGTCTGAGGCATCTGTTGTGGCAGACTGTGAAGAAGGCATGACATAAATAGGGTGACCAAGACTGAGAGACATATAGTTCACCTACTATAGTACAAATCCCACACTGGAATCTGAAAAGATAAATGATGACTATATGCTGGGACTAGACTGACCTGTGAAGCCACTGAATTTTCTCAGTTGAAGTCTGGCCATGGGTATCATGATAATCATAGAAGTCATAAAACTTAGATTCAACAGAAATTTCCTAGCAGATGTGAAGAACTAGTTTTGAAAAGGTCATGAAGTTTGCTCTGTACAGTTCTACTTTATCAAGAAGAAGAAAAGCCCTTCCAATGGAAGAAAGTACAGTTGTAAGAACTTACCATAACTGTAGATGTCCTACTGATCACTGTTGCAGTATTCCTGAAATATGGGTTGTCGCTGCTGACATCTGGTCAGGATACCAAAGCATTACTCTCCCTAGGTCGTTCTTCTAATATATGACATCAGCTCATTGCACTGGAGTATAAAGACAGATATATGAGCATGGATACTCAGACTATCTCCAAGCCAATGGCCTGAACACTACTGAGAAAGGAAACTGGTCAGCTAGGAGGGGTGTGACTTGAATTAGTAAGAAAACTCCATCATTTCCATGTAAGACAGCAAACGCTAGGGTAAAGGGGGAAAGCCAACAAAAGATGGAAGTGAGATAGGGAAGAGGGAATGATGGGTGAAGTGAAATACTGCAACAGTGATCAGTAGTCCATCTACTGTTATTGTGAGTTCTTACACAACTCTACTATGTCTTTTTTTAAACAATAAACATCTTTATTAAATTATCATGTATGACATAGGCCATATTACATTTATATAAATGAAAATAAACCACAGAGACACAATTTCAGTTGGAAACATTATACATTCCAAATTGTGCCAACACAACTATAGCTGGAAACATTATACATCACTTTTAACATATCTAGTCATTGTTAGTCAACCATTACATAGCTCATTCAAATCCTACTCTACATGCATTGATCAATTTTTTTCCTATGCAATTTGCTCCTACCCCTTTCTAAAGATCCCAGTTCCAGTTATTTTATTTCTGTTACTTCTAGTAAAGTTAGAATTTGATTTCCCTTTCCCAGTAATTGCTTTTTTGGCAGCCATCATAATTAGACTCAGCAAGTCCTTAATATGTGTAGGCAATTCTGATTGTGTATCATAGCTCAAAAAATAATTTCCCTACTTACTCCAATTTGGTCACCCAGCATCTCCAACAGAACTGTCTGCAGGGAATCTTTAAAGTCTGCCAACTCATTACAATCTTAGAAAATATGCTCCCAGTTACCTATGTCTTCCCCATCACACCTGCAACATTTGCTATCTACCTGAAGAAAAATTCTTTGAAGACTGCTTGGGGTATAAAAATACCTATGTAAACACTTCCAGGCAAAAATCCTAAATCTTCAAGCTTTTCTTGCATACTTGGGAGACATACATATACTCCCCATTGTTTCTTTGTGAATTTCTTATCTAATCTCTCTTCCAAATGCTTCCTAACCTCCTCTGATTGATTCTTATAGTTATCATGCAATATTTATATGCTCTACTAATTATTCCTTTCTTAACGGCAACTTCTGTTCAAGATTCTACGAAAAACTCTACCAATGGTCTTTTATTTAGGACACCCCTATTTCTTTCTCTTTGCCTATACTCTGATATCAGTCTTTGATATGGAAGGCAATCTGCAGCCTAGAGTCCAAATAAGTTCTTGGCGTCTTCTCATACTATTACCTTTCCCTCTCTAGTTATTTGCTCCCAATATCTTGGTTCCTTTACCAGTTTTCTCCAATATATTCCCACCTCCCTTATACCTATTGCCTGCATCCCTAGTTGCAGTCATCCCTATTGGCAGAATCTCCTTTCTCCATTCCCATGTTGGTTTAGTTTTTAGAAGATCTTCTGCTATTTTATGAATATACTATTCTGTATGATTACTGTTATTCTCCTAAAAGGTCTGCATCCAAAATCCCAGTCGCTCCCTTTTACTTGAGCTTCCGCCTGCTTCATCATCATCTCTTTCCACTTTGAATTATAGTTTTTGCTTGTGCTATGTATAGGAGCCTTAACTGTGTTGCTTGGAAATACCCTTTCAACTCAGGTAATCCCAATCCACCCTGTTCTACTGGAAGAATAAGCTTATCCCACTTGACTCTTGGCGTCTTCCCCTGTCAAATAAAATCCTTCAGCTCTTATTAATTGATATCCACAACTTCTCCTTTGGTTGATAAACATATGCCTGACCTGTGTATAAGACTAAAGGGACTAATAACATTTTAACTGCTTGCATCTTACTATCGATATCCATATAGAAGAGCTTCCATTTTCTTAATTTTTATATTACCTTTTGTTTAGTCTCTTCCCACATATCCTTAGTTGCCACACTGGTATGATTATTAATCCATACTCCTCAATACTTCATTTTATCATGTCCCCATAAGTATGGATATTGCTGAACCAATTTGTATTGCTTTTGTTTTAGCTTAATTAATTTTGTATCCCAAAAGGGTTTGAAACTGTCTCAGTATGTTCCACAACACTGTAATGTCCCTTTCTGGTTTTGTCAGGTATAAAATATTATCATCTGCAAACACAGCCAACTTTTCTTGACTACCATACCAATTATATAGGGTTTCCACCTGTCCCACTTTGCAGCGGACAGTCCCTCTTTGGGCAGTTGTGTCCTGCAAAAAAAAAAAAATAGTAAAAACGTCAAATGTCCTGAGATTTTTAGGACAAAATTATTTCCTATATTTTATACAATAGTTGCATAAAACAGTTATTCTGTATCTGAAACACCTAAATGTTATAAGAAATAGAATAAGCAACTAAAAGGCTACAAGAATAAGCTTTTATTTAGGCAAAAAAGTGAAGTTCTGTCCTTTGTACTGGCCGTGGGTATGTTTCAGCCTGCAAAATCTGATGTTTGTACTAAAAATGTCCCACTTTGGGTATTTGAAAAGGTGGCAACCCTACAATTATATCCTTGAATTTCTGAGTCCCTTATTTTCTTTGCCAATGGGTCTAAATATATCAGTGCTACTATGTCTTGACTGAAATGACTATTGCAGTATTCCTGAGATATGGGCGATTCCCAGAGCTGATGGAGGAGGGAAGGGAGGCTGACTGTTGAAAAGAGGAGTTGGCCAGCAGCCCAGACAGGAATGACTTAGGAAAGGCCACCCTGGACCTGGAGAAAGCATCATTTTTGTAGTGTTTGGTAAAGGTGTGAACAGAGGACCAAGTGGCCACTTTCAAGATGGACCTGGAGTCTATTCCTTTATGGAAATCCCCTGAGGAAGTTGCTGCCCTAGTGGAATATGCCTTAGGGTAGGAAGCCAATGTCTTACAATAGTGTGAGTAGCAGAAAGCGATAGTCTTTGAAATCCAGGCTACAACAGACTGTTTGCAGACTGACTAGCTGTCCTTGCTTAAGAGACATAAATGATACAATACAGCTGGTCAGTGTTTCTGAAGCATTTAGTTTTGTTCAGGTAAAATGTGAGTCGGTTGTGAATGTCTAGAGAATGTAAGATCCTTTCCACCATGTTTTTGGAACTGGAAAAGAATGTGGGAGGATGAATAGGCAAAGTAAGCTTTGCTAACACAAAATTAATATCCCAAATGCAAGAGATCGGCTTCCGGGAGGGTTAAGATGCAGAATTTCCCCATGGAAAAACTTGACTTCTGACCTAGCTATAAATGAATATTAAGAGGTCGGCAAGCATTAAAGGCAGATAGATGAGCTTTTACGGAAGAGTAGGCTAAGCCTGATCGAAGAAGTTCACAAAGATATTGCAGTACCACAGGGACCTGTGCTAAGAGTGGATCCAGACTATGTTCGCAGCACCAGAAGGAGAACCTCTTCCAATAATGAGTCTTCTAGCCTCCTGTAAGACTTGCACAACCTCTTCACAGAAAAGATGCCTTTGAGGGATTAAAATTCTATCATCCACAGGATCTGGCTAAAGGATGGAAGATTCAGGTGGAGCACCAATACTTCTTACTAAGTTACCAGGTCCAGCTGTAGGGGAATTTTTCTGTAATTTCTTTTTGCCTGGTGAAATAGAAGGGGGAACTAATGTTGCCTTTGCCAAAATGAAGCCAGTAAGAGGAGTTTTGGTGTTTTCTTTTGTGCCTTGAGAAGAATATGTAGAAGAAGAGCAGAGGAGGAAAGGCATAGATGAACATCCCTGTCCACTGGAAAGAGAAGGCATCTATCCTCCAGGCTGTGGGACAAGGGTCCCTGGTGCAGAACTGGGAGAGCTAATGGTTGCTTGTAGAAGCAAAGAAGTCTACCTGAGCAGTGTCACACAGAAGTTTGATGTTTGGGAAGGCCATTTTGTTACACAGTCAACTCATAGAGGTCCTCCAGAGAGTGACTTAAGCAGTCTGCTAGCACATTGTCCTGAGCAGGGAAGTATTTGGCTAAGAGCATGATGTTCATTTGTGTTGCCAAAGGTCCTGGTTTCTAAAGGTTGGTGAAAATCTGAATAGCCTGCAGAAGAGTCCTCATTTTTTCTGGTTGATTTGTTATTTTAGGAACTAGGGTTGTCCTTCCCCTGCACTTGGTGTGATCCCGCACATCCCCCCTCCATGCCTCATCCAAGGCAGCCATGTGAACCTGTTGAAGAGGAGGAGGAGGTGTGGAAAGGCAATTGTTGGTTGAGGATGGCCTGTCTCTTCCACAAAATAAGATCCTTCTTGAGACAAGGGAGGAGGGGAATCATGGTAGTGAAGGGGTGACAGTGCTGGGACCACATCAATTTCAGGTACCACTGGATTTTCCTCATGTGAGGCCCTGGACAGGAGAGCATAGGAATGGTGGCTGCCATGAGTCCCAAACTCCACATCATCTCTCTTGCAGATCAATGGGTTCCATAAAATGTGCCTTGGAGGTAATTGGACAAACTGAGAACTTTCTTCTGGGGGAGGAAGGCATGTATTTTCTTTGTGTCCAGTCTGCACCTCAGAAACACCAGGTCCTGAGTAGGAGCCATGTATGACTCTTTTGTAGTTTATAATGAAACCCAGAAGATAGAGGATAATTTGAAGATGAAGAAAAACAACTTCTGAGGAAACAGCCTGGATCAGAATGTCATTTAGGTAGGGAAAATCTGAATTCCTTGACTGTGACAGAAAGCTACTAGAGGTGCTAGGCACTTTGTGAACACTCTTTGGCAATATGAGTGTCATGCAAAAGTAAGGTCTACATTTGATACTTAGCAACCACTGTAAGAGGTTCCAAAACAATTTTGTTTAAGGAATTAATAACAAAAATCAAATGCTTTGTCATTTGAGTCTGTTCATTAATTGCTCTAAAGGGAAGCATAGCAGAAGTGTAAACCTTCTACCCCATCTATCCATAGCCCTACTATCTTTATCAGTAGGTAGAGCATTAGGACTGGGAAAAGCTTACAGGGCTTATCTGAAAAGAGAGAGAGAGATACTGCAGAATGGTTTGCCAGATTTTATGAACAGAGCAAAAACATTAGGCAATTATCAGGACCTTCTGAAAACGTTGGAGAAAATTCTGGACAGTTTGTCTACCAGGTAAGTGAGCTGTTCTATAGACCCTTTTTACACACAACCCAGGATCAACAGCAGTAAAGACTTTACAAAAGTAAAAAAGACATTTAATTCACGTACATACTTTGTACAGTTGAGATGTATATTCTACAAGTAAAGTTTGATTTGCATAAGGTAGTGCAGACTTGTATGTTTTTGACTTTCACCCACTGAGTACCAGGATAGGCTTTCACTCTCCTGATAGCCTGTTTTGGGCAGAATTCTCCACAGATGTACATTTCACTGGAGTTAGACTAACTTATAAATATGTAATCATTTTGCTGCACTTAATTATTCATTCATTCATTATCTTACACCCACTTTACACTGTTGAGGATCATGAGTGTATGTAGGCAGAGATGTCCTAACAAGCTATGAGAGTAAGCCATAAAAACAGTTTAGATTCATAGATATTCAAAGGCCAACAAATCATATGACCATTCACACCTTGCAAATACCCTTCCCCAGGCAGCACCTCTTTCTCCAGGAGGGCCATCCCAGTACAACCTAGAGAAAATTTGTGGACACCTATCCAGTAACTAGTTTATGTTTAAAGCAAGATAGTGAATCACATTACATAACATGCAAGAGAAGTTTATTCCCAAAGTTTGGGTGGTGCTCACTTATAAACATGTCTCACCAATGTGCTGTAGTTATCTGTTGGTGAAGATTTAGGTTCCTGGTTCTAATACTTGTAGAGATATGAGACAAGTGGAGAAACAGGAGGTTCAGGACAACTAAGTCTGCAATGGTGCAGTAAGCAAGATAGATCTCCCCTCAAAAGTCAGTAAGACACTGAATAAAGGGAGAGAGTTTATTGGCTCTCTTGGTAAGTCAGGGACTTTACGCCTGTGATTTTATTGCTTAGGCACCTTTGGGGTATTTTAATTGCATGATATGTTTAGTGAGATCCATACCAAAGGGGGATGTTGTACTTGATAAATGGCCTGATTAATGCTGACTATAAGGGAGTGATTGCCTCTTTAAACTGTGATGATATTCCCTTGGCAATTAGGTGGACTAAATAAAATATTGTCCTTATAACGATTGGTCAGCAACATGATGGTCAAAAGACAAGGAGCAATCAGCCCAAGTTTCTAGGTCCCTGACAACATTTTCATTTTGTAGTGGTGTGTGGGCTATACAATATGATGAAGGGATAGGTTGTGTACCAAAAGTGACACCACACTTTTTTGCATTTGGATTGAGCTGATTTTAGTATACCAAGGGTTTACTTGGGAGAGTTCATTCATGAGAGTTTGGGTATCAAAGGGTGTGTGAAGAGTGGGTAAAGCTAGATGAAGGCTGCCAGCCTAGCCAGATAGAATTTTGCAGATAATTCTGTCATTTGTAAACATAAATGTAAACTACAGGCTTGATGTCTTAAATGGAAAAAAAATGCTGTTAGATGTGGAACTGAAAAAAAATGAAACAACAGTGCTCTCTACTGACCAAAGTAAAGCATGTTGTGACCCTTTGATGTAGACAGTGGTGCCGAAGAGTCTAGATGAATAAATTATTTCTATTGTTTTAACCAAGAGTTAAACTACAAGATTTAAACATGCAAATGTATTTTTATTGCTCTGCTTCCTGATCAGCTGCAAGATAACAAAAGGAGATGTTAAGAATGTAAATGTAGTTTTGTGTGTGAAGAATATTGTAATTTGTAGCCTGGGAACCCCAAGAAAGTGTGAAGAATGATGTAATGTGAATCAGAACTGCAATTTCAATTTAAACAGTGATAACCAGAGAGGATTACGCATTTTTGTCTTGACCATCCAACTCAGCACTGTTTTGCTCTATAAATAAGTTTATCTTAGACTTGTGTTTTCTCTTAAAAATATCTAGAAACTAGAAAGATTAGACTAAGTGTTTTTCTGTGATGTCAGAACTGTACTACTGAATTATTTTAAGTATTTCACTGTGATCTCTAAACTCTTGACTAGCACTGTGTGGTAAGACATATTGTCTTGTGTTTTTATTATTTATTATTAAATATTTTAAAACTTTTCAACTGTGGCTGTTTTGTGTAGAGATAAGTTCAACTCTAGAGTACATTACATATTTATAGTGATTACTGTACAAGTCACTCCAAATAAGCCTTGACTGTTTAGTCACACTTACCAATTGGATAATAACATTGCACAGTAATAATTGGACACCCTTTTAAGGGCCTTTGAGTAGCTGATAAATATTAGTGGGTGGTGGCAAGTAGTACTACTGTACAGTCTGGGAAAAAGGGGCACAGCTGGAGAACCTGTGCCAGCCTTCCCCAGGAGTGTCTGTGTGGTTGTATAAACTCTTCTCAAAGTGTGTGTGTGTGTGTGTGTCAGCTACTTGGGTAGGGACATGAAGCACTGGTTGGACAGAGAGGGTGCTGGAGGTTTTAGCTTGCCCACTAGGCTGAGATCTGGACCCTATAGCTGTGCCAGTGGGGACCGGGAGAGCAAGGGAGCGACCAGCCCCGGACTGACTGTGATCTCTGTGTCCTCTTAAGAGAAATTGCACTTTACTGTGTGTATTTGTTATCCTTTCCTGCTATATGCGATGCCCCTCACTGGTGTTAGTGGTGAGTATTGAGGCTCCTTGATTGTTAGGCCAGGGCACGGGTGTCACATATTAATTGTTTGGCAGTGGTGGGATATCCACAGCACATATTAATTGGTTGGCAAATACTAATTGGCTTGTAGTGGTGTGGATAGAGTGAATTCCTGTAGCTTGTGTTTTGTACTCTAAAACAGCCACGAAGTGAATACTCAGAGTTCATATCATAATTGTTTTATTTCTTTTGTTAGCTTGGTTAGTCAGGATAAGCAGGCAGTATGTCAGCAGAGGAGTATGAAAAGCTGACAAGGAGCCAGCTGGCTGAGATGTGCCAGGCTAGGGGACTGGTGCATGGAAACCTGACTAAGGCAGACCTGATTGCAGCCTTGGTTACAGCTGCATCAGGAAACAGCAACCAGGAGGACAATCAGACTGGCAGTGGAGATATAATACCCTCGGAGAATGGACAGCTCAAACTTTCTGCAGAGGACTTAAAAATCCATCTGGAGATAAAGACACTTGAGTTGGAGGCCAGGCATGTGGAAATAGAAGCAACTGAGAGACTGAGGCATCTAGAGAGTGAGAACAATGAGAGTACGATGTTTGCAGGCTGAGGAGAATGAGAAACTGCTATGCCTAGAAGTTGAGGAAAAGGAGAGGCAGAGGCAGCATGAGAAGGAGATGTTGACTCATCGTCAGAGTCATGGAGGTAATGGGGAAGGGAGTAAGTGGACCCCAGAAGCACAACAAGTCAGTACATTTCTTCCACAGTTTAAAGTGGGAGATAATTATGACAGTTTCATTCCTATGTTTGAGAGGGTATGCAAACAGTATAGTGTTAACCAAAAGCTCTGGGTACGGTTCCTGACCCACTTACTCCATGGTAAAGCTGTAATTGCATTGTCTAAAATGTCTTATGCTGCATGTTTTGATTATACTGCTGTAAAAAATTGTCTATTAGAGTTTTTTAAGCTAATAAAATGGTTAGACCACAGCTGAAGATGAAAATGGAATAATCCACGTCAGGAAATAAATCACTTGCAGCTTCACTGTAGTGCCCTTTATAAAACCAAAAGTTGTAACTGAGATGTAGTAGTCAAGGTAGGAAACGGTTCACTTGCAGTTTCACACCACTTTATTAAACAAGAGTAAGCGCTTTCGCAATCTAAGTCAGCTGATCGCTTCTTCAGACTCATAAAAACAGTTAAAACATTGGTATTTAAAATATGGTTCAACCAATGAAAACACATATAGAACTATGACATAGACTAATTAAAATTGCATACATCAGTACATTAATTTGCCTTATACTCTGCATAAGATGAAATAAAATATACATATAACAGACACATTTTATGTAATAATCCATATTACTTAATGTTTTAGTGGTCTGGATTTTAACAAAGGTTTCAAGGAAACAGCATTGTTCAATCCAGGAGACCTATCTGCCTGAAGTAGTAAAATCCATCTTTGTTCGGCTTCCTCTACCTTATTCCTTATATCACCTTCCCTCTTACTTTTATTTATTATTTCTAAAACCATGAAATTAAAAATATGTTTCCTATCTTCTTCTTCCACATGTTTTGCTAAAGCACTTGTGTCTTTTTTATTTATTATATCTCTAAGGTGTTCAAGGATACGTTCCTTTAGATACCTATTGGTTTTGCCTATATAAAAGGCATGACAGACAGTGCAGAAGCTGAAATAAACCAAATTTTGTGTTCTGCAGTCAGCATAAAAATCTATATCAATTATAAATCCTAGTGTAGGATGTTTATATGTAGATTTATTATATAAATAGTCACATGCTGTACAATTTCTGCAAGGAAAAGTCCCCTGCCTATCAGATAGGATCATTCTTTCATTGTTTCTGGATTTATAACAGAGTTGCCTTTTTAAGGACCTCTTATTTCTAAAAGAAAAGCTGGGTCTATCTTCTAACAATTCTCTCAAGTCAGGATCCGACAATAAAACATTCCAATTCTTCTCAAAAATATTACAGAACCTTCTGATGTCACTTGAATAAGTTATAGGGAATCTAACTAAATCATGACCTTCCTTGCTTTTAACATCTTCTATGGTATTTGAGAAGAGTGGTTTACATCTCCCATCCCTATTTTCAATGGTATATTTAGAGCTTTCATTTATGTCTTTCTTAAGGTCTTAATTGAGAATTGGTCTTTTCATTTTTTTTGCTTGAGGTGTATACCAGGCGTTTATCCAGCTTTTGTTTTCTTTCACGTGTTTTTTAAGCTAATACCTGAAACTTATAGGAAAAAGTTTTGTGAGCATAGACGCAAGGCAGATGAAAGTGTGTGTGAATGTGTTGCTGAACTGAGCACTTATTTCCATAGGTGGGTGAGTGGATGCCAGGTCACCACTTTTGAAGGGCTGGCAGACCTTTTGGTGAGGGAACAAGCCCTTAGCACTTTGCCTGAGGCCATGAGGATCTGGTTAGTTGATAGACAATGTGCTACTTCAGATGAGTTGGGGAAGAAGGGAGACCTATACCTGGCAAGCAGGGCAGCCCTACACAGGAAGGGGACCCCAGTACTGCTTATGGGTCTAAAGGAACCCATGGTGGGCAGCACAGACTGCCCCAACATAATCTGCCAGTAGCAGGGGAAGCCACTAGCCCAGGTACATGTCCAGGATCTAGGGTTAAATGTTTTGAATGAAACCAGTGAGGCCAAGTGGCATACAGGTGTCCATAGAGTCAAGGTGGGGAACAAAAGGTGAGGGATCCAGTAAGTGGGAAAGACAAAATGCCAATAGTAGGTTGTCTTCAGAAAACAGGGGTACAGAACTACCATCCTGCAGATATCCTGATAGGGAAGGATTTGGATGAGGCAGTACCATGTTCTTATCCAGTTACATGCAGTCAGGCTAGGAGACAAGCATGTGGATCTGGTAGCCTGGGGGAGACCCAGATATACTGCATACTTACAGCCAGGACTGGTGAGGTGGTTACTTCAGGGGGGAGCTACTCTGTAGCAGTGAAACTGAATGTGAGCCACAGCTGCTTGGGGGTACTGATGTTCCCTTGGACCGAATGCCTGCAAAGGTAGAGGTGAGTTGTAGTACCCAGGCTGACAGTGAGGTACCACTGTCAGTGGATACCAGACTTCCTGTGAAAGGGGTGCTAGGAGAAAGCTGAGACAGGCTCAGCTCTCAGACCCTACATTACAAGGCCTGAGGCAGGTAGCTAGGGAGGCACCTGATTCTCAAGGAAAGGGGGAAACTGTATACTGGGACAAAGGGTTACTATACAGAGAGTGGACCCCTGAGGGAGGGCTTGAAGTTGAGACAGTACAGCAGTTGGTAGTGCCTAGAGAGTACCACTGGTGCTTCTAGCCATAGCCCATGATATTCCCTTTGCAGGTCATATGGGCATAAAATGTACAAAGAGGCATATTATGTAGAACTTCTATTGGCCTGGAATTTCCAGAAATGTAACAGGTTTCTACAGGACCTGTGAGCAGTGCCAAAAGGTAGGCAAGGCAGAAGGCAAGGTGAGAGCTCCTTTGATGCCTTTGCCTGTGATTGAGGAGTCATTTCAGAGGGTAGCTATGGATATTGTGGGTCCTCTGAGTACCCCAAGTTCCACAGGGGAAAAAGTATATCCTAGTGGATTATGCTACATGATACCCTGAGGCAGTGGCTTTGTTCTCTATTGAGGCAGAAAAGGTGGCAAATGCTTTGTTAGAGATTTTCAGCAGGGTAGGTTTCCCAAACGAAATACTGACTGACAGAGGTGCCAATTTCATGTCAGACCTGCTGGCTTGTCTGTGAAAGTCCTGTGGGGTGAAGCACATGAAGACTACCCCCTACCATCCCCAGACTAATGGTCTTGTTCAGAGGTTAAACTCTACAATCAAGTCCATGCTACTGGCATTTGCAGATCAGTTTAAGAGGGAGTGGGACAAATATTTGCCCCATCTGTTGTTTGCTTATAGAGAGGTTCCCCAGGAATCCACAGGTTTTTCACCCTTTGAGTTGCTGTATGGGCATAGGGTGAGGGGACCTCTAGATTTAATTTGGATGATTGGGAAGGTGAGTGCAAATCCCACAAGGCATCTGTTGTGCTATACGTCCTAAACCTCAGAACAAGGCTCAGGGAACTCCTGGGCTTGGCCCAGGAGAACCTGGCAGAAGCCCAACAACAGAAAAAGGTGTGGTATGACAGGAATGCTCGAGATAGAGAGTATGCTGTGGGGCATCAGGTAATGGCTCTTATTCCTGTTAGACACAACAAGCTGAAAGCAGCTTGGGAGGGACCCTACAAGATGGGAAGAAAGGTAAGTGAAGTTAACTACATGGTGGAAATGCTAGGCAGTAGGCAGGGGCACAAATTGTACCATGTTAACACAATGAAACCTTACCATGATAAGGAGACCCTTGTGCTGAGCATTTGCAGTGGATTACAGGAGGAGTCTGAGAGAGAGATCTTGGGACTGACCTCCTCAGTGAGGCTCAGGCTGACACCTCAGTGGAAGGGGTAGCAATGCCCCAGCAGCTATCTCCTACCCAGGTTTGAGAAATCTGAGGAATATTGCAGGAATTTGAGGACATGTTCACTGGGAAACCAGGGTGCACCCACCTGGGGCAGCACCAGGTGGACACAGGACCCCAAAGAACTATTAGGCAGGCCCCTAATAGAGTGCTTGAGAGAGTCAAACAGACTCTGAGGGAGGAGGCACAGGAGATTTTGGAACTAGGGGTGATTCAAGAGTCCAACAGTCCCTGGGTCTCCCCAGTGGTGCTGGTGCCAAAGAAGTATGACAGCACCAGGTACTGTGTGAACTACATGAAATTAAATAGTCACACAGAGTTGGATGCTTACCCCATGTCTAGGACCGATGAGGCCCTAGAGCAGCTGGGTGGGGCTAGGTATCTTACAACTACTGATCTTACCAAAGATTACTGGCAGGTGCCCTTGACTCCCAGTCCTAGAGACAAGTCAGCCTTTGTGACTCCTTTTGGCATGTATGAGTTCACAAGGATGCCCTTTGGGATGAAGAATGTCCCAGTGACTTTCCAGAGGCTGGTAGATTGTATCCTAGCAGCAGGAGGAGGATTTCCTCTTGCTTACCTAGATGACATTGCCATCTATAGCCATTCCTGGCCAGAGCACCTTCAGCATGTCAGGGAGGTGCTGGGCAGACTACAGAGGGCAGGGTTGACAATTTAGCCAAGCAAATGTCAGGTGGGTATGGCAGAGGTCTCCCACCTAGGACATAGAGTGGGGAGTGGTAAGATAAGTCCAGAACCTGCCAAAGTGGAAGCCATTCAGGCATGGCCTGCGCCTGTTACTAAAAAGCAGGTGAGGGCATTTTTAGGGACAGCAGGGTACTACAGAAAGTTTGTCCTCAGCAATAGTACTATAGCTGCTCCCCTCACAGACCTGACAAGGAAGAACAGGCCAGATAAGGTAGTGTGGACCCCAACATGTGAGCAGGCATTACAGATGCTTAAAGAAGCTTTGGGAGGACCCCCTGTGTTAGCCAGTTCAGATTACAGCAAAGAAGTTGTTGTGCAGGTAATGCTTTGAACCATGGGGTGGGGGCTGTACTTAGACAGATTTTCTTCAGAGGGAGAAGAGCACCCAGTGGTTTATCTCAGTTGTAGGCTCCAACCCAGGGTGGAATGCTATGCAGCCGTAGAAAAGGAATGTCTAGCCATAGTGTGGGCACTGCAAAAACTTCAACCTTATCTGTATGGAAGAAAATTCATGGTTATGCAGATCACAACCCCCTAACATGGTTAAACAGAGCCAGCCAGTAAAATGCCAAGTTGCTAAGATAGAGCCTGGGGTTGCAAGCATATATGTCAGTGCAGCACTGCAGTGGGTTAGCAATGCTAATGCCAATGGGCTCTCAAGACAGAAAATGGGGTAGGTATACTCAGATAGACTTGACCCTCTCAAGGAGCGTTTCTCAAGGGTCACTTGAAAAACTAGCTTAAATTCTCCATGGGGGAGATATGTGAAGCGTGGGTAAAGATAGATGAAGGCTGCCAGCCTAGCCAGACAGAATTTTGCAGATAATTCTGTCATTTATAACTACAGGCCTGTTGTCTTAAATGAAAAAACTGCTGTTAGATGTGGAATTGAAAAAATGAAACAGTGCTCTCTACTGACCAAAGTAAAGCATGCTGTGACCCTTTGATGTAGACAGTGGTACCAAAGAGTCTAGATGAAGAAATTATTTCTATTATTTTAACCAAGAGTTAAACTGCTAGATTTAAACATGCAAATGTATTTTTATTGCTCTGCTTCCTGATCAGCTGCAAGATGACAAAAGGAGATGTTAGGAATGTAAATGTAGTTCTGTTAGCCTGGGAACCCAGGGGAAGTGTGAGGAATGATGTAATGTGTAGCCTGGGAACCCCCAGGAAAGTGTGAAGAATGATGTAATGTGAATTAGAACTGCAATTTCAATTTAAACAGAGAGAAAGTACAGTTTTGTACCTACCATAAATGTAGATGTCCGAACTGGATAGCATCTGCAGTCATAACAACTGGGTTGTCCTGTCGTCAGGCAGCCCTTCAGTCGGCCGGATTCCAAAGTCCGGGTCCGGCTTCGGCTGATGTCGCACTCCACCCGACGTCATCTCTGTTGGTCTTCGGGTATAAAAGCATCAGCCGACGCCATTTTCCTCAGTGTTTCTTGCCCCAGATGCCAGTAGCCCTCTTGCAGGCTAAAATTTGGATAGATGCCAATGTTTCCAAATAGATAGAGGTAATCACAACAATAAGCATGTATGTACATATATACAAACAAATACACCATAAAAGACTCCCCCCCAACAGCTAGCTATTAGGAGGGTAAACACCCTAGGAGTACCACAGAGGGGAAGGAGGGAGGGTAATCCTGACTGCAGATGCTATCCAGTTCGGACATCTACATTTATGGTAGGTACAAAACTGTACTATGTCCTTCATGGATGCATCTGCAGTCATAACAACTGGGTAGAATACCATAGCCAACTAGGGAGGAGGATAAAAGTAGATTATGGTGTGTTTAGGATCCCTTGCAGTACAGCAGTGGCAAACCCTGCTCGGGATCTGGAATATAGAGGCAAATTATAATGCTTGGCAAATGTATGCACGGAGGTCCAAGTAGCCGCCTCAATAATGTCTTTGGTTGCCACTCCTCGTAAGAAGGCCGTGGTAGTGGCTGTTGCCCTTGTAGAATGAGGTCTTATGTTCTGTGGAATTGGTTTTCCATGGAAGGAGTAACAGAATCGTATGCAATTTCCTATCCATTTGGAGATTGTCTGTTTGGAAATAGCTTTTCCTTCCCTTCCTGTTGCATAGGCTACAAAAAGTTGGTCAGTCTTTCTGCTATTTTTTGTTCTGTCCAAGTAGTAGCGTAGCTGTCTATGTACATCCAAGGTATGCAGTATTCTTTCCCCTCTGTTTTGTGGGTTGAGAAAGAAGGTAGGTAGGTGGATTGCCTGGTTTAAAGACACTCTGGATACCACCTTGGGCATAAATGTAGGATTAGTCCTCATGGACACTCTATCTTGGTGGAAGATTAGGAAGGGTTGCACTGCCATTAAGGCCTGTAGTTCTGAAACCCTCCTTGCTGAAGTAATTGCCAGTAGGAAAGCAGTTTTCCATGACAGGTGTTGTAGGTCTGCTGTTGCTGCTGGTTCAAAGGGTGATAGTGTCAACTTTTCTAGCACAAAGTTTAAATCCCAAGCTGGTAATGGTGGTTTCCTTGGAGGTTTTACATTCTTGATTCCTCTGAGGAACTGCCTGAGCAAAGGGTGCGAAAAACAGGTGGATCAAAGCTGTATTCTGCTGAAATAGCTGATGCATGTATCTTGATGGAGGAGTAGGACAGGCCTGAATGAAGAAGTTCGCCAGATACTCCAGAATGTTAGGCATATCTATGTTTGACACATCTTTTCCTCTTTCCGTACTCCAAATGACAAACCTTTTCCATTTTCCAGCATAGTTCCTTCTTGTTGAAGGTCTGCGTGCTTCAAGAATAATGTCTTTAACTCTTTGGGAAAGTTCTGGATTAGCTGCTGCTATGTGATGTTCCATGCAGTCAGTTGCAACGTTTTAGGTTTGGATGTATGTTGCTGTAGTTGTTCTGAGTTAACATCAAAGGCATCAGGGTATTGGCCACATATTGTTCGAGACATGCTCCTCAGTAGTGGGTACCAGTGTTGTCTTGGCCAGTTTGGAGCTATCAGGATTATCCTTGGACGTTCTTCCTTGATTTTTAGTAGTACCTTGTGTATCAAAGGAAGAGGTGGGAATGCATATGCTGTTAGGCCTTTCCAGTTGAAGGAGAGCGAATCCACTTTCCATGCTAGTGGGTGGAATGTCCTTGTGCAGAATTTTTTGAGCTGGTGATTGAGAGGTGATGCGAATAGGTCTATCTGTGGCATTCCCCATTTCTTTGAGATGGTCTTGAAGATGTCCGGGTGCAGCTTCCATTCGTGGGCATCCGAAGTGGTTCTGCTTAATATGTCTGCTAGAGTATTGTCTTTCCCGGGTACAAATATTGCCTGTGACTGGATGTTGTAGCTGAGTGCCAGGATCCACAGCTCCAAGGTCATTCTGCATAGGGGTATGAATGAGTGCCTCCCTGTTTGTTGATGTACCACATGACTGTGGTGTTGTCTGTCCTTATCATCAACTGGCCCTCTTTGAGAAATGGTTTGAACTTTTGGATTGCCAGTTTTACTGCCAGCATTTCTTTTAGGTTGATGTGCAGGCGAAGTTGATCCTGTGTCCACAATCCTTGCACGCATTTGTCCAGCATGTGGGCCCCCCATCCTAGGTCTGAAGCATCTGTTGTGATGGTCTGGCTTGCTTGACATCTGCGAAAGGGTAGGCCTGGGTTTGATTGGCATGCCTGAGCCCACCATAGGAACTCCTGTTTTAAGCATGGAATTAGTGGGATTTCTGTTTCTAGGCTGTGTCTGTGTTGGGACCATAAATTCTTTAGGTACCACTGTAGTTTTCTCATATGTAGTCTGGCAAATGGAACCAAGATTATGCATGATGCCATGAAGCCCAAGGCCTGCAGTACTTTTCTTGCTGTTAACTTGTTCAGTTTTGTTAGTGCCAAGAAGTAAAGAGGAAGTTCTTTTTGTTTTTCTGTAGTTAGGAATGCCATTTGTTTTACTGTGTCCAATTCCGCGCCCAAGAATGTCCTTGTTTGGGATGGTATGAGCCTTGACTTTTGTAAACTGACTGTGTATCCCAGTGCTTGTAGCAAGTAAATGACCCTTTGTAAATCTGTTGTCAGCTTGCTTTTGTTGTCCCCTTGTAGCAGGCAGTCGTCCAGGTATGGGTAAATTTGAATTCCCTGTAGTCTGCAATGGGCTATTACTGATGCCAGGCATTTTGTGAATACTCTGGGTGCAGTAGATAAGCCAAAGGGCAATGCTGAGAATTGATAGTGCTCTGATCCTGCAAGAAATCTGAGGTATCTTCTGCAGATTGGTCGAATGGGGACGTGCAGGTATGCCTCCTTGAGATCTAGACTTACCAGCCAAGACTCCTTGCCCAGCATGGGAAGAAGTTGCTGTAGGGTCAGCATTTTGAATTTTGGGACAATGATGTATGTATTTAAGGTGGACAGGTCGAGAATTGGTCTCCAACTTTTTTCCTTTCTTGGAACTAGGAATAGTCTGGAATAGAACCCCTTTCCTTGCTCTGCTGTTGGTACTTTTTCCACAGCTCTCATGTTTGCTAACTCCATTATCTGGCGTAGAGCCTCTGTTTTTTGATTTGGAGGTAGATTTGGCATTCCTCTTTTGACTGGTAAAGTGTGGAAGTGAAACCGGTAACCTTGATCTATGGTTTGTAAAATCCACTTGTCTTTTGTTATGTAGTGCCAGTTCTTTGAAAATAAGGTTAACTTTCCGCCTAGAGGAGCTGCTATTTGTTCCCTGGTAGGCGGATTTAGGGTTAAGTCACTGTGGTTGTGCTGATGTAGTGGCAGTGGCTGTGTCTGTGCCTCTGTTGTTACCTTGCCACTGTCGTCCTCTGTAGGCAGCTCCTCTGGATTGGTTTCTGCCTCTGGAACGTCTATTCCTGCCCCTTTGAAATTTTGTGGAGTCAGGAAAGGACCAATTTTTGGCAGGCCAGTTCCTGCTAAACCTTGGGGGTTGAACCTGCAGGAAATCTTTAACAGTTTGAACAGATTTTGCCTTTTCTTCCATTTTCTTCATAACCTGCTGGGCAGGTGTACCAAACAAACTTGTCTTGTCCATAGGAGCATCTAGCAACTTAGCTTTAACATGATCCGGTAAAGCTTGTTCCTTTAGCCATGCATGCCTTCTTATCACTGTGCCTGTCATGGCTGATCTAAATGAAGCCTCCAGTGCATCATAGCCACATTTTAAGGAATGGTTGCTAACCTGTTGTATGTTATTTACCATCTCTAATACATATTTCTTATCAAGAGATTCATCAGTGGTTAGTTTTTTAGTTAACTGATCAAGCATAAACTCTTGGTATTGTATCATGTGAAACTGACAGTTTAAAACTCTAGCTGAGAGAGTAGCTGAAGTGTAGACCTTTTTACCCCATCTGTCCAATGACCTTGCTTCCCTTTCAGAAGGAATAGGGTTTTTAGCTGTGGTCGCGGCTACTGCCTTGGGACCCTGGGATATAGTTTCTGGGTCTGCAAGTGGGGCCTTGTAAAGGTGGTGATGAGTATCTGGCACCCTGTAAAATCTGTCTGGTTTGGCAGGGGCTGGGGTAAAGAATCTGGAGCGGAGCAAACATCATTGAAAGCATCATCCACCACAGAGAGAACAGGAGGTATAGCTAAGGGCCTGTGCTGAGGGAGGTGCAGAAAGGTCCTAAGTCTTTTTCTGGAGTCTGAAAAATCCTGTTGCTGCCATTGGAACTGTTCTCGCATGGCATGCAAGGTTTCCCCGAAGGAGAATTCTTCTGGTGGGGAAGCAGCTGGAATGGATTCTTCAGCATCAGAATCTTCAAAATTGGAGAAGGGAGCCTCTGGCTGGTCAGTTATGTCTGATTCATCAGCAGAATCATCAGAGGACACTGGCTCAGGGGGCTCTGCCCTAGGTCTCATCTCTGGGGGCTGAGAGGCCCTGTCTGGATGAGATTGAGATCCTCTAATTAAGGAAATTAAATCTTCTGCCAAAGAAAGCATTTGAGAACTAGAAGAGGGCCTGGATGTGGGGGGTTTAACAGGCACTGTTTTAGTAGTCTTGGCTGCTTTAGCCCTGGCGAAGGCCTTAATGGACATGGCTGCTGGAGGCCTAGCAGCACCACGTGCTGGGGTAGAGACATCCAAGGGGATGGTGTCTGATAAGTCAACCACCGTAGTGGGTAAAAGTTCTGAGGTCGATTCAAGAGTTGTAGCAGGGGCCTCAGTTGTAGGAATAGGTTCAGCTGTACTTTGATCAGCTTTCTCGGTTTCGGCCGAAACCGAGACACTCGCGGTTTGCTTAACCATGGTTTCGGCCGAAACCGCGGACCGCGAGTGTCGGTCTTTATCTTTGCGTTTTTTGGTAGATTGGGTAGTCGGAGGATCCGACGGCATAATGTATGCAAAATCAGAACCGAAAAACTGTTCTGCAAACTCCGACCGACGCCTAAGCGTTCATCGGTTGAAAGAAGCACAGGCCGAACAGGCTGCTACGTCGTGGGCTGGGCCTAAACAAGGCAGACAGTAAGAGTGGAAATCTTTATGAGGTATTTGTTTCCCACAGGTTAAACAATTGTTAACTTTTTCTGACATCGGCTGAGGCAAGAAAGAGTCCCCAACGGGTACTTAGCTTTAGAAGTCTTCGAAGTAGTATTCGGTAGAAGTAATCTCTGGATCCGACCGACCGGCACTTGCGAACAGCTTCTGCTTCGGGCGCCACGCGGCAAGAAAGACTGAGGAAAATGGCGTCGGCTGATGCTTTTATACCCGAAGACCAACAGAGATGACGTCGGGTGGAGTGCGACATCAGCCGAAGCCGGACCCGGACTTTGGAATCCGGCCGACTGAAGGGCTGCCTGACGACAGGACAACCCAGTTGTTATGACTGCAGATGCATCCATGAAGGACATCAAGAAAGGATTAAGCATTTTTGTCTTGACCATCCAACTCAGCACTGTCTTGCTCTATAAGTAAGTTTATCTTAGACTTGTGTTTTCTCTTAGAAATAGATAGAAACTAGAAAGATTAGATTGTGTTTTTCTGTGATGTCAGAACTGCACTACTGAATTATTTTAAGTATTTCTCTGTGCTCTCTGAACTTTTGACTAGCACTGTGTAGTAAGAAGTATTGTCTTGTGTTTTTATTATTAAATATTTTAAATCCTTTCAACTGTGGCTGTTTTGTTTAGAGATAAGTTAAGCTCTAGATTACATTGCATATTTATAGTGATTACTGTACAAGTCACTCCAAAGAAGCCTTGACTGTTTAGTCACACTTACCAATTGGATAATAATATTGCACAGTAATAATTGGACACCCTTTTAAGGGACTTTGAGTAGCTGATAAATATTAGTGGGTGGTGCAAGTGGTACTACTGTATAGTCTGGGAAAAAGGGCACAGCTGGAGAACCTGTGCCAGCCTTCCCCAGGAGTGTCTGTGTGGTTGTATAAACTCTTCTCAATGTGTGTGTGTGTCAGCTACTTGGGCAGGGACATGAAGCACTGGTTGGACAGAGAGGGTGCTGGAGGTTTTAGCTTGCCCACTAGGCTGCGATCTGGACCCTATAGCTGTGCCAGTGGGCAGTCTTATTGGGGACCTGGAGAGCAAGGGACTGACCAGCCCCGGACTGACTGTGATTTCTGTGTGCTCTTAAGGGAAATTTCACTTTACTGTGTGTATTTACTATCCTTTCTCCTATATGAGACACCCCTCACTGGTGTTACTGGTGAGGATTGAGGCTCCTTGATTGCTGGGCCAGGGCATGGGTGTCACAAGGTGACTTAATAATAACCTCCAGTTTGCAGTCATCTACAAACATTAAGTGCCAGAGGTCTTGGCTCTCCACTTGGAGATCTGAGAAGTAAATATCAAAAACAAGAATTCCCAGCACTGAGCCATGATAGAAACCACTGGTCACTTTCATACTTACTACGAAGCATCTGCAACTTGCAGGGTTCTGTCCTTCATCCAGTTTAGCTGTCTTCTCTAGTCCAAAATACACTGTCATGGCCACCATCTACAGCCTCTGTAACTCTTCTGAAGAGGTTTACCAGGTTAACTAGACAGGCATAAAGCCAAAGTCTTGGGCATTAACAGTTTTGCTATCACAATTTATGGGGTTAGTTATGACATAGCCCATGGTTTTGCAGATGAGACTTTCTAAGACTGAAAAGACTTTAACTACCCAGGTCAGTTGTAAGGCCACCCTTACCAATGGGCATCACCACTGCAGTGTACTTATTCATCAGAGACAAAGCCAGTGGCTGAAGTTAATTTAAATAAGTTGTGGTATGTCTGCAAAAGCGTCTAGCACTATTATGCAACCAGGTACATGATACATAGTAGTAAATAAAGACGCAATCAAAAGGATTGTTGTATACCAGAAATCTGACAAAACCAAGCATTTTGCGTATTTTTTCTTATCTAGGGGTTACAGTGTTATGAAATGTTTTATGGAGAGTAACAAACATTTTGATAAGCTATGTGATGCACTTAAGTGTGCCAGTCCCTGGCAGTACTGAATATTTTGACTATGACTTTTGGTGAAATTAAACCCTTGGAAAAGGACTCCATGGGCCCCAATCTGTCCAATGTGTCCCTAGGGTGCCCACTGCTTGCCCTTCATTGTGACCTTGCTACGCCATTTAGATTACCTTTTTCCTTTTTTTCTCATACTTTGTTGACTCTTCAGATTTTTTCCTGCACTATTTCAATATTTTTTAACTGTCCACAATTACACCATAATAAATGGGGAGGAAAATAGTCAAATTAAGCTGGAGGTCGCAGCTACCCCCCGCCCCCCCAAAAAAAGCCATTGGGTTCTAGATGCTATGATTTGAATTTTAGAGCTTTTTTCAAACCTAGTGATACAAATATGGCATGAACAAAAGTAGTGGCTAAAAAAGAAAATCATTCTTGCTCTTCATTTTTTCCTGCATCCTCTCACCACTCCCTAAATGGCCAAACATTCAGTGTAATAACTGTGAAGGAAATAACAGAATTAAGCTGATAGTCTGGAAGCTACTGCTTGGGCCTTACAAGCCATGTGAGTTTAGATGCTGTGAGCTATATTTTATAGTTTTTTTTCCCCAGCCTTCTGTTACAATTATGGCCTGGACAAAAATTATGACTAACTAAAGAAATGCAGTCTTAAATGTTCTTTCAAGGAAGAAATAAGCTGTGCCCAAGGTTTAGTGACCACAGCTGATAAAGTGATTGAGTGATGAGTGAATAGAGAGAATAGTAGAGGTCCATGGACTGAACCTTGTGGAACCCCTAAGGAGATTGGAAGAAGAGGAGAGAGTTGATGTTGCCATTGGATGGCTTTGCAGTTTTCCAGTTAGATAGCCTTCAAATCACATAATAGTGGAGTTGCTGAGGTTTAGAGTGGAGAAAACAACCAACAATTCTGATAATATTGCAATCCAATGTAATTAATTCTTCGCAAAAACTATCCAATCCCTAGCAAACTCTCAAGGTTTTGACAGTAACTCTACCTCTCTTGCCCCCCAGAACAGCACCAAATCCCAAGACTCCACCTGCCATTTCAACCTACACCCAGTATCTGTAATAACTGTAAAAAACTACTTCAAAAACTTAAACCAACAACTCTAGCCAATGACAACCTTTCAGCAGAATTTCTACAAAGTGCAGCTGAAGCAATAGCCTACCCAGTAGTCATACAATATCTCAAAGCCAGGTACCCATAATATGGAAAACCTCCCACATTCTACCACTACACAAGGGACATAATTACACTGAACTTACCAATTATCACCCAATTGCCATTCTATCTCCCTCATCCAAAATACTAGAAAGAGTCATGCATACCCAACTAATGGACTACCTTCTCACACACAAACTACTATCAAACACCCAACATGGCTTCTGTCCCTTTCACAGCAGGACCACAGCACTACTATCCTTTACTAACACTGATAACCACCATAGAAAGAGAGAATTTGTATCAGCCATATTTTTAGACTTATCCAAGGCCATTGACATGGTCAGTCACAATAAACTCATCAATATTTTCTCCACTCTAAACCTCAGCAACTCCACTATTACGTGATTTGAAGGCTATCTAACTGGAAAACTGCAAAGCCATCCAATGGCAACATCAACTCTCTCCTCTTCTTCCAATCTCCTTAGGGGTTCCACAAGGTTCAGTCCATGGACCACTACTATTCTCTCTATTCACTCACCACCTCAGGACCTCAGCACCACAAGCCTCTGTAGTACAATACAGATACCCTGATGACTCCATCCTAAAATGTGCTACCCCCACACTGGAAGACCTCCACACCAAAACCCAAGATTCCTTTCTGTCAGTAGAAACCTGGTTCACTAACCCCAAACAAATTCGAAATCCCAACAGAACTAAGCTCCTTCTTTTTGCCTAACCAGATTCCCCTCATCATCCTAGTCCTTTAATATCTTCTCTAGGAACAAAACTATGATCACCCCAAACACTCACACTAAACTGCTCATGAGAAAAATTGGTAACTACCTGAAATTCGATATTCACATAGCTCAAACCATTAAAAAAGGTTCACAAAAAAAATAGGTCTCCTATATAGACACAAACAATTTCTTACAAATAACACAAACATTACCATAGCCCACACATACCTCCTATCAACCCTCCTCTATGCCTCCCCAGTATTAACCAATCTCCACAAAATTGACCTAAACCAACTGGAATCTTGCTATAATAAAATAGCAAGATTTGCCACTGGAGCTTTACATAGATCACATCATTGTACAGCACTAAAACAGCTTAATTTGCTCGAATTTCCATAGCCTCTACACTTTAATCAACTAACCATTAAAAATTCTTCACCAACCCGATAAAACCCCTTCTCTCCAAAAACTCATTCAACCATAGACCTCAGTCCAATCTCTTCACTCTAGTAACCAACAACTTCTAGATACCACCAAAGCCAACAACTCAGCTAGGAGATATCTCTTCTCTAACTATATTCCTAAAATTTGGAGTAAGCTGCCAACCCCAATAACTTCTAACAGCTCTCTTTCATAATTCAAAAAGCTCCTCATATCACACCTAGTGGACACCTGACTATGTTCTTGTTACTCCTCTGATTATGCCTCCCTGCTTTCCCAAACAATCTTCTACCCTCTTTATTTAAATAACAGGGTGCAGTAACCTCATCTGTTAAGTTTATAATCCTCTTTATCATTTCAATCACATCTGTAGCAACTACATCTATATGTGTATAACTCTCTCGATTATTTCAACTTTAACTGTAACAGTATGAGCTATGATGGGACTTTTTTAACATGGAATGAAATGTATGTCTTCTACTTTTCTATTATTTCTCATCGATATAGTATCTTACATGGTTGTTAAACTGATGAAATGTCTGTAACTGGAACTCTATGTATGCTAGTATATGTTGACATTATCCTTGTAACTGGAGCTTTTCTACCCGGGCCTCCACTGAAAAGGGACCTGTGTCCAGTCAGTCTTTCCCAATAAGCAAATGTAAAATAAATAAAAAGAAGGTAGTTATCTCGTTGTCATTCTATTAAGATTTTACAAACTAAAAGAGGAGGTTCTAACTTTTTTGACAACTCAACAATCTCAGTTAGCTGATTTTCTCAGTGACGAGCTTTGATGCAATAAGGTTGCATTTCTTTCTGATTAGTTTCAATCTTTGAACACACTTAATAAAGGTATGCAAGGAGATTGTGAAAATATTCTTACTTCCACTGGCAAAATTAATGCTTTCAAAGAAAAACTAATGCTTTGGGAAGAAAGAATCAGAAGAGAAAATACAGTAGAAAAGTTTGAGCTAATGAAAAGGTGGAAACTGGATGGAAGTCTTATAGCTCTAATTTTACAAACTTTAATATTACTTAATATAAATACTGAAAAATATTTTCCCTCAGTTGATATATCACCTTTGGATTGGATAAGAGATCCATTTGTCTTAAATGTGTGCAAACTGGCAAACTTAAATATTACAGAAGAAGACGAGCTGACAGAGATAAGAAATGACAGGATTAAAACCATAACATTCAACAACAGATACTACTTAATTTTGCTTATCTATTAAAATTTAATTTCTCAATATTACAAAAACCAAAAGAAGCACTTCTTCCTTTCTCCATGTCATATTTGTGCAAATCAAGCTTTTCTGCAATGAATAATATTAAGAACAAAAAATAGATCGCAGCTGGAAACCATGGAAGAAGATTTAAGTGTATGCCTGTCCAAAATTCAGCCTTGCACAAAAGACATTCTAAAACAGTGTCATGCTCAGATATCTTATTAAATATTAAATGCAAGTAAAAAAAAAGGAAAAGATTTTCTAAATCAAAGTTATACCTATTTTTGTCAGGCAAAAAATAAAATATATTTTTTGGTTTACCTCAAGATTTTTGCAATAAGTTTGTGTGTGTCATGAGATGAAAAAGGTTGAAATTCTCTGCACTAGAGCATTATAGCTATCAGCAGTCACCACAAAAGAGCAATCAGAAGCTGTTAAGTGCTATGGTTTGACTCTGAGTTCAGCTGAACTGTTTACCGGCTTCCTAACACTCTTCTGTGGTGGCCGGTGTCTGTGTGGCAACAGGAAGTATGTTACAACACTACAGCACTTTTTTTCTTTTGAATGTGTACCTAATGGATCACATGCCATGTAGGTACAACTTTAGCTTAATTTGTATTTTTCTATGAAATTTCTGTGCAGTCATTCCAAATGTAACTAATATTTACACTATATACATTTTGTGTCATGGGTACGCTTCTGTTATGGTAGTAGACAGTTAAAAAATGTGTCCTTTTAGATTGCCAAGTGCCCCTTTTGCCTTCCACCCCCCAGCCTTCAGCAGCTTCCAGCACCCCTGCTGGTGGTTGAGAATCAGATGCAAAAGAGGTGGACTGAAAGGCATCTCGGAAAGCATCAAGGATAGGAGGGACTGGAGAAGGGGCAGTGGTACCCATCTCCAAGAGTGTGTAATACCTCTTCTGAGCATTAGAAATGAGATCTGTGCAGATTGCCAATCAAAATGTTTCATCATGTTCTGTATAGCCTCTCCAAAAGAAGCTACCTCAATAAGGGAATCAGGTGAGAGGGATTCACCTTACCTTGAAGAATGCAGCTGAGAGGAATAGTTCAGAGACTGGTCAAAGCCATAATCCTTCTACTCATCAGAGGAAGAGGAAACTAACGTAGGTTTTAGAGGAATAGCCTGCGGTTGCACAGACTCAAAGGAGGGAGGTATCAAAGACATTAACAACTTTGAATAAGCCTTATGAAAAATCCATCCACTCCTTCTCTCTAGCAGCTGAGGGGAAGGTCATATGCTTTGTCATTTTTTTTTTCTTTTTAGGAATGATGTCTGCCTGGATGAGAAACAAAGGTTTGGAGCCACATCTTCAAGCTATTATACGGCCTAGGATCTCTTCCCCAACAAAAATTTGTGTACACCATATGATCTTTCTTAAGTGATGAGACATGGTTCCTTGGCCATATCAGCAAATTGCAAGACCTCAGGAGCCATACCAACTTCCAATGGGGTCTCAGCAATGAGCAACTAAGAAGTAGCCAGACGTACTGCAAGACCTGTTACCTCAGAGCGTACATCAGAGTCAGAAACATTGGACTGAGGATCTATTTGAAGCCTCTTAAATTTTTTCTTTGGTGGTAGAGGGACATCTGAGGATGCGGAGTCAGCCATCTTGGACTGGGCCAACTATTTAAGACACAGGTCTTGAGAAGGGTGTTGACAGGAGAAAGCCCAGACCTAAGGGTTTTTGGAATGAACAACTGGCAGTTAGAGCAATATTTGTGATCATGTTCCAGGCCTAGGCAAAAACAAAAAATCTGGTATGCAAGCCCTTGTATAGAATATGCATGTTACCCTTGCACTTACCCCTCCTAGCTGACATCTACAACTTTAACAAACTGTATGATAAAAAAGGAAGGTTCCCCATCAGAACACTTATCTGAATAGATAAATGATGCAAAGGTACCCACTAATAAACAAAAAGTATGACAGATGCATGACCTACATTCAAGCTGGAAGAGAGACAGTCTGACGATCCACGCTTCTACATATGTCTTTATACCCCAATGCACATGAGCTGAGGTCATACATTAGAAGTACAGTCTAGGAAAGGTAAAGCTTTGGTACCCCAGATGGACATCCGTGGTGACAACCCATACATCAGGAATACTGCAACAGTGATTTCAGTCAGGACTTCCAAGACGACATCCCAGAAAAACTACTCTGTGAGATGGGATGAGACAAGATTTCTGTAAGATCAGTGGAAACTCCAGACGGAGAAGGCGTTTCTTGACACATCTCACAAAACCTTGATGATTGGAAAAGGGAAATACCCTTGGTGCAGTAGATATATCACAGGGAAAGACTGAGAACTGCTACTGTAATCAGGATAGAGAAAATCTTAATAAAATAATTCGGAGCTTGTTGCCAATAGCAATGTGATAACTTTAGAATTAAAAGATGCATGCTATCATAAAACTGAGGGTTGAGTGAAAGATAGAAAGGTTTCCAGGAACAAAATTTTGAACTTTGGAACATTGATATAGAGACTGTGAAAGACAAGGTCTAGAACTGCTTTCCAGGTTTTTATGTTTTTTGGCACCAGAAAGATCCTTGAACAAAAAAAATTTCCCCATATGATATGAGGGTATTAATTCCATGAACCCTCAGACATGATCAAAATTAGTTTACAGGATGAGGAGGAATCCCTTGAAAAAGAAGGAGGTAATCCATTGCCATTTGTACCTTTGTTGGATGATTCATAGAACTCATCTATCTGAGATAATATGACACCACTGGGGAAGATGTAGGCCTAGACTAAAGCATGGATTGTCAAGGGGGGGGGGGGGGGCTGAAGAGGCAAGGAGTCATTCTCACCTTTTGGATTGTCCTTGGTTCTGGAAGGCTTTCCAATTTTAACGGCCTCCTTGTCATTGCTTTTTACAAGGCTGTTTGCTGGCATCTTCCTATGTACATTGTTTTTTTTTTTTTTTTTTTGAAAAAGGGTCCTGACTTGGAACATTTTTTCGAGCTTATAAAGCAAGTATGTTGGTGGTGGGAAGTTGGAAAATTTGGTTAACCCCTTCAATCAAATTCTTTATTTCATCAATTTTATTAACCTCAGTAGCAGAGGGGTGAGAGACAATTAAGGAATTCAAAAAGTTTTAACCACTGGAAAGAGAATATTAACAGTTAGTTTTCTGAAATTCTCAGTTGTAAAAATTTCAGCATGTGAACCTCACAGTTCAGAAGAATAAACTTTTTTCCAAATCTTTCAAAGACTTTCCCAAACACATCAGAGGGAATAGTGTTAGCATTTATAACACGTTCATCAGCAGAAGTTTTAGATAAGGAAATAACTATTGGGCCAGCTTTAGGATTAGAAACATACTTATGAGTTTGAGGTACTTTGTACAAGCTATCAAGACTTTTTAGGAGTGAAAAGCTGACTATCAGGCATGTGGGAAGCTGTCAAGAAAACATCATCTAAAGCTGATAAAACAGGAAGGATGTCTCATCTAAAGGCTGTGGAATACCCAGATGCAAAAAATTCATAACGTTGCTGGGAAAATTAGATTTCATTCTTTTCCCACAGAAATGAACACTGTATTTTTAGCAAAGGTCTCAGAAAAAGGTAGTTCTTCTGGAAGAAAATCTGCAATAATACTTTCCTCAGAATCGGAATCTTCACCTTGAGAAAAATTCAGTGAAAACACTGTCTCTCCACTCACTGATTTGCTGATTGGGAATCTAGAGTTAGAACGTGAAGGATTTTTTTTTTTATATCATCATCAGCAATGAAACAGGATTTAAAACATTAAGGACAGAAAGTAACCTGCTTAACAAATCCCAGCAAGTCTTCCCTGACTATAGTTAAATAAATAGAAATGAGATTATTAGTTGTTTGCTTTCTTTTCCTAGGAGACTTTCTGGAAAAAAGTCCAACTCATGGCTGGGGCACTAACCCAAGAATCAGGCACACTAGCCTGGCTATACAGTAAACATTCAATGACTACTTCCTCAGAAACTGACAAGACTGGTTCTCTTTCACCTGGAGAGGACACATCTACAACTGTAGAGTATGTATCTTAATCCTGTCCCTTAAGTAGCTTCCCAAGTAACTACACAATAAGGACCAACATACATTGATGAGTGGCCAAAGAACCAAATCCAGTCACAGCAGAGTTACCTGTCTATGGCAGATGCTGTAAGGGAGCTGCCTGACATTTGAAAACTCCTGAGAAATTATCATTTTCTTGCAAATGTGAGAGAACACAGCAGACTGGCAAATGGTTGAGTTGAAAAAGAATGAGAAAAAAAAAAGATAGCCGACCTTGTATGAGTCAGTAAACCTTGAGAAATTTTTTTTAGGTTAAAAAAAAAAGGGCAGACCCTAAAAATGCAATGTCCTACCCCCAAATAAACTTATATATATATATATATATATATATATATATATATATATATATATATATCACACACACACACATGCCTATAATGTATGTATGTATATAAAATAAATAGAAAAACAATTTCACAGGAAAAAAATATAAAATTTGTGTTGATTTTCCCATGAGGGTATTTATCTGTCCTTCTTCAATGGATCACTGAATGACAATCAATTCCAGGAAGCCTGCAGATGGAGCACACTTCAGTGGCAAGAAGGTTTTGAAGCTTTTGGCACCCTTATCACTGCTGGTTAGGGCAGGTACAATGTATCTTGAAGCTTTGTAAGATGGCTGGTGATCACATCATAGGCAGAATATAATCCACATAGCTTAGACTACTCCAACAGTGATCTAATGCTGGACATTTAAATAAGCTTCAGTACATTCATGTGCTGAAGTGTGTTTGTCTTGGTAACAAACCTCTGGGGAGAGTATGGGTAACTTGATGGACTCGTTCAAATCAGTTTCACTAGAAACCTTAGGCATAAAAGATGACTACATTAAAAGAGTTACCCTCTCCTTCAGGGAAAACAAATATATGGGATTGATGAACAAAGCCTATAGATCTGAAATCTTCTTTGCGGAGTTAACCGCAAGAGGAGGACATTTCAGGAAAATAAATTAATTAAGACTGTGGTCTTAAAAGGTGGAAGAGCTAGGCAGCAATGTTTTTGTATAACATTAGTTTAATAAAGCTTATTACAACTCAAAGAATAAATATAAAAAGATAACTATTTAAGGAAGACAAACAAATTCTAATTTACAATAACATGGTGAAAGTCAAATTTCCATAACAGGCAGTATCATAAAGTACGTTATAGCCAAAACTGGTTCCATGTTTTCCTATCAAAAGTTTTTAAATTATAATAAAGTCCATTAAAAACACTGCAGCATAGAACAGAGTTATGTGGTTGCAAACGAAAGCCTATTTATATGGTAAGAGACATCTAACACAAAAGGTGTAACTATTCAATAAATCAGACAGACAAACAAGCCACAAATGAAAAAACAATAATAAAAAGTAATACAGGGTAATAACTGGCATCTGGGATCAAAACTAATGTGGGAGAAGAGACCAGCAATATCTTAAAGCTGTGATGCACGTTAAAAACCCTTGGAATTAACTGTACATGAGAAAAGTTTTAAATACAGTGCTAGAAAAGAAATGGGCTGACTTCATGGGGAGTTGTGGTCCACAGAGAAAAAAAGGAGTAAAAAGTCTGACTTTCAAAGTTATGGGGGGGATCCCACTAACTTTTCTTGGATGACAATGAGGAAAGCCCAGTTTGTGGTCACCCTATGTACTGCACCCATTTCTAGCTACAGCTTTTGTCTACTTATGGCAAACTTGGTTAAGAATTTTCCAGCAATTTTGAGGAATGGGTGGAGTTAGGGAGAGGTCTTTCAACTGCAGGTAACTGCCTTCCTAGCAAACATACTAGAATTAGGAGGAAGACTGAATCAGGTCTGATAAATCAGTCTTAACCCAAGAAATTAAGAACCAAATCCAGACCAAATTTGATTGTCTTGCCAAATATCTGCTAACAGCTAGATTTTAACTCCCTGTAGAAAGAAAACAGAGTGTAGGAAAACCACTAAATACATCTAACCCGGTATCTATGTGGGTAACATGACACCTTCAACAAGATTTATAAGTTACAAAAAAAAGACATAGCCCTCACTGTCTGTGAATGAACTGCAGATGGGAGGTCAACATCTTACCTGCATCTCTAAGGTAAATCTGGAGTTGGTAGTAGTGAAAAAAGGATGACTGTTTTTGATGACAAAGGTATAATGCAAGTCATTAAATGGCCTATGCTCACCAGTGGATAAGAGGTGATCATAATCCTTTATGCCACTAGGCATTGAGCAAAAATGACATCAATGTAGACAGGGGGATAATTTGAAAGACCATGCTTGAATAAGCCTCACTAATGCATGTGGGAAAAAAAAAAGAAACAATACACAAGACATATAAAATGTTATGGGGTGGGGGAGCTTCACCCCATAACCCCTTCCTTACAAATAGCAAGTCCACAGCTCCACAACAGTGACTACAGTCAAAAGGCTCCAGGTGTACAAATACAGTTTGTGTAAGAAAGGTCTAATAAATAAAGCAACAGACTTAACAAGCATATGAATTATTCACTGAAAGAACATATTTAAAGTAAGGTTGTTTGCTCTCATAGACTGCATCAAACCTCTAAAAAATACTAGCATATCTGGAATGGCTGGCTGATTTTAGTTTACCTTGGTAAGCAAGGGCTTTCAAGTGAGTTCTACGTTGTGACACAGACTAAAGTTGAGGTAAATCTGCAGACCATGCAGGATAGAATAATCACGCAACATTTGTGCTGTAACAGAGACCTGGTTCAAGGCAGCAGAAAGCACCCCTGCACTACTAGGCTACAACTCATTCCACACCTTCGGCACCAGAACTTGCAACAAAGCTCCAAAGGCAGTGTTTCCATATTCATAAAGGATGCGCACACCACCAGTCTGGTAGCCCAACACAATGCATCAGAGATACTTCAGGTGCAGCTAACATCGGGTAAGACAGCGATTCAGGTCGTAGCCTGCTATAGGTCCCCAGCCATGTCCCAAGACTCGCAGTCCACATTCCTAAGCACCTTTAAGAATATTAGGGTTCAACCTAACACTCTCTTACTAGGTGACTTCATCTACTCCTCCATTAACTGGGTAAACTACTCATGTATCAATACACTTGCCCAATGTTTCCTGGAGTTCATTAATTCTAATGCCCTGGACCAGCTAGACGCAGCAACATCTTTGACCTGGTCATTACTAACATGGGCGACCAATACTCAGCTCCTCCATGGTTAGATCCAACCACAAACTAATCACCTTGGCAATCCACATCCCTACCACCCCCCACAAAGGTAACCACCATGAAAAATGTATCCAAAGCTAACTTCTGATCCTAAAAACAGAGGTGGCTAACTTCACGGCACCCATGCAAATGAAGAATAGTTGCATGACCACAGAATCATACACCAATGCACTGTACACACACGTACATAAATGCATGGATCTCATCATACCCAATAGAACCAAGACACTCTCCTCCAAAAAAAGGAAAACAATCTGGTGGTCCCCTGCCATAAACAAACTTTACAACAGAAGGAGGAAACTGATGCAGAATAAGGTGAAGTCCCAAGACTGGAAAAACTCCCTTATCTGCCTCAACAAAAAGTTGAGATCCCTCATCAAATTCTCTAACGTTAGGTATGAAAACAGAATTGCAGCAGATAGTAATGACAACCACAAGGCTTTCTATAGTTATATAAAGAATCTCCATGGCAATAACCAGATTTGCTCTGAGCTACTGCACAATGGTACCTCCTATACTGAGCCAACACATATTGCCAGTATACTGGCTGACAGAGTCAGTGCCAACTTTACCCCCCCCCCCCAAGGACCAATCACAATACCAGTAGATTGCCAGGCACCCAGTATTACTGCTGCACAGGTTAAAACAGCACTGTCCAAGGCCAAGAATGCAGCTCCTATGGGACCTGACAATATCCCTAGTTGTGTTCTACATGAACTACAGAGTGAACTGGTACCTCACCTGTGTACCCTGTACAATCACAGCCTCACCTCAGGCTTTGCGCCTGCCGAATGGCGGACTGCTACAGTCATCCCTCTCCACAAAGGAGGAGTGACTGCAGACCCTGGGAACTATCGCCCCATTAGCCTGACGAGTCTGATATGCAAAGCTATGGAATGCATCACCATGGACCTAATAAACACAGATATAGGGAATCCCCAAACAATGGAACCCACGCAATTTGGTTTTGTGAAGGGTAGATTCATGCCTGCTCAACTTGGTTGACTTCTTTGAGTCAGTCACCAGAGCTGTGGATGAAGGCAAGGTGGTTCATACAGCCTACCTTGATCTGGCCAAGGCTTTGGATACCATTCCCCACTCAGGAATCATAGAAAAGCTCACTAAGCTTGGCATCAACTCTTATATCACTAGATGGATTGCAAACTGGCTTACACATAGAACCCGCAGTGTGAAAGTAGCTGACTCCAAGTCAGGCTGCCGATTAGTCACCACTGGAGTCCCACAGGGTTCGGTCCTGGGTCTTCTCCTGTTTGGTATCTACTTCTCTGAAGTCCAGGCCAACACGAAGGGACTCTGGCTGACAAAGTTTGCAGATGATTGCAAGTTGGGAGCTATTATTAACTCCCCAAGTGATGTTGACATCCTGCAGAATGGCCTCACGGTGACCAACACCTGGTGCCAGAACCATGGCCATAAGCTCAACGGCAAACAATGTGTCATCCCCTTTGGGAAAAACCCATTTCCCATGAATTATCACATTGATACCAGTCCACTGAACACAGAAAGCATTATAAGAGATCTGGGAACACAGGCTGACAGCAACCTCTCTTTTGATCACCACATTGCCACTGTGGTCAGAAAGTCTTTCTATGTGGCACATCTCATTACTAAGGGTTTTGCATCGAGGAAGAAAGAGGTCATTGTCTCCCTCTACTCTTCCCTCATTAGGCCAATCATCGAGTACAATGCCCCATTTGGCATGTACCTCACTAAACACCTGCAGCAACTGGAGAGGCCACAAAAGTACCTCACAAAGAGGACCATAAGCTTTAAACACTTATCCTATATGGACAGACTCAAAAAACTCCAACTATTCTCTTGTCTCATATTGCCTACTTAGAGGTGAACTTTGCTTGACTTACAAAAAGCCATGTCTGACCCAGCTCTGTTAGAAATGCTACATCTACAGAAATCCCAATCCATCCGCACCACATGCTCCAGAGACCTCAACCTCATTACCACAATTAACAGAACATGCTGGAGGGACAGGTTCATAACCCAGAGACTGCCCACGCTATGGAACAGAGTTCCCATACATGTCAAGCAAAGCACCTCGCTGACCCTGATGAGTAGATGGGAAACAGAAAATTCACCCCGGGGATAACTCCAGTATCTGTACTCAACAGAGGCACTGGGAACTAAGGTTGGATGGCACTAAGCCAGGCTAATCCTTTGACTAGGCTTGTAAAGGCCCCAGGGCCAATAGCCTAGTACACACCTATGAACCCATGAAGAGATAGCTAGATGGGAATGGTGTAAACTACTAAAATGAAAAGATAGACATCCACACAAAATAGTAGTACAGTTCGGTACCAATGAAGGCTGTCTTCCAAAACCACGAAATCAAAGCCACACTCCACAAAATCCACTCGTTTTTCACAGATAAGACACTGTTTATTGGACAAATAGAACTCAGTAAAATGGATTTCGCGCTTTCGTCTCCACACTGGAGACTTCTTCAGAATCAATTAGAAGCACCTCTCCCATTCCTTTTATACATCCATTGGGGAGTACTAATTGAAACAATTACACAATTAATCAATTAAATAGTTCCAAAAATACATAGTGAAATGCAGTTGGAGTCAGAAAATGTCAATACAGCTTATATATATATATATATATATATATATATATATATATATATATATATATATAAAATATATAACTTCTCTATAAAAATGTATATGTGTATACCTTCTCTATAAAAATAATCTATAAATTATCTATAAATTATCTATAAATTAAATAGAATTGATGTGTTGTATTACACATGATACACCAACACTTTTGTGTAAAAGTGTATAAATATATTGAGATATAAATATATGAAAAATATATATGAAATGTTGAGTAAAATATACGTACAAATACTAAACAGAATACAAAAAGACAGACATTAAAATGTTCAGAATATAAGGTTTTAAAAAACATATAAAATCAATATAAGGTTGATATAAAATGCAAGTGCCACGCGAAAGCGCTCATCTTTTATTTCCATTAAAAGTTTTTGTACACTTCAGAGTTGCCATTGTGCTTTGTTTCATTCTTAGCACTTTATTTGGATTATCGCTTGCTCCTCCGTGTCTTGGTACTACACTACGTTGTTTCATTACCACTAACATTGTTAGGAAATCTATTAATTCTCAGTCCCTTCGGTACAATTTTATCTTGCAGGCACTTGTTAAAGTACCAGTTCTCAACAGATAAATTTTTGTACCTGATAAGAAGTGATTTAAACGATTTACATTTCACTTTGTAGTCCATATTGTCACCCCAAGTGTTCTCTCGTCTACTAGAATCCGAAAACGATTTGTTCAGCCAATTGTTAAAATCCATGTTGTTGTATTTAGAGAGATACTCAGAACCACCAGTCCCAAAATGTTGGTCATTGTTGTTTCTTCTGTTATTAGATCCATTAGCGCGCGAGCGCTCTTCTCTTGTAGGTATACTCGCTCTGCCTGTATTGCCTTCAGTTCTGGCGTCTGACGTCACTTCAGTTCTGCTGTTAGTCTTCGGGCTGCTCTGTGCACAGGGAATATCATTCCCCACCTCTTCAGGGGAATTAGTCGTTTGTGAGTGACTTTGGGTGATTCTGATAAGTTCACTCAACAAACTACTACTATCCATGTTGCACTAAAAATAGTATAGGTGTTAAATGTGGAAATGGGTACTTTGAATCTAATTCCAAAACCTCACGAATGTGGAGACTCCTTGAGACCGAACCAGTACCACTAAGTACAACCAAGAACCAGTAAAATGAAAAGATAGACTTCCACAAAAAATAGTAGTACAGTTCGGTACCAATGAAGGCTATCTTCCAAAACCACGAAATCAAAGCCACACTCCACACCATATTTTGGAGAGCAGAAAAGATAATAATGAGAGTGGAACTGTTTCGAAGAAAAAGGGCACTTTCAGATGTGGGAGATGCCCACAATGTCCATTTATAGCAGGTGAAAAAGAGCTTTTAATTCCCACACTAAGAACAACATTGAGGTCTAAAAAGTATAGTAGTTGTTACACCAAAGGGGTGGTATACCTAGTTTATTGTAAATTATGTTTGGGCATACTACATTGGCAAAACAGAGCGACATCTAAGGAAAAGAATGTACGAACACATGAGGGATATCAACCGGAAGAATGAAAATAATGCACTTTTTAGACATTCACAAACATGCCATGAAGCTAATTTTAAGTTTTGGGTCCTTGAAGAAGTTTTACATTTTGAGAGAGGTGGTGATTGGGAGACCAAACTAGCATATAGAGAGATGATATGGCAACTTAAACTTGATGCTTGTAGTGGTAAGGGTCTTAACGACCACATTTCAATTACACCAGCCCTAAAAATTTTATCAGAAGACCCTAAGAGACATAAATCTTAAAATACATCAAAAACACTTCATAGATTTTAGAAATCAATATTAATGTTGGTATTTATGTACCCTAGTGGTTAGAATTTTTAGTACACATTATCAATTTTATATCAACCTTATATTGATTTTATATGTTTTTTAAAACCTTATATTCTGAACATTTTAATGTCTGTCTTTTTGTATTCTGTTTAGTATTTGTACGTATATTTTACTCAACATTTCATATATATTTTTCATATATATATATTTTTTATATATTTATATCTCAATATATTTATACACTTTTACACAAAAGTGTTGGTGTATCATGTGTAATACAACACATCAATTCTATTTAATTTATAGATTATTTTTATAGAGAAGGTATACACATATACATTTTTATAGAGAAGTTATATATTTTATATATATATATATAAGCTGTATTGACATTTTCTGACTCCAACTGCATTTCACTATGTATTTTTGGAACTATTTAATTGATTAATTGTGTAATTGTTTCAATTAGTACTCCCCAATGGATGTATAAAAGGAATGGGAGAGGTGCTTCTAATTGATTCTGAAGAGGTCTCCAGTGTGGAGACGAAAGCGCTAAATCCATTTTACTGAGTTCTATTTGTCCAATAAACAGTGTCTTATCTGTGAAAAACGAGTGGATTTTGTGGAGTGTGGCTTTGATTTCGTGGTTTTGGAAGACAGCCTTCATTGGTACCGAACTGTACTACTATTTTTTGTGGAATGGTGTAAACTACCTCAATACCTAGAACAATCTGGATGACACAAGCCTGACAGTAGGTATGTAGGCTTGGAATCTGAAGATCTCCTTTTTCTCTTAACGGTAATGAGGGAGGGAACCTTTTTGCAGTCTCATGGGAAATCAGATAATGCCAAAGCTTATTTGTCACACTTCCAGAGCAATTTAAGGGGGAAGTACAAAGTTATGGCCTCTATAATTAAGTGGAACCTGTAGTACAGAATCTTCTTGACAGATGCAATTTAAATTAAAACTTCCACATACAGCTTCCAATTATAACATGGAACAATAATCAAGAAAAAAGGTTGTGAATGATAGCTCTTTTGAAGTCTCCAGTTACAGCCAGAAGAGTACCCAGGTATATAGAACATGGGGGACAGTTAAAATTCTTATATACCTGAAAGGAGACTGTGAATAATCAAGTTTCCCTAAAAAAGAAATGCTCAGTGGGCTTGATCTCATATCCAACTAAATCCTTTTAAAACTGTGTACTCTAGATGAGGGGAATGGAAACACCAGTCATCTGAAGGAGGACAATCAAGTCATCCATGGAAAAAGCTTGCTCCTCTACAGACTGCTTTTCTTTCTGCCCAAGATGAGTAAACTCTAGTTTTTTTGTCCAAGTGAAATTGAATAGCTCAACAGCCAATGCAAATAAACATAGGGAGACAAGGCAGCCTTGGCAAGCACCCAGTGAAATCTTAGATCTCCAACCTTACTGTAGTATTTCCAAATACATAGCCATTCAGTGAGATTAAATCAGGTAATGACCTTGTATAATTAATATGACTTAAACAAAGGAAGTGCTAAAGTCAACATTAAAGACAGCCCATGAATATACCCATTTGTGGCTTTATTCCGTTCACTATGCTACAGAAAGAACATTCTTCAGACTGTTCAAATATGAAAGAAGCCCACCTTATCCTGGTGGATAGGGATATATACATTTTGAAATGAATGTCAGAGACAGATATAAAAGAACTTACCCTGTTTACTGAAACTTGTTAAGGAAAGATGGGTTTCCAATGGGGCAAGTACTCACCCCGTTGTAATGTATGATTACAAGCTATCCACACTGACACAATCAGCCTGGAAAACCTCTTGCAGAGTTCAGCCAGCAGGCCATCAACCCTGGGAGCTCTAATTTGGAACTGTGGTCAGCCTTGCTCTGTATTTTCAGGTGCAGTGAAAACATCATCAAAACAATACCAACCATTCCATCAACCATTGTCAGATCTACAGGGCAAATGTCACCCTGATAGATGGTTTGATAATGAATGGGGAGGACCTTCAAACTGCAAGCCAGGAAGCCAACAAAATACTGCTATTAACAGAATAATTTCATATTGAATAGTTCACTGGCTTGTTGATTTGTTACTCACTAGACCTTTGTTATATAGACTGCATTTGTACATAGCACAGGTCAGATAGGTGTCTAAGCATACAGTCTTTTTACTTTTGTGCAAATGTGGAGTCTATCCATAACAAAGAGGGTAGAGAGTGAAGCTTTCCCCATAACACATTTTACAGTTTGTGGTCTCGTACACTGCCTTTTCTTTTTTTAACATACATTTGTAAAATTTATTCTCTAGCTTTTACCAAATTTTTACATACATTTGTAAAATATATTCTCTAGCCTTTACCAAATATTGTGGTTGACAGCAGAACTGCAGTAGCAGGTTACTAAAGCCACATCAGACTGCTTGTATGGTGCTTTATTTATATTGAGGAAGAAAGTACAGAGAATGCTTCTGGTTAATGTTTGTATGTACCAACTCCTACTGCTTTGTACAAGTAAAACTTGAGTTAGATTTATGGAGCATATCTTATTGCTTTGGTCTTTATCTATGAATGTGAACTGGAGAGCTTGGAGGCATTTAAAAGGTGGAGACTTAGTGTGCAGGTTTTGAAATCTTTCAGGGATGTTCTCCAATGTTTGTATCACAACTCTGTTTCACCAGTTGTGGTATTTGCTTATTTTTGATAGGATGATGCAGGTTTCTATATTTAAACATCTATACTACCCACAAGAGACTTTCAAAGGGGGGCAGCTGTCTGGCTTTATCTTTACAAATTCAAGACTGGACATTTGTGATACCTTGCATTACTGAGCACATAAATTAGCTAAGGTAATTTCAAGTTTCAACACCTTTGAGTTTCTGACATACCACTCAACTGTCTAGATTTTTGCAGAATGTCCAGATTTTTGCCTAACACTTTTGGTCTATTTCTCATAAAATTTGTGATTTTGTTGATTTTTGTAGCGACTCGGTGAAGATTAAATTCACTAAATAGTTATAGGCATGTCTTTCAGACTTCATATCCTTCAGAAAATGCATGGTAACACAATACCTTTTATTCAAGCAACTTTTTAAGTTTATAACAGCAATATTTAAAATGTGTCCCTATTTTTGAGGCTTTGTCCCTCCCCATTATTTTTGGCTTTGTCCAGACTCTTCGTGTTAAGAGGTTGAGAGCTATGGTTTCCAATGACACAAGTTTGCCTCCTTACTGCAACAAACACAGGCCATAGCAACAAAACACTGACACTACTACTGCAAGGTAAGTGGACTCCCAAAAAAAGAAAAAGAAGCAAAAAAAATCAGTTACTTGGGTGTACAAAACGTGCTTTTATGTTATACGTCTTGTAGTAAAAGCTATGAGAAGTGTGAGAAAATGTGATTTTATTTTTATTGACTTTTTTTTTTTTTTTTTTTTTTTAAAGCAAACTGCTGGTATCACTTGGAGAGCCCAGGGTCTGGAGTATTATCTACATTGATCTTGAGTGGTAGTGAATACTGTGGTTTATTTTCCTTTTCTGACATTTCTTGCAGTATGTGTTAAGGAGTTCAGATCACATGATGCCCTAAAAATCTAGAAGCAGCTATAGCATTAGGAAACCAAGCAGCAAATAAGGCAAGTACTGAATTTTTCCTTTTGGAAATAACTTGGCTATCAGCTCCACTACTGCATAAAAGAAGTACTCTTGAGAAAAGCCGAATTTAGGAAGCAGTGAAAGCTGTTCTTATTACCCGATTCTCTTCTTATGGAGATGATCCAAACTACATTTTCTCCATAACTGTGTATCATACTGTTGCGCTTCTGACATTTAAAACAGTCAAGCTTTCTGAATTAATCTCGCTTACATAAAGTATCACTCATTTTGTAAATTGTGAATAATTATGGCATTATACTTGCCTGAACTAGCATTTAGTCATACTGACAAACTGACTTTTCTTCACAGGATCTCCAAGAACTGACAACCACAAGTAATGCTGACAAGATGGTCATGTGAGGAATGTAAGGCATATAAGAAAATAAAAATGTCTGCAAAATGAGTGGCCATGACATTAAGGGTTTTTTTTTTGTATACCATTTACACTAACACTGCAATTTAGTATATCAGGCTCTTGTACGGACAATAGTAAATCTGAAAAAAAGAAACAATAGAATTTGCTAGTTTAGAATAACAAACACTGAAAGATACAGTTGTTGTTGTTGTGTCTTTCGGCTTTTCCCGCTTAGGGGTCGCCACAGTGGAACTCCGGTCCGCTAATGATTGGCAGTAGATTTTTACTTGCAGAGTTGCCAGCTCTGATGCACAACCTTCAACGAAGGTACTCCCATTCACGCATGTCTCCACACAGAAGACGCTCTAGCTGAGAATCGAACAGGACAGCGTCATACTGTGAGGCGACAACGCTACCGCAGCACCACCACCACACTGAAAGATATAGTATTATATAAAAAAAAAAAAACCACACAACTATCCAGTATTTTAATTAATCTTATTCTCCATATGTATAGTCGGTCATTTCAAGAGTATCACATCATACTGACAGTTCATCAAGGAATGCAATTTATTTGCATTATCAAAGTACAGAGTTCTTATTTGATTTGGCTGTTATGATATCAAGTCTCTCTGATCAGGTAAATATTGCTAAGTTTAATTAAATTGATCAGAGACCCTTTGCATATATAGAGTCTCTGTCTCACAGACAACAGGATGATACTGATAGCGTAAATACCTTTCTTAGTATCATTTGGCTTATTGCCAACAGCGTATTTCAGCCCGCAGATAACATATTCGAGTTGACAGGGTATAGAATAACTGCTTCACATATTTATGTATTTATTTATTTGTGTGCTTATTTGTTTTGCAAAGTATATATTTTACTATGGTAGATTAGTACAAGCTCTGATTAGCGTATTTGCTAACCCTGGTTCAAGTACTGTCAACCCTGCTTCCAGTTCCCCCAGCCTGTCTAGAGCCCCGTATTATTAAAATAGGCTGGGATTGTAAGCAGAGTTCCTCCCGATGAGAACAACAGAAATACTAACATTGAGAGTAGGTTCATCTGGCCAGATTGCACAGAATGGAAAAGGGTCTAAAAGTTCAGTTTCCACTGGAAATATAGCCATATTATCTAAGCTGTTCCATGCAACCTTTATTACATTTTCACTAATGTCAATTGAAGAAGGGACCAGCCAGTAATGTGTCTGGCAAGGCCTGCAATCTCTTTTAAGGCAAGGTTATACCTTGGAAGGGCCAGCTGCCTTCCTCCTTCATTATCTACAAGGTTCAGTAAATTTCAAGTTGTCTTCAGATGAAGGTAGGGACAGGGAACTCTCATCATCATCTTCCAGCAAGGGAAGAATGGGATTAATAGTTTGTCCACTTTCTCTCTCTGTAGAATATTATACAGCTATTCTTTATGAAAAAAATGTAGCAGACCCAAAACTGAAAGCTCTGGAAAAAAACAGTGGTGCACTACCCAAGGATCCTGCAGTGAAGGCAGTTGCAATGCTTGTAAGGCCACCCCCACTCCCCGAATGCTATGGTAGCAAACACTTGGAAAGATTATGCTAGGACTCAATAAAACTGGCCGAGAAGGTAACCTGCATTGGTATCCCTCACTTTACCAATGGTAGCCGAGCTGTACCACACGAAACAGCACACATCCTGAGGGAGGCACAACAAAAGATTATATTAACAAACTCTGTTCTACCTGGAGACAAAAGACAAGTCCATGTCCTTAAAGTAAAGAGATTGATGCTGGATGTGCTGTGTGTCCATGCAATGGAAAAGAAGCCAACTTTGGGATACCAGAAACAAAGAAAGGAGACCACAAGCTTAAATAATTGCACTGTAGCACCCGCAGTACACAACACAATACAACTGTTCCAACAACTAAAATGGTCATGAAGAATAGGTATTCACTGTAGATACACTTTCATGCCTCGTGGAGGTCTGGGAGAAATTGTAAATGTCTGTCCATTTTGAAATTCCATGGCAGCTCCGGTCAGCTCAACCCAGTTAATTTCTGGAATGGAAGGACATCACACAATTGGAGGTGTAAAAAAATAGGGACATGCTGATATTAATGCTCAGTTCATCAGTTTACGTTACAACAGCAATCACAGATGGGGACTCCTATCTCTGTTCTTTAAACATTTGTTTCTGTTGCAGAAGGCACAACTTTAATCAATATTAACTACTTAGCACATTTGGGAATAGTGGCTTACGGTTTAATCAATTTAGCTAGTTTTAAGATAAATGGCTTCTCTGACAGCTAAACTGTCTTTGACTTTATAGTACATGTGAAAGGGATAAGCACCCCCCCCCACCCCACCCAAACACACAAGCCCCACACACTTACAAGAACTGGAAGCAGCAGCTGAGATCTGATCAAAGAGAGAACCCTGCTGGGACTGAATTCCAAAGAGTGTAAAGCCGTTGCCTTCACCTCTTTAATGTAGTCTCATTAAACTATGCACCGATTTCTCCAAGTTTAGATTGATGCTGCAAGTCAAACTACACTTAACAGGTTACCTGCTTGCAACAGTTACACAAGTCTTGGCTGCTAAATACAACCAAGTCCAAAGTAACAAAACTGGTGGAAAAATCAACTCCAAGCTCACATGAACTGCAAGCCCCAAATGAGAAATACAGGCAAAGAGCCACCATAAAGGAAGAGGAGATATACACATTGCACTTAATGGCTGTGACCAGAGACAGGGGTTCAGAATCTGATTATAGTGTGAAGGATTTTTAAACTGTCATTTCAACAGTGAATAGAAGGTGGATTACACTACTTTGGTTTTCTAATGAGAGAATCCATACCTTTCTTCAGGTGGTAGTGCTAGTGAATGAGAGTCAGAAGTGCTTTGTATTTTGCTTTAAAGCATATTATTCCTCAGTTTCTTAAACTTGGCAGTTATGTACTTTCCTCTCACTTGGGGCAGATCTGTTTTCAATAACTTATGCAGAATACAATATTGTTTTTTCCAGTCATGTTTCAGCTTTCTTTTGAGAAAGAAAACCATTACACCTTAGTAATATGCCCCCAGTTAACACTGAATTTGAAGAAAGTATTCACACTGGCACTGAAGGAAACCTTGAAGGATAAACAGACAAACACTGAATGTTAGAACTGGCGTATGCAGTGCTCTGGTGTAACTTCAGAGAATATACTGCTGCTTCATAGAATTGGGCAGTGCATTAACACAGTTTTCATACCATTATTAGTGTGGACACAGGAAGGACTCGCTTCCTTAGTTTGATGTCACATTTAGGAGCGTTTTCAGAAGGGTCACCTTAGAATCAGTCTGCAAAGTTTTCAGAGCTACTTCAATACCTTCACAGTAAGGTACTCCAAAACATAAGGGGACATTGTGATTGGACTAACATCCTACTTAAGAGCCTACTAAAATTTTAGAGAATGTAAGACAATCTGCATTCAGTGATGTGTCAGGAAGAGGGATTGTATTGCTTTCACCCCAAATAATTTATTCTAACTCTAAGGTTTTGATCCCTCAGAGTACAGCCAAGTTCCATTTAACCAGTCTTCTATCATTACTGATCAGGTAAATATTGCTAAGTTTAATTAAATTGATCAGAGACCCTTTGCATATATAGAGTCTCTGTCTCACAGACAACAGGATGATACTGATAGCGTAAATACCTTTCTTAGTATCATTTGGCTTATTGCCAACAGCGTATTTCAGCCCGCAGATAACATATTCGAGTTGACAGGGTATAGAATAACTGCTTCACATATTTATGTATTTATTTATTTGTGTGCTTATTTGTTTTGCAAAGTATATATTTTACTATGGTAGATTAGTACAAGCTCTGATTAGCGTATTTGCTAACCCTGGTTCAAGTACTGTCAACCCTGCTTCCAGTTCCCCCAGCCTGTCTAGAGCCCCGTATTATTAAAATAGGCTGGGATTGTAAGCAGAGTTCCTCCCGATGAGAACAACAGAAATACTAACATTGAGAGTAGGTTCATCTGGCCAGATTGCACAGAATGGAAAAGGGTCTAAAAGTTCAGTTTCCACTGGAAATATAGCCATATTATCTAAGCTGTTCCATGCAACCTTTATTACATTTTCACTAATGTCAATTGAAGAAGGGACCAGCCAGTAATGTGTCTGGCAAGGCCTGCAATCTCTTTTAAGGCAAGGTTATACCTTGGAAGGGCCAGCTGCCTTCCTCCTTCATTATCTACAAGGTTCAGTAAATTTCAAGTTGTCTTCAGATGAAGGTAGGGACAGGGAACTCTCATCATCATCTTCCAGCAAGGGAAGAATGGGATTAATAGTTTGTCCACTTTCTCTCTCTGTAGAATATTATACAGCTATTCTTTATGAAAAAAATGTAGCAGACCCAAAACTGAAAGCTCTGGAAAAAAACAGTGGTGCACTACCCAAGGATCCTGCAGTGAAGGCAGTTGCAATGCTTGTAAGGCCACCCCCACTCCCCGAATGCTATGGTAGCAAACACTTGGAAAGATTATGCTAGGACTCAATAAAACTGGCCGAGAAGGTAACCTGCATTGGTATCCCTCACTTTACCAATGGTAGCCGAGCTGTACCACACGAAACAGCACACATCCTGAGGGAGGCACAACAAAAGATTAGCTTAACAAACTCTGTTCTACCTGGAGACAAAAGACAAGTCCATGTCCTTAAAGTAAAGAGATTGATGCTGGATGTGCTGTGTGTCCATGCAATGGAAAAGAAGCCAACTTTGGGATACCAGAAACAAAGAAAGGAGACCACAAGCTTAAATAATTGCACTGTAGCACCCGCAGTACACAACACAATACAACTGTTCCAACAACTAAAATGGTCATGAAGAATAGGTATTCACTGTAGATACACTTTCATGCCTCGTGGAGGTCTGGGAGAAATTGTAAATATCTGTCCATTTTGAAATTCCATGGCAGCTCCGGTCAGCTCAACCCAGTTAATTTCTGGAATGGAAGGACATCACACAATTGGAGGTGTAAAAAAATAGGGACATGCTGATATTAATGCTCAGTTCATCAGTTTACGTTACAACAGCAATCACAGATGGGGACTCCTATCTCTGTTCTTTAAACATTTGTTTCTGTTGCAGAAGGCACAACTTTAATCAATATTAACTACTTAGCACATTTGGGAATAGTGGCTTACGGTTTAATCAATTTAGCTAGTTTTAAGATAAATGGCTTCTCTGACAGCTAAACTGTCTTTGACTTTATAGTACATGTGAAAGGGATAAGCACCCCCCCCCACCCCACCCAAACACACAAGCCCCACACACTTACAAGAACTGGAAGCAGCAGCTGAGATCTGATCAAAGAGAGAACCCTGCTGGGACTGAATTCCAAAGAGTGTAAAGCCGTTGCCTTCACCTCTTTAATGTAGTCTCATTAAACTATGCACCGATTTCTCCAAGTTTAGATTGATGCTGCAAGTCAAACTACACTTAACAGGTTACCTGCTTGCAACAGTTACACAAGTCTTGGCTGCTAAATACAACCAAGTCCAAAGTAACAAAACTGGTGGAAAAATCAACTCCAAGCTCACATGAACTGCAAGCCCCAAATGAGAAATACAGGCAAAGAGCCACCATAAAGGAAGAGGAGATATACACATTGCACTTAATGGCTGTGACCAGAGACAGGGGTTCAGAATCTGATTATAGTGTGAAGGATTTTTAAACTGTCATTTCAACAGTGAATAGAAGGTGGATTACACTACTTTGGTTTTCTAATGAGAGAATCCATACCTTTCTTCAGGTGGTAGTGCTAGTGAATGAGAGTCAGAAGTGCTTTGTATTTTGCTTTAAAGCATATTATTCCTCAGTTTCTTAAACTTGGCAGTTATGTACTTTCCTCTCACTTGGGGGGGGGGGGGGGGCAGATCTGTTTTTCAATAACTTATGCAGAATACAATATTGTTTTTTCCAGTCATGTTTCAGCTTTCTTTTGAGAAAGAAAACCATTACACCTTAGTAATATGCCCCCAGTTAACACTGAATTTGAAGAAAGTATTCACACTGGCACTGAAGGAAACCTTGAAGGATAAACAGACAAACACTGAATGTTAGAACTGGCGTATGCAGTGCTCTGGTGTAACTTCAGAGAATATACTGCTGCTTCATAGAATTGGGCAGTGCATTAACACAGTTTTCATACCATTATTAGTGTGGACACAGGAAGGACTCGCTTCCTTAGTTTGATGTCACATTTAGGAGCGTTTTCAGAAGGGTCACCTTAGAATCAGTCTGCAAAGTTTTCAGAGCTACTTCAATACCTTCACAGTAAGGTACTCCAAAACATAAGGGGACATTGTGATTGGACTAACATCCTACTTAAGAGCCTACTAAAATTTTAGAGAATGTAAGACAATCTGCATTCAGTGATGTGTCAGGAAGAGGGATTGTATTGCTTTCACCCCCCCCAAATAATTTATTCTAACTCTAAGGTTTTGATCCCTCAGAGTACAGCCAAGTTCCATTTAACCAGTCTTCTTACTAAATAGTCATTGAACTTTGGAGTTAAAATAGTGTGTCATGTCGGAGTTTGAGCCTATGAGCCAAGCAAAAACTGCTAACCAAAAATGGCAATTTAAAACTCAAATTCTTACTGGGAAGAGGAATCCCCTTTCCTTGGCATTGTTGTGTACCGCCTTTCCCTGTACTTACCTGTTTGTTGAATTTTGTATATGGTAGGTGTACTGAAAGTTAGACTTGTGTACATGGTCTATTAGATGATATGATGTTATGCAGCATTGAGCTTGCACACCAGTAACCACCGAAGTATGGAGTAAAAAAACAAATTCCACAAACAACTCATGAAATATTGATATATATATATATATATATATATATATATATATATATATATATATATATATGTATCTACATAATGTATAACGTTATGGAATATCTTGAGACAACTTCATATCTTTTTAAGATATGAAGTAAATGAGGGTAAAACAAAGGCTATAGTAGTAAAATATGTGCCCACAGGTGAATTGGTTAAGCAATACTCACATATATGGGAACATATTAAAATGAAGTATTTAGGTACAGAATTTAAAAGTGATTCTGCTGTGGCAGCTAAGGATATAAGGGAAGAGATGTTGGAGGGTGGTATAACGGTTAAGGGGCTTACCTTAGACACATGGTACACGGTTTGATTCTGGTCTTTGGGAAGCATAAAAAGGCCCTATGTGGTCACTAGCTTAGTAACTACCTATGTACATGCAGAGAAACAATTAAATTTCCTGTAGAACAGTTCGCATCCATCAGCCTCCATTTGACTACTGTGCGACTCTAAGCAAGATGATTAACCAGATGATGATCCATGCTACCCCTGTAAAAGGACACGTCCCCAAGTGGCTTACCTGATTACCAAAAGAAAAAAAATATCAATTAACTGGACTCCTACCCTCTCTAACAGCAGCACAAGGATTATGTTTAAGACTCTGTGAGCAATAAAACTTTGAGGAACTATACTTCTGTTAACTTTACAGCAATGAGATAGAATGTAATGGAAATAATTCTGAAGCAAAGGCGGGTTGATTCTGAAGAGAAAAACAACCAACAGAAGTTTGTGGCACAAACACGCTGCCAGTAATATTGGATCTAGTTTTATGTATTGGGTATTTCTCCATGGATTAAACACTAGAAGATGAGGTCAAGCTCGACTTCACCAAGGAATTTAACTTGGTCTCACACAGGAGGTTGCCGAGATGACTGAGATTGCAGTATGAACAGAGGCTGAGAAAATGTACTCCTGCAAAGTTAAGTTTGTGCTAAAGGGAAAAAGTCAAGAATGAGGGAAGTGACTAGTGTAGAACCAAACAGATCAGTACTCACCAATGTTGGTTTCCGACAAACCTGAGAAGACCAATCAACCTCTCCACTGATGGCACAAAATAGATGCAGCACCAGATGAACAGCAGAACAGACTAATGAAGGACATGGAATGGATACCCAAGTGGGTTAGAAAAGATGAAAACCATGTTTCAGGGCAGACAAAAACAAATATTGCAGTTGGGTTACAACAACACTGGTGTGAAGAGAGCAGGAAAAAGATCACACCGAGATAATCAGTACTGGAATAGATCACCACGTGAGATGATCAGTACTGGAATAGATCACCACGGGAAGAATATACACTGAAGCATTCAGAAATGGAACAGATAGAGGAAAACAACAAAAAAAAAACAAAAAATAAAAAGGAAGGAAAGGATAGAGAAGACATAAGTATGTTGTCAACTCAAACTCATGCCCAAAACTGGACTGCAAGCCCCAGATGAGAGAGACCAGAAGCATCTATGATAGATAAGATTTAGCCATGGAGCCAAGTGGCAAGAGCTCACACTGCATATCAGTATTACTGACTCACTGTATGCCGGCTTGGGGGTGGGGGGGGTATACAGGTGCCAGCTGTGGGAAGGGTACATAGAACGAATCAGTTATCTAGTAGTAATGCCCTTCCTATTCTATTGCACCTGTCTGTTAACTTAACAAACGTTTTTCACATCATCGCTATAGTAATAATGAAAAGTAACTCCATGGAATATAATGATTTCCAGGATGTTGTTGTTTGTCTTTTGGCTTTTCCCAGTTAGGGGACGCCACAGCGGAACTCCGGTCCACTAATGATTGGCAGTAGATTTTCATGAACGCCGAGGAGCAAGCTCTACGTTCAACCTTCAATGAAGGCACGCCCATTTATGCATGTCTTTCGAACGCCCACCCAACCGCGGGGAGGACATGCAGACTCCACACAGAAGGCACTCCCTGCACTCCAGTTGAGAATCGAACGGGAAAACCTCTTGCTATGAGGCAACAAGTAATGAATCTTGTAAAATTTTGTTTAATGATGGAGCTTTTCTCCTCAGGACTCCACTGAAAAGGGCCTGTCATAGCCAGGTTAGACCCCCCCCGATAAATAAATAAATTACAATAACAGACAAGCTACACATGCTGATTATCTCCATCAGCCATCAATTTAACCTTACCTTCAGACCATCACACAGTCTTCTCCCTGACCACCATGCTAAACCTAACCTTCCCACTAACCCATGTTCTCACTCTAAGCCTACCACTCTACAGCACAGGCTCAAGGTTTATAATTCAGGACAGCAGTGACGTTCATGCAGTCTCTCCAATATTAACACAGCTGTGACCATATATATATATATATATATATATATATATAGCCTAGCAATTATGGTATGAGTTTGAGTGCAAAAGCTAACACTACATATCAGTGTTAAGAGACTGACTGTAGGCAGGGGGCAAATGGACAGATTCAAGCTGTGAGAAAGGTATTTACTTGCTGTCATTTACTATGGACATAGAAACAGCTCTAGCCTCACAAAGGCACTGCCTTTCTCATTCTCTTTGACAGTGAAAATAATTTGTGCTCCACCCAGTTATATTTGTTTTCAGTAAATTACAAACAAGACAAATGAAGAAATGCAGTTCAAAAGCACTACAAAACTTAAATTCACATTGTGTGTGAGGGAGACAGATAAAGGCAAGCACACAGAAAACATGCACAAGTGTGCATACAACAAATACAGATGCTCACATACCTAGACAGTGACACGTGTATATGTAAGCAATAAGGCACAAAAATAAGGCACAAAGAGGTGTGTACACTACAAAGATATTACTACACTCCCAAAAACATTTTGAGGCACAATCTGAAGGGACAGTGCCTTTAAAGTTTCTGGCAGTGAAGCAGTACCTGCATAATGCACATCCCTTTATCATAGGAGATTATTAGGTTATTGGCTCTGGGGCCCTTACAAGCCTAGTCAAGAGTTTATCCCCAAAACAGAAACCTCAATCAGCATCTGTCACCCCTGTCAATGAGGGATACCGGTGGAACCCCTGGGACAATTTTGTGGTTCCCCATCCACTCATAAAGGTTGCACTTGAAGAGGGTCAGTGACATACTTTGACATGTATGGGAAGTCTTTTCCAGAGATGGGGCAGCCTCTGGGAGACAAACCTGTCTCTCCAGCAGGTTTTGTTAATGTCACATATTAGATTTAAGCCTTTTGATCGGGTACTACACGAGGAGTTAAGACTTACAGATATGGAGCATCTCTAGTAGAGCAGGGTCTGAGATTGCCTTGTAGGTGAGATACAGACCACCTTGAGCAATGTGTATAACACAGAGTAGAGTGTTAGTGATGTGAGCCTGTCCACATAAGACAGGTGTTGATGGCCACTGATTCTCTTTGTGAGGTATTTCTGTGGCCTTTCCAGTTGGTGCAGGTGTTTGGAGAGGTACATGTACTCAATTACTGGCCTAATGAGAGAGGACTACTCAATTATTGGCCTAATGAGGGAGGAGTACAGAGAAGTAATAAAGTCCTTTTTTCTGGATACAATCCCTTTACTTATGAGATGAACCAAGTAACAAGCTTTTCTGACCACTGTCGCTACACGATGGTTAAATGTGAGATTTTTGTCAACTTGTGTACCTAGGTCTCTCACCACAGGTTGTGTGCTTAGGGGGTTACCACTAATGTGGTAAATCAGTAGGGGCCACGTTTGTGCTGAATAGTATGATCATACATTTGTTTGTATTTAACTTAAGGCCATGCCTTTGGCACCAGTCATTTCTTGCTGTGAGACCCTCGAAGTATGTTAACATAATTTGGGGAGTTAATGACAGCACCCAACTTACAGTCGTCCGCGAACTTGGTCAGCGAGAGGCCTTCTGTCTTTGCCTGGACCTCTGAGATGTCTTTCTGCACTTCTATATGCAAGTTTAAACCATCAATTTAGATAAATTATTTATTGTTATACAAGCTCATGTTGTTGTCTATAAAGAAATGGGTATTTTGAAGGTTTAACATCAGAATACCAGAAACTGCTATGGACAATATATTTGTATAAATGTAAACATTTTTGACAACTGTAAACATCTTTGCAAAAACGTCCACATATTCACATCAATGGACTCGTGTACCACTCATCAGAAAATGTGATTTTGCAGATACTGTGTGCAGATTTTAACTGCTGTAGTGCAAAACTACCTTTCACAACATACGACTGTGCAACAGTTAGTAAGGTGGGCTCCTCAAAATAATGTATCCCCTAGCCATACGGTTATAAAAAATTGCTGATTTCTGGAAGGACTGCAAGGATAGCCAGAGGTCAAGACAATGAGCTGCTAGCAAACTTATTACAGTCTTGGGTTTAATTCATTTGATCATCTACCTACTACTACAAGACTCTGAGAAAGTTAACAACCTGAAAGTACAAACAGCAGCTAGTTTCCATAATTTCTGAACCCATTTGTAAGGTATCAGAAAAATACTAAAAGGCAAACCTTTTCTCTAGTTTTACAGAACAGAATTATTGCAACTTTTACTTCGGAATTTTCTCTGTATCCCCCAGCACTGAAAAAAAGAGAATGCTGATAATAGAATGTTTGCCATGGAACACATCTGTGTACCATGAGCAGCAAAGGTCTTTATTACATTCTATAACTCAGTTAACTGCATGGGAAGGCAGGAGACTGCAAATTAATAAGTAAAGTTAACCACTTTGCTTTCCCACTGCAAACAGACACTTGTAATCACAGCTATAAACAATGCTTAATTTTTGTAATGCACTTGCACATCCGGGGTTAGGCGATTCACTCACTCTTGCTTTCAGATTTAGCTTTATGGCTTGGTTCAATCTTTTCAATAAGAGTAAAGGAAGACATGTTTGTGATGGCAAAATTGATCTGAAACTGCCAAATAATTTATCTGTGAATACAGTAAGTGTTTGGTAGGGACATTTAACCAGTGCATAGAACAGATCTTGTACACAGCTACACAGTAATATGCCCACTTTATACACACACGTGTATACAGTTTATTACATATTACTCACACAGAGAGGAGAGAGCGAGAATGAACCACAGTGTGCCCTTCTAATCTGCAAAACTGGAAAGAGGGAAAGGATACATAACTGGATATACAATTGGCCATATGAGTCATCCACAAAAATCTCTTTCATGTCTGTTTTTAGCTACAAATGGAATTTTACATGTATACTTCTATGGCAACTGCTTGCAACCCACATCTCTGAAGGGCCCCACCCAAGTTGCACCAAGTGATGCAGATACTGGCTCAACCTCTACTTTTATATTTGGTAGAGAAACAACTTGCTGTGGGCAGCAAGTATATACATAAAGCTGAGACAGCACAGCTCAGATTACGGAGCAGAGAGGAAAGCAGGGTGTGAGTAATGAGTAACTTGGGATGAGTGCATATTTCCACACACAAATAAAAGCTTACACATTTAAGCAATCAAACCAAGCAATTAAATCTGTACTACACTTATACAAAGGAGACCTGGACGTACTGAACTTGATAAAAATATCCAGTTTTCTGTTTCTTGACATATAAATTTACACACACATTTACTATACAACAAGTAGTTAGCTGCCTCCTAATATACCAGAAACATTTTAGCAATGAATGCACGACAAAGCAGAAAACATAGTTAAAAAAAAAAATCGGAGTTTTGCATTTTTTTTATATAATGCATTTACTCGGGTATATGTCACAGAACTAGAGATTAACAATTACTGGTTATACCACTGCAAAATGCAAAATAGAAATACTTCATATGGCAGCTAGTGCCAAGAACTACGGCTATGAGCTCTTAGCAAGCTGCTTTCTTATAGTACAGGTTTCATGTTCTTTTCATCTTCTTTAGCCTCTGACTACTGTAAGCAAGTAACTTAACCAGACAGTTTTCTGAGGCAATTGTGCTATTCTCTACAATGGTCTGCTTGCCTCATGCCTAGTAATTACTTATGAAAGTGCATTTGAATTATGCTATTAGGCAATGGAACCATTACTAAATACAAAAAAGTATCCTTACAAAGTCTCAGTTTCACTATACCTGTGCAAGCCAGCATAAAATAGACTACACTGCACAACCATAAAGCAGTACAAATAATTACAAATTTTAGGTAGTCTAAAACAGGCCCACTAAAGCTGGGATGCGTTTCCAGGTCTGAGCACTACTCATAATGGGGTCTATATTACGACGAATGTTTAAATGTTCGAATCTGTAAAGGACATCCTTTACAGATCGAACAGTTAAACGTTCGGAGTTGTAAAAAATTAAATTAAAAAACAAAACAAATACAAGGAAAGGGTTATAGCAGAGGGGCAAGCCCCTCTGCACCCCCTGCTACTTAAATATACCAACTCAGAGATCGCACTTCAGTGAACTACAGTGTGGAAATGGGAAATTTTCCATTCCCTACACTGTAGAATGATCTTGGAGTTGGTATATTTAAGTAGGGGGTGTGTGGGGGGGTGCAGGGGGCTTGCCCCCCTGCTTAAACCCTTTAGTTTTTTTTTTTAATTTTTAAAGTAATTTGAACGCTTAACTGCTCGATCTCTAAAGGTCGACCTTTAGAGATTCGAACATTTAAGCATTTGTGTATCTAACATAGACCCTCATAATGGACCCACTTCTATCTGAACAATCACATCATGCGGAAACAAATGAACTTCCTACACCTACCTGACAAATTACAACACATAACATATAAATGGACAGACGTGGACTGAAAGTTTTTCTCCCCTTCCTAACATAAAATCCATTTTAAGTATACAGTGTTAACTTTCAGTTCATATCAGACTGTAAATACAAGCACTTTACATTGTGGCATACATTATATGCAAATTCCCTGTTCAGTCCACTTTGCTAATGAGTCTTACATACTCTCATCAACATCCAACAGGACTGGCAAAGACACTATGAACTATATTGACAGTTCGTGCAGAAGGTTAAAAGCTTCAAGTTGCAGTTCCTGCAGCACATGGTCCAATTCCCTCAGCTCTCACCTGCCTATTGCGTGACTTTGAGCAAGTCACTTAACTAGACATTGCTCAAGTGTCGCACTTGAAAAAGGACAGTGTATCCAGTGGGCTCACCAGGCTAACAAATGGGTATTAGCATTACACCGTAAAAACTCCACTGCCAATCTGCAGACCGATGATCTGCTGTGGTGACCCCTAACAGGAGAAGCAGAGGGGAAAAAAAAAAGTCTAATCTATGAACATCATCATCATCCCCACTATCACTGCCACCACCATCTCCAATTTACACTTATATTTTCTCAACTGTAACAAAGTAATGCTTCAACACAACACTACTTTTGTTATCATAAACTATGTAAAATAAAGCATGCACTGGTTAAACACTGCAAATTTCATCAAAAAATATCCAAATGATGCCATACATTAAATGTCAATGTACCTGCTCAAAATCAAGGAAAATCGAAAGCTATAACACAGCTGTCTTCCAAATCAGTCACCTGTTAAAGACAATCCAGCCTTTTGTAAAAGCCGTATCCCAAATGCATAAAACCTGCTAGAACCAAGGATTCTGAAAACAGCTTCACAACCAAAGTGGGCCAAATTTATTTTTCATAAAAAATTAATATGGCAGGTGACTGCGTGGGAACAAGGCCATTAATCACCCATGCAGGGGGCTGAATACACTGCTAAAAATATAATCAGTTTTGAGGTCACCACCCCTGTATGGTGAAAGAGAAATCCACTTGCAGCAACTGCTGAGGAACATTATAAAACTACACTAATGGCTTTCAACCAAATTACATGCTACCTTAAAATGGAGGGGAGGGGGGCAGAAATGTACTGTTGTACTCCTGTGCAAAAGAAAATGACACTACGGTGCACATCATTTGAGCTTGTGTGCTGATGACAGCCCTTTTGTATTTCATCTCTTGTACCAGCCTTCTATACCTTCTGTAACGACTCTGCACAACGTTTCTGCCTACCTGCTTCTGGAGCAGGCCGACACAGTAGCTGAAACTACACACTCCCATCTCACCGAAGCTGTCAAGAAACCAGTTCCAAGGCCTGCAATACACTACATCCAAGAGTCACACTGAAATAAAAGCAGCTATCTTGTTCAGCCAGTACTTGTTAACATACAACACAGAAGTAAAATATACTAACAGTCTTATTTGTTTTTACTTTTGTATTTCTGTTTACTCTGCACAGGCATTCAATATTACAATGTGAAACATTGGCTTTAAACAGCAGGCACAAATTTAAAATGATACTGATGGCAGATAATGAAATCAAGATAGAAACGTAAATGTCAATACAAGTGAAGCAGGTCAACTCAAAACAAATATTTTTATACATAAATGAGGAAATAAGGGATACAATCATAAGAGGATCACAGATGTTTTACTTTGCCAAGGAAAATAAAAAGCTCAGTCATATGAGGTCATAAAAACATTAACAGTGCTTTAAAAGAAATAAATCAGGGAACATACTAGGATGCCATTCTGAAACCCACAAAAATCAAACTCGAATCACTCTAGAAGAATTTTTCAGTGGTGTTAAAAAAAGTGAACAACTTTTGAACAGAAGGATTACAGTGTGCACCTGGAAAGATAAATATGTTACTACACTGATATAACATATTGCAGTATGTTAGGAGTTTTGTTTTTGTTTTTTTAAGCAAAGCATCTAACATAATTTAATGGTATCTTATTCACATATAAGCTATGGCTTACACCACTTAACTACGAGGCAAATAAACCCCGTGTTAACAGTGCCCAGTTAAATGAACACTGCCATAATATGACTTTGTAGCAACTAAAACATATCTTCATCTCAGCTTACCTTACCTCCAATTAAATGGCTGACAGGATGCTTGAGAGGGAACAAGACACTTTCCTTTAAACCATCAGTACCACACTACTTGCTAGGATTCTGACCATGTGAAAAATTAACTGAAGACATGTTACAATTCCTCTCACTCCACGCAGAGCAGACTAAAGAAAGAAAAGATCTGCCAAAGCACAAGTCCCTATTTAGGTAGCATAGCATCTTGTCATTATTCAGTATTAAAAATAAATACACAAGTTTTTTTTTAAATAGAGTAACAATATACAGTGTACACAAAATAATGGTAGTTTCCATACATTTCACAAAGGCGAAGGACAGGAAGGAGGATTTATGCTGTTATTACTGACTTGGCATGAGGCAGAAAAAGGGAAGTCGAAGAGAGTTTATACTAGAGTACCTTTCTAGCTCCTATTGTGGACCATTTAAAAAAAAAAGGAAAAACAGGTAATTCAAGCTTAATTCTAGTGAAATATCTGGACATGATCTAATAAGACACTAGTCATTATAAAAAGGGTTGCCCACACTGCAGCAAGCAGCACACAATAAATAGCCTTTAAAATAGTATTAGTACCAGTTTGTCTCGAAAGTACTGAAGACTGTAACAGCAGACTGGCAGAAAGCAAATGCCCTAAGCATAGTTGCCATAGTAACTTTGTAATGTATAGTATTCACCTTAAATACACTTGATCATAACCTAAGAAAATATTTACATACACCTATATTTCAGATTACAACATAAATACAAATTTACTATATTTCTAAAAGTGGTTATGATAGTAAATAAATACAAAATACAAATCTCAGCATTATACTTCATGTGCTGGGCCATAACCCCATACAAAATGTACAACAATATATTTAAACAAATTAAAAGGAATAACTCTCTGATTAAAATATTTATTTTTCAATCTTATTCTAGCAGACATAAATATATATAATATTTTTTTCTCAAAATAGCTGTTCTTTTTTTCAAATGTCATATATAAATAAAGTCTTCATTGAGAAATAAAGTGTCAGTCTGTTCTCCTTTGATACAATAGTGCCTCAACGGCAGCCACAGCCTTCCACAACCATGTCTTGATAGTTTTTTAGAACAACCTTATCATATTCATCAAGGTATAGCATTGAAATAGCGCTGAGTTCTGTCGGCACACAGCATGCCTTAGGAATGTTTGAATTGACCGAATTAACCAAAGTCTGGACAATGGCATGATTTGTTGAGTTTAAATGGTCTGCCAAAGGAAACGGGCATTCCCCATGGCAGTAAAATGCATGATAGCCTGGTGGAGCAACAATCCAATCATTCCAACCAACATCACTGAAGTCTACATACAAAGGATGCCTTCTGCAATTGGCTTTGGTCTTTCTCCTTGGCTTCACTTTTGACTGGCGTTTTTGTCTTTTATGGAGAGGAAGTCCTTTGCCATCATGGCTAAAAGTTACTAATAATGGCCTCACATGAGGCCAACTTTTGTCATCTCTGTGCAAGGATCTCTTAATCCTAACATGTGCCTTGGAAACACTTTTGTCATTGTTCACATGAACCACCTCAACAAGAAGTCCACGGTTGGTATGCCCATGCTTTATCCATCTAGTAACAGCTGGTGTCACATCAAAACTTTCCCATTTAGTTTCATTTTGATGCACCAGCCGCGTATCCAACAGCCGTGTAATAGAGTCGACAGAACTGGAATCAGCCAGTCTTAAAACTTCATAAATATTAATTCGGTGCTGACTGCTAGTATTACTTGAAACAGCATCCTCAATCTTTTCCCGAAAGATGCGAAGTTGTGCTGATGTGACAAAGTCTTCATCAAGGACTGAGGTTAAATTAAAGAAAACGTGGACTCCTGTTTTATCACTTGCTTCAGGAAGCTCTTCCATATATTCTAGAGAAATAAGCATAATCAAGAGTATTACTGGCGCTCGTATGTAAGTACACTGGTTTAAATCAATACAATGATTGATGCATAGTCATTTATATTCATTAACTCACAAGAGATACATTACTTGCATTCTGAATGCCTTGCATGCTGTTGACTAGTACACATTTCAAAACAAAGCTGGTTAGTTCTTATCATCAAAACAATGAATTAGCATGGTAGGTCACCTGCACAATATGTTAGCTTGGTATATCACCTGCGAGCAACATAGACATGAACAAAAGTACATCTGCACTGCATTTACTTTAATAACCACAATCAAGTAACAATCATCAGTATCACCACTATAGATGGGACTGCACACTGATCAATAGGTTAACTAAGCACCTCAAGAAAGATTTGCTGGCACAATTCACATTCTACCAAATAAATACAGATGTCTATTTTCTAGGGAGTCATCATTCAAAACTATACATCTTTCATTCCAGAGAGAATAAAGTTTGGAAAGATTACATTGGATAGTTTCATGGAGTAACAAAGACACTCCGCTATCAACATACCACTACTCCCAAGTATTGAACCCAGCACCCTGTCAACTACAGCATAGTGCATTATGCCCACTACGCCATATGGAGACCGATAAACTGCAAATCCGCTAGTTTACAATCATCCCTGACTAAATGCTGCCTGGCAAGTTCTCTCTTCAAACACAATCTCATTTAAACTTTACATAAACACGGTTTGCTTTCAAGAAACTGCAAAGCACTCAAAACTATGACATAATATATGTGACAGCAAAGGTAAAAAGGAACGGATTAAAAGTTGGTTGCAAAATATTCTGCTGTATTGCATCACAACATTAAATACTCTGAACACTGGCACGGATCTTACCTTTAGCTTTCAGACAGCACACATGCAAACAGACAAGCAAGAAAAGGCATGTTTTTGACAGAAACAATTTCAAAAACATTGGTTATGACTTCACACAGCTCCCTTGAGCCCTTACCTCAGGAAACCGACAGGGATAAAGTCAAAAGTAATGAGTGCAGAGGACAGAAACAGGGTCAGTTCTGTTACATCTATACTGCTTGTAAACTTTACTGCGGAGAGTTTACATTAACAACTATTATTAAGGAGAAATGTTTACTTATATGCTGGATCAAAGAAAGATTCTTGTGAAAGAGAGAGAGAGAGAGAGAGAGAGAGAGACATCACTGAAAGTCAGACAGGCACAACTCTATCCAATAAGTAGCACAGTCAAGATACACCCCCCCAAAGCCAAGATAAAAAAAAAAAAACATTTCTGAAATAGCAGGATTCTCAGAAATCTATGCTGAAGTTGAACAAGACAGGAAGTAATCATGCACACTACAAAATCTGTGTATGTTAACCATAATTAATGATAAATACAGCTAATTTATTTGAAGTGTATTTGCAAATGCGAGTATCCTATGAATCACCACCTGCGGTTTGTCTGCCTGGCACTTATCTTGCAAGAGTGGTGGTTGTGACTCTTAGCACCTTCCTCAAAACAAATTGCTTAGCCATGGTTTAGGCTCATTCTAAGTGACTCAAAAACTATTTAACAGCAGTACTCAACAGGACTCTTCCCTATGTCACAAACTTTTGTTCCTGCTTCACTCTTAAGAATTACAACTTGATAGGGACCCCTAACAGCCAGTAAATTAAGTGAACTGTATAACTTAAAACTGCACATTTCTTAAGTAACTTAAATTGGAATAAAGAAAAGATAAAACCTGTGCACCCATATCCCACAACCTCTTAGCATAAGAAATCTGGAGAAAGCCTGACATAATGGGGGGACAAAAGTTCCAAAATAGGGACAGATTTTAAATATTGCTCTTATAAACTTAGTTAAAAATGTAACAGGATCTGCCTTAGCATGCACTTTTCTGAAGACTATGAAGCCTGAAACTCAAATATGTATCATTATTTAGTGGCTTCACTCCTCAGATAATCTCAATTTGACAAAAAACTACAGATTTGATGATAAAACAGACCAAAACCATGAGGCATAAACCTGGACATTCTGCAAATGTCTGGAGAGTTGACAGGTATACGAGCACCACATACTTGAAAATACGTGTACAATAGTAAGACTGAAGGACCTGATTGAAGTCAGCTATAAACAAGATCTACTGGGAAATTCCTGGCTCAGAAATGCAATAGACATTAACTTTTCCATACTGACACATATGGATGAGGACTCTGGCTAGTTAAGGAATATTAATACTCATCTCTCATTTTGCACACAGTTTCTAGAATTCAACAGTAGTTTTCAGTTAACACACAACTTGCACCATCCACTTAGAAAAATTGCAGGAACAATAACCAATCCGATTCCCCAGAAGTAAACATGCACAATCCTTTTTTTTTTTTTTTTAAATTACACTGAAAGTCACAGCTCCTCGGTAAAGAAACTGGAAATCACTTTGCTCTAAACTGCAATAAGGAGTGTGCAAGCTAGAATCAGAACTGTGAACTAAAAAGAGAGAGTTTACAAAATTACATGGCTGCTTTGCAGCTAGCACACAGCTTACATTACAAAGCTATCTCAAACACATGGTATATATAAAAATACTGCCAGTGACAGACAGAACTAATATTAAATAATCCCCCTGTGTGCATGGCTGTGGCATGAAATAGATCACGTATTTAGTAAAAAGGTGTTGCACTGCGTTGCATGTCTGGTATCTTGCATGCTCTGCTACTCTTTTCTCAACATTGTAACGTGGGAGTGGTGGGCTCTACTCAATAACACTAGCTAGCTATTTTTGAGAACTATTCAAAAAAAAAAAGTCTAATCTTATTTGCCGCTGCTAGTTGCTATGATTTTCAAGCCTGTTATCCATCTGTTTATAAAATGCTCAGTTCAGATTCATGGCATGCCTGCTGCAGATTAACACAAAACAAAAAAGTCATTGTTGAAACAATGTGATTAATGTGATATCGCACGGGGATTAGAAAACAACTAAAACCCATCTAAACTATCCCAGATCAACTCTTGGTATCTTGCTCAGTTTACAACCAAACAATCCATACGAACTGCTAAACTAAATCCACCATCAATACCCTGCCAACAGTTTACTGGAAGGGAAGACTCATCACAAGTGCCCACAGTAAAGCACATGCAAACACATACACTGGTGCACCCATATATAGTTACAAAACATTTCTGCAGTGTATTACCCTTCGCATAGAAGTGTTCGCAGTTTACAGTAAACAAATCAGCCTTCATATTTTCTATTGCATTAATTTGCTAAACTGAGTGTGAGAGTTAAGTGTGGCTCACACATGTACACATTTTTTGTTATCTGATCTGGTGCACAACCTCTTTCTACTCATTTACTAAAGAAAAATTCTCAGATAATAACTTTAAGTGGCTTACCTTCATGATGAAATCCTCTGATGGTGTTAGCTCTGCTAGCAGATTGCTCAAGCTGCTGGTCAAAGGCTAGGTTACTCCCTTCGCCAGAGTGCAAACGGTAAAGTTCCATCATGTACTGGGGCACAACTGCATTCTTACTTGGGTTTGGTCTTTTCTTCAAGCCAAACATGTGAAGCAGCCTCTGCTCAAACTCACTTAAGATCTCCTCGGTCTGCTGAGGACTTGTGCGGCCTGACTCTGCAAACCTTCTGCGCCCAACCTCAGGTATAAGGCCAACACAGCCCTCCAAAATGACCTGATAGACACACAGCAGCAAGAGGGAGGGTGCACTGGATACCATGATCAGACTGTGTAGAAGAAGAGCAAGAATTAAAAAAACACAAGATTAAGGACTTCCCAAGCCAACCCTACAGTATTCTATTACAAGTGTAACACACTGCTAAAGACATAGGTAAATAAAAGCTATGTTATTGAAACAAAAACAGAATACAACCAAATAAAAAATGTTGCTCTACATACTACAATAAATCTTAATATAAACACAACTTTAAATGCAAGCATAAATTGCTAAAAGGAAACACGGTGATATAGCCAAGCTGTCCCAGGACTGTGTTGCAACAGTGAACTATGCAGTACAAATAGAAACAGGAAAATAATGTATGTGAATGTCTAAAAAGGTTAAATATAGAATTAAGCTTTAGAAAAAAAAATAAAAGTTTTCACATTCATTTTATATACCTCACAGAACTATGAATCAACATCAGCAGGAAGTGCAAATCCTATAGTATAAGGATTTCAGAAGCAAGATAAAACACAAGGGTCTTGGGTTTGGAAAGAACATTGGTCTTTTTTAGTAAAGTTAATAGGGTCGGGTCCAATGATTAAAAGAGGTTATAATACAGCTAAATACAGGGCGCCATCACAGGTAAAATGGGCTGCACTTGTTTACTGTTGAGGGGAGGGAGTGTTGTGTCTGCGCCAGAATTAGATCACAAGGGACGAGCCAGACAAACATACAGGTGGTCGGGAAGAACCTGACTAGCTCACAAAACAGCTGTCACCCCCCCCCCCCTAATCAAGAGATCACTAGACAAAAATGGGAGAGAACAAATCATTATTATAAAGTAAAAATATAAAAATGCAACTACTACCTTTAAGAAACAGCAGTTCTTCTAGGAAGCACACACTGACACGTCCATTGGAGAAAAGTCCACATGGGAGAACAATAGGAATGAAGACAAACTGCGCAACTGAGATACAAGTAGTTATTTCAAAGTAAAGTAAAGTTACCAGCAGCCCCCGCCCGAGTTCTCAAACCAGAGTGTTCTATTAGAAGTCACTTTTCCCGTCTCTCACAGGTTACTGTAAAACTTCACAGCCAAGGTGTTTCCCAATCCTTAAGAGACTCGGCCGCCACCTCACAGAAGCAGCACGAATATATGTTAACACCAATTCAGCAAGCCGGTTGACTTCTTTCAGACGACTTGTGGAAGAGAGGTCGAACAACAACTCCCCCCACGGTCCCAAGCTCGTGGGAAGTGCCCTCCTCCACAGGGAGCTATTGCTGCCCGGTGACCGGCGAGCGCTGAAGGGTACCTGCGCCGACGGGCGCTAGTGTTTGACCGTGGGTTTCTGCTCGCGCCCTGTTCTTTCCACATCACTTAATATTATTCCAGAGTTTATTCTCTATGGCTATTGGGCTTAAAACACGAGAACTGGGAAGTGCAGTCTGCCACTTCTTCCACATAGTTTAAGCGGTGAGCTCCTGTAAATCAAGCATATACTGTAGAGAACGACAACAAAATAAAAAAAGAAAAACTTTTCTTTTCTACCGAACACCAAAAGTTCACTTTAACTTTCGTGATCACACAATAAAACACCAGTAAGTTCTTTGCCGAAGTTCGCGCTGAGCCACTAAGTAAAAGTTGCTTGTGCCCTCTGGCTTTTACTGCTACTACCGCTCCTGTACTCTGTGAATTAGAATAGTTTCATGCAGAGCAACTCTTTTGGTGTGATGCACCCTTGTTATTACTCTTCTGATGTCACAACCGTGGGGGCTAGCGAGTCTGCCAATCAAAGTAGCTAACCAGCACTACTGCTTGCTCTGGCAGATTAACAACACTACTGTAATAGCCTTAAAGGTACAGTACAGTCAGCTTTTAAGGCTACCTTTGGCTGTGCAGGTGTTTCAGTGCTTTAAGCAAAACTATAGGGGTCGAGGTGCGCGCCCACTGTCATGTCAAAATGTGTATTTGGCCACAGATCGTCGTTTAGGAGGGGTTGCTGAGTGGGCAAGTCTTACGGCAAAGCAACGAAGAGTACAATACCTGTACATTCAGTTTGATCTTAGCCGTCACACGTGTTTACATTAACGCTCTCCGGTTGAATACGGGTTAACCTTTAACACGTAATCTGTAATTAAACCGATAAACATGCGCAGTGTATTTTATTTCTTACAGAAAAATGCGTATGTACACCACCTGCACCAAAGCTGTCTACAGCATCAAAGGAGTCACCCCCACCCCCTTTTATCTTTTTCCTTTTTTACATATCTTATTGCCTGGGGTTAGCTAAAAAACAATGTTATGATCAGAACTCCGCTAAAGCGCAGTTCCGTCTGGTTATATATGTGTCCAGGGATCGTAAAATTATAGTAACTCGAGTGACTGGATTATTAAACTGTCCCTTTGTGCTCTCGGGCTTCAATTTAACTTTTTTTTTTCTGCAGTAGGTTTATTTTTAAATTTCCAACACTAGGCTGCCTTTCTTAAACTTTACGGAATGGAAATAAAGTAAAAGCTGATGCAGTGCGCCTACGTGTGGAAAGATTAAGAAACCCGTATCAGTTGCGTACCAAACAGAGCTCCATTGTGCTGCTTTGGACTTAATTCGTTTGCTGGAGCTCTATAAAACGGATTATCCCTCGTACAGTTTGATTTGACTTTGCAGGTGTGAAAGTCACAAGGTGGGAGGTGGGGTGTGGGGAGGCGGGTGGAGATAAAGGTTCGAAGCTGGCATGAAGGAAATGTGAGAAGAGAACGTTTAAATAATGCTAAAAAAGAGTATCATCCAAGTGTGTGTGTGTGTTAACCTTAGGTGGGGTTCAAGACCCCTCGGCTACAGAAGGTAGAACAGGAGGGACTATCACATCTTTGCTTATGGTTCGCTTGTCTCAAGCCACAGATGTTGACCGCAGATACGCAGCACAGAAAGGGCAATGCTGTGTGTGCCATTTGTAGCTACAAACCAATAGACTCAAAAGCTACCCATAAAAGCTAGGATGTCTGTAAAATATGCATTGCAAGATAAAAGTAACGTTCCCTTGTACATGGCACAAATACCTGCCACTGGATTTATAAAGTTGATCAGGTGGGGAGGAGTTAGTATTGTCATTACGTGAGGGTGGTCAAATGCTTGTCCACAACTGTCCGAGACCTCTCAACTCCATACTTTGGAAGAACGTTTCTATTTTAGGGCTGATTTACCCCGACATAGGGCGTCCCTATTTTTGGAGGGAAGTCCATGTTTTCAGACATGATTTACCCCTCGTTCGATTTTCTGATTACCTTCATCGCATGTGAAATTTGAAGCTCTATAGTACTTAAAACAACCGGAGTTCTGCTGTGGCGACCCCTAACCGGGAAAAGCCGAAAGACACAAACAAATAGTACTCAAAAACAACACTACGTTAGTGTTAACAGTAATTTACTGGTAAAGAAAGAAGACAACTCCCTTTTCTGAAGCATAAATAACCTTGTGTGATAGAAGTTTGCAATGCAGTTCATTAAAGTCTGCAGATTTTACACTGTATCTTTGAAAATGAGCTTATGTTTTCCATCATTTTTGTCACTGTCATTTTTAAATGCGCTTCTGAATATCTCACATCCTTACTGATAGCGCGGAAGAGCTGCATATGCTACTTGGTATTCAGATTTTTAGCTATATATTCCTATATTTCAGAGGTCTTTATTCCTGTTTTCAAGGTCTGCAGGTTGAGAGATATGGTCACCGTAAGTGCAAAGGTAATGTCTTGAAAAACAATGAAAATAGATGAAGCAGAGTAAGTACATAGATGCAAGCGAGTGAAGCATTGCCGGCAAAAGGAAAGGGAAAAAGTTGGGAGAATCTTATCAAAGGAGATTGTTGGGATGACTTTGCAATACATTTTGCTGGGCAGGATAGTTCCACTAGGCCAATGGATTCTTTTCAGGGAAGACCCAAGATGGCATTCATACTGACTAGAGGAAATTTGGCCAGGGCAGATGACTGAACATCTGAGATGCACTGGGGTGATAAACATAGAGCAGAAGAAGTTATCTTTCTGCAGTCAGAAATGGAATTTCACATACACCTCCTTCGTTCAATGAATTTAAAAATGTTATGAATATAGTGTGCCATATGGAAATAAACACAATTAGGACGAGAACAAATAGAAAAACATCTTATTATATTGTATGGGATAATTTACAAAATTTGTTAAAAAAATTTTAATTTCAATAGCATGGTATTTTAGTTTAATTAATTGATCTGATTGTAGTGGATGTCTTTGTAAATACTTTAGTTGTTTTGTTGAATATTATAATAATACCTATTTTTAATTACTTGTATAAAATTGTTATGATATTTCTCTTATATGTTAAAACAATAAACCTGTTTTGAAAAAAAAAAAGAAATGGAATTTCACGTACAGTATTGCTTTTACTTTAGACCTCAGATTTGCATACACATAAAGGACTGAGGGTACCTTTATGAAAATGGCACAGTGTCTGTACTGTATCTGTAGCAATATATGGACAGACCAGAATGAAGAGGGAGACATAACAATCAGCTTCTGTATTGAGATAAGACAGAAGACAGCCTTTAGGCAAGCCAGCCTCCCTGGTTAACTAATAAAGACAAGACTGAAATAAAGAAGTGGCTTTTAAAGTATGCAACGGAGTTAAGTTTTGAAGAGTAGTACCTTTCAAGGTGTCATGGTACTGTCTGAAAATATGGAGAGAGGGACAACATGAAGGGTAAGGTTTTCAAGTTTTTTTTTCTTTCTCTTTTTTTACATCAAGAGGGTTCATGACACTTGGACAACTACTTGAGTACTTTGTGGAGTTAAAATTGTAGGACAGACACATTTGCTTGTAACTGACTCTACTCTATGACATAAACTGTGGAATGGACAGACTGTGCAGGCAAAAGCAATCCACATGTTTATATGACATTCTGTAAAAAAAATTTCATGGTTAAAGACTCTTCAAAGTTATCATTTACCACTGACTTGTATTGTTGTTTACTGTGTGCAAAGGTACATTTCCGTGATTCTTGAAGAATCATTTTTTTTGCAGCGCAAAGAATGCAGTGTTTGACTTACACAATTTTCAGTTATCATATGCCAGCAGCTAGGAACAAAGACAATGCATTTTAAATCATAGAGTGAGGCAGACGGAGATCCGTTTTATCAGTGGGCATGTTTGCTACTTGTAGTAACATGCTGGCAGCTGGAAAATGCAACAATGTAAACAAGGAGCAAAGGAGAGCACAACTGTATGACAAAGGGCTGATGGGCCCACTGAACTAAGAACAGATTATTCATTGCAGAAAAGAAGCCACGAGCTAGGGTGTAACCTGGCATAGCTGTTGCACAAAAATGAGTATATTTTAAAGGTATCTCTCAGTAGTGTGACTTAATAAAGAGAGAAAATCATGATGACCTACTAAAAGACACCTTACAAAAAGAATCTGTATATATAGCCTGCTGAATGAATGTGTGCAGGAACAGAAGTAGGAGGCACTTTTCACAAAAAGGGATCCTCACCATTCTTATGTCAGCAAAGACACAAAGACGAAAGACATTCAGAATACTTAATATAACTGTTAAGTATTAGTTGGGTTAAGTTCATGCAGTTTTTATTTATTTTTTTCATGGAGCCAGTTCCTTTCTCTGTTTAGAATATGGTTAGGAGATCCTTCTTTCTAGATGTCGTTGACTTGCCTAGGTCATGACTGAAAAGGATGTCTGGACCAGTCCACTTACCCAGTTACTAAATAGAAAACACATAAAATAATACTGTGTGTTTTGACTGGTTAACCATATGGACACACACCACACCATCACATTAAATGTATTTGTCACTGTCATTTCTGGTAATAAACTGAGCAGGGCAGGTTAGACATTCCTACCCTGGCAGCAGTTCCCATCTTAATGTGTGGAATTCCAAGGTGTTCCCAGGCAATTTCAAAGATAATCTCCCCAGAGAGTCTTGAGTCTGCCCTTGATTCCTCTTCCAGTGGGCTATGCTAAATGCATGTCCTGTAGAAGATGTACATGATATACTCCACTAGAAGCTCAAACAAGAAGTTTTTTTGTTAATATTAGAAAAAAAAATTCCATCATATAATTTTACATTAATTGTTTACTTTTTGAAAGACCTTTAATATTGCTTAAAAGTAATCTCTGCTCCTGCACTTTTTTATTTGATTTATTTATTTTATTTTACATTTGTTTACCAGGAAAGTCCAACTGGATACAGGTCCATTTTCAGCGGAGGCCCAGGTAGAAAAGCTCCACATTACAATACATTACATGAGAGTAAAAAGAAGTCGAACATACATACATATGGCATATATACACATCAGTACAACATGCTGGTGATTAACAAACATACATATAGCACATATACACACAACAGGACATCATGCCAGTGATTAACATTTCTTACAGTAGACAATTAGAGGTAAATTTTTTTTTTCTTTTGCAGGTATAAGTTTTGTGAGGTAAATGTATACGGGTTTGGAAGTTTTCAGGGTAGAAACTGTTTATACATAGCTGTACTCTGACAAATTCTCTTGGTATGGATTAGCCTGGTGAGTGGCATGAGCATAGCCAGTTACTCAGATAGTGGGTTTTCAGGAGTTTTTTGAATTGACTAAAGGAAGTGGTAGAAGTTATTTGGCTTGGTAATGTGCTCCAGGTTTTGGCAATGATGTTGGCAAAGAGGGACTTACCAGCTTCATTTTTATGTTTGGTGACAGTTATGAGGTTCTGGTTACTAGATCTTAAGGCTTTAGAGGGAATGTGGGACTGAATTAGGGGCCAAAGTGCTGGAGTTATCTCAGGAAGGTAGCAGTGTTTGTGCGCTATAGAGAGTTGATTGAGTAGAAGTATATGAGGCAACTCAAGCCAGTTGAGTTGGTTAAGTAATAGACAGTGGTGGGATCTATATGAGGCTTCAGTAGCAAACCTGGCAATCTTGTTGTAGCAAGATTCCATTTTATTTAGATCAGTTTGGCGGAGATTGGTCAAGATGGGAGAGGCATAGAGGAGGGTGGATAGAAGATGAGTCCTTGCTATGGTTACTTTGGTGCATTTTGTCATAAACTGTTTTTTCCTGTAGTGGAGACCAAGTTTTTTATTAACTTTCTTAATAGTTTGTGCTATGTGGATGTCAAACCTCATGTTATTGTCTATTTCTAAGCCTAGCAGTTTAATGTGTGTGGTTGGACTGATTTGAATGTTTTCTTTGGAGCTAATGGTGAAATTATTATTTAGGGGAGGAGCTCTGCCAGGGCTGAAAAGAATTAGTTTTCTTTTGGGATTAAGAAGAAGTTTGATGTTAGTGAACCAAGTTTCGGCTTGGGTGAAGTTATTTTGGGTAAGGGTTTGCAGTTCACTAAGGGCAGAGGCAGCACATATGAGGGTGGTGTCATCTCCATATTGTACTATTGAGGCAGTGGGAGGGGATGAAGAGATCTGATTAGTAAATAGAGAGAACAGCAATGGGCCAAGGATGGATCCTTGAGGGACTCCTATGGTTACTGGTAACAGGGGGGGACAATTAGTCCTGCCATAGGACTGCTTGTTGACGGACAGATAAGTAGCTGTTGAACCATGATATAGAGGAGTGACATATTTATGGTGGAAAGGGTATCAAGAAGCAGACTGTGGTTTGTCATGTCAAAGGCTTTTGATAGGTCTAAGAATATGGAAGAAACAAATAGACCCTTGTTTATGTGGTGGTTAACTATGCTGGTGAATGATAGTAGTGTTGTCGTGGTGCTATGGGAAGGTCTAAAGCCATGCTGGGATATGGAGAGTAGATTGTTATTCTGGAGGTACTGTATCAATTGAGTATGAACAACTCTTGCTAATATTTGGGATAAAGGTGATAGGATTGCTATTGGGTGATAGTTGGTGAGCTCTAAGGAGTTGCCGCCTTTGTGCAGTGGATTATATATGATGTTTTCATGAGGTCGGGACTTTGCATTCTGAGAGAGATCTGTTTATGAGAATAGAGACAGGATAGGCTATAGCTTCAGCTGAGATCCGAAGGAAGTCTGCTGGCAGCTTATCAGCTGCTAGAGTGGTTGGTTTAAGTTTACCAAGGAGTTTAGATATTGATTTGGTTGATACAGAGTGGAGGTGAAAATCGGGGCTATTGTTTTGTATATTGGGGTAGGCTGGGGTAGTTATTGGCGTGGGGCTGCTAGTACTATTTTGGGCATTGGCAAGGGTCTGGACTGTTTCAGTAAAGAATTTGTTAAACTGAGTAGGTATTTTTTCATGGTTATTTAAAAGCACAGGGGTTGGAGTCATGGACTTTCCTGGATGCAGTATACCATTTATTGAGGCCCAGAATTTATGTGGGTTCTGAGCATATTTTATTGCATGCTTGTATAGTAGCTGGATTTGTCTAGTTTGATTTGTTTTTGGCTTTGTTAAGGAGCTCTACATAGTTTTGTCTCAAAGTAGTGGTTTTGTTTTTCTGATATTGAATCCAGGCCTTGTCCCTTTCTTTCATTATAGTTTTAGTATCATTTCTTAGCCATGGGGCATAGTTAGTTTTTATTCTAATGGTTCTAGGGGGTGCATGATGGTTTAAGATTTTTATGAAGGGTGAAGGTTGTGTTAAAGTACACAACGGCATAATCTAGAGGTAGATGTTTTAGGGGGGGGGTCCAGTTACATCTTTTTAGAGTATTGTTGAGATCAGTAGCTATAAAGTTTTATTTGTTTCTAACTACTCTGAGGATAGGTTGGTTGATGGTTTGGGATCTGTTCCTAATTAGGTTGGTTGGATAATGGTCACTTAAGGTATCTGGAAGACAACCAGATTGCTGTGCAAGAGCAGGGTCAGATACCAGGATCCAGTCTAAGATGTACTGGCATTTGTAAGTTTTGTTAATTCGAGTGGGGGTGGTTATAGTTTGGATAAACCTGTGGAGGTTTATGATGGCAGAGGTGTTATGGCTGGAGCAGTGAAGCCAGTCAATATTGAGGTCTCCTAATAGTATGGTTTCATGTGGAAGGGAATTGGAGGTCCAATTAAGCAGGCTTTCCATTGCAGTGATGTTATTGCCTGGTAGTATATAGCCACCTGCAATAATTATATGTTTGTTGGGACTTATTTTTAATTTGTAAGGATCAGTTCTACATCTTTGAATCCATGGGTATTGTAATCTAGTTGTTCTAAGGCAAGATGATTTTGGAATAATATTGCAACACCTCCGCCCTTTTTCTTTGATCTGTCTCTTCGGATAATGTTGTTATTATTGTGATGTTGTGGTTTGAGCCATGTTTCAGTTAACACAGCGATATCTGGTTTGTATAGAGCTAGTAGGGCATGAAAGTCATGAATTTTATTAGGTATACTTCTTACATTAATGTTTAAGAAGAGGAGAGCTGAGGTAGGTCTGTGGTGTAGGGGATTTAGCTGATTTAAGTTTGGGCTGGTTGATGTTTTGGGTCCTGGATTGGGATGTATATCACCAATGCAAGTGAGTTTATGGAGTAGGTGTAGATAGAGTTTGGTCAATTTGTGAATTATTTTAGTTTGTCTTTGAGAAGAGAGGGGGTTAGTTTTGATTTTCAGTTTAATTTGAGAGTAAGAGAAGGGTAGGGGGGAGGTAAGGTCACATGGCGATATAGGGAAGTTTTTTAGTTTGGTGGTGTTGGCTGTGGAATCAGTTTGCCAAGGGGATGGGGTGGTTATGAAGCTGAGTGTGGTAGGAGGACAGGATGGAAAGCAGGAGTAGGTGAAGATTATTAATGGGTAGAATGATGTTTTTAGTAGTTGGGTTGGATATGTGTAACCCATCTTATCTAGTTTCAGAACAAATGTGTTACATGCAAGGGTACTGTCTATGAATGAGTGAGATTGGTATATTAAATGTGCAGTATTAGGTGTATGTGGGAGTTTGTCGTTAAGAGGGATAAGAGATTTGAAGTGACAGGTGGATGAGAGTGTAAGACTTGCTAATGGGAGTTGTCTGTAGCTACAAGTTGAAGTGATGTTAAGGACTTAGGAGCTATATAAGCATCAAGTAATGCTGGCTATATGGCTACAGAAAAGTGATGGAGAGTATGGCCAGTGCAAGAGCTATTGTTTTATGTGTTAGGGAGCTGCAGTATGGCCAAGAAGTATTTGTCAGGTAATTGGTATCCTCTAGTTAAGAGAGGGTAGCAGAGATAGTGAGTTAGTAAATATGGGGGGGGGGGGTTACTTTATCTGTAATGATGTTCTTTTCTATGGATAAGGTGAATGGGAATTGTATATTGTCAATTTATTTGTACTATGTTCATATATGCGTATTTACTGCAGTTAAAAATATTAATTATAGGTAATAGTTAATGGTTATAGGGTGGTGTGTATAGAGAGGTGATGGAGGAGGTAGGGATTCTATGTTGGAGGCAGAAAGTAGGCTAGAGTGTTTGTGAGGAACAGGAAGGGGAGGAGTGTTCGGGTAGGAGGAAACAGGTGGTTAGGTATAAAGGAAATTATATGGGGGTGGGTAGCGAAGTGAGCCCAAGTGTAGCAAGGGAGAACGGAGTGGAGCTGCACCCACAGCAACTGTAAAAAAACAATCAGTACCTTAACATAAAACAAATTATCAACAGTGAAACAGATGAAATGGGTGGGGGTGGGCTAAGAGGAAGAAGGTTTGTAGTTGTTGCCCCTGGGGAGGTATGCACTCTAGCTGACTGTAACAGATTTTAACAAGGCATAACAGTAGTCACAAAAGCTGGCACCTACACTACACAAGTGGCAACAACAAGGTTCCTGGAGTTAAACCTGGGGGCTGCAGTCTATTTTTGGATGATTGCTGGTTTTCTTTGCTTTTAGCTGGAGTGAGAGGATTCCTTGCTCACACAAGTGTGGTGGGGGGGGGGAGGGGCAACATGATCAGGTGCTCAGTGGCTTAGATATGCTACACCTGGAGGGCTTTCAGATGCAATTAGAGCAAATATGGCATCCAGGGTTTTTAAAACCTTTGGTGTGTTGTACCTGAGCAATCACTTGGGAGGTTGGGGAAGGGAGGGAAACCATCAATTGGAAGTAGCAGGTGAAAATCCAGGGCATTCTACTAACCTAGCTAATTATCAAAGGGCAGCCAAAGAAATAAGATAAACATACAGGCACCCTTGATCAAAGACTGGAAGGTTTCTCCAAGAAAAACTATGTGCAGGGGTACACCACAGGTAGAAGTTGTATGCTGCTTACTAATCTGCAATGGCAGATTTTATTCTCTTTTATATTTGTATTCCCCTTTGCTCATTGTTTGCTGCACACAATGTAGCTAAAGATAAAAGGAGCTGGAGACTTTGCACCTCTGTTTGGTGTTTAGTGAAGAACAAGTATTGAGGAGGAGGGACTGAAGGCTATGACTATTGAGAGGGGCTAAATACCTTAACATACAACAAATTATCAACAGTGAAATGGATGAAAGGGGTGGGAGTGGGCTAAGAGGAAGAAGGTTTGCAGCTGTTGCCCCTGGGGTATGCACTCTAGCTGACTGCATCAGATTTTAACAAGGCATAACAGTAGTCACAAAAGCTGGCACCTACACTACACAAGTGGCAACAACAAGGTTCCTGGAGTTAAACCTGGGGGCTGCAGTCTATTTTTGGATGATTGCTAGTTAGAGTTTTCTTTGCTTTTAGCTGGAGTGAGAGGATTCCTTGCTCACACAAGTGTGGCGGGGGGGGGGGGGGGACAACATGATCAGGTGCTCAGTGGCCTAGAGATGCTACACCTGGAGGGCTTTCAGATGCAATCCATTTGTTTTTTGTTTCTTATAAAATAATTGTAATCTCTGATACAGAGTTGCATGTCTGATGTCTGTGGCTTTGCAATACATTTTTCATCAAAAAATATATTCCTCATTGTGTGAAGCTTTTGAACATTTTATTTTTATTTTTCTCTCTCTCATAGCATTTTGCATAAAGGCTACCCTTCCTGCATCCCATTGACCCATTTGTTCCTACCTCAGGTTGAGAGACAGACACCTCTGCTCAGGGAAGAAGCCTTATGGCTAATTAATTTCCTGATCAGAGGTCCTTATAGCCTTTTCATTTCTTGGAGAGAAAGAAGGTAGTAAGGAGAGAGCCAGTTTATGTAATCTTGTAAACTTCCCTTCCAGCACCTGGAACCCTGGCCCAGCAATTTATTTATTTTTTATTTTTATTTTACATTTGTTGACCGGGAGAGTCTAACTGGATTACAAGTCCATTTTCAGTGGATGCCTGGGGAGAAAAGCACCAAGAGAACACATTTTTTATAAAACATAGTTTTAAAGACAGACTTTTGACATACAATTTCCATAGAAGAGACTTTGACATATGTATTAACTAACAGATAGGATACATTCATTCTCTACAATATAATATTACATTTTAGAAGATATTCCTAAGTTTAGTATACCTGTGATAGATTTACTATCAGAGTAAAAGCAGAGAGACATAGAATAAGGCTCGATGATGCTCGGTACAGTTGAGAAAGATAAATTGATTTACTATATGTCTTCGCCTGGTTTTAGTTGAGAAGGATAACAAATTGATTTACAATATGTCTTCTCCTGCTTTTAGTTGCTTATGGGAAGCACAACATTGCTGGGGTAGTTTTCCCTAACTCCTGGAGAGATGGGATGAGCAGTAGATTAACAGTCCTAAGTGGGTACAGTACTATGGTTGGCTTAGCAGTGTTACTTAAGTTAGGTGAAGTGTTGCAATGGCACCATTGAGCTCCACAATTGATATATGCCCTAGAAAGAATGTGTGCAAACACATATTATTTCTCTGAAATATGTGACATACAATTGGCAACATGTGTCCATGCCACTAGTTAAACATGTGTCATCTGGGTTGCAGTCAGGTCTTCATCCATCTTTGCAATGAGGCGTGAACCTTTTATTTTCATATCTGTACTTAATTTAGTAATTTGTGTCACACTAGTTGAACTATGTTTCTCCTTTAATACAGAAGAGACTGGGATGACTGTAGAAATAGCATGCAGTTGGCAATTTTTTTTTTACTGAGGAAGTAAAATAGTGGAGTCTGTGGTGTCTGTTGTCACCAAATGCTAAGAAGTATGTTAGTGTATGATTCAGTCATGTGACTGGGCTGCAGAGTGCTAGGGCAGTAGGCAGCAAAAGGAAGAAAAGGTATTAGTGGATACTAGAGCCGGGTGTTTCTTATGCGACTGTCAGTACAAACTAGCAAATTAAGTTCCTGCAGTTTCTGTAAACTTACATTAAGAATGCTGCAAGTTTAGAATACTAAGTGATTTTAAGCATGGTGTGTATGTGTGTTTGGGGGGGGGGTCTGTGGTGGGGTGTCTAAGCTGTTGGTAACTAAAACAACACTGCATGTGATCCTTAGTAAAGAAGAATCACCATCTGGCCTGTGCCACAAAATCTGACACCAAAGGTTCAAACACGGTATTGTAAACCCTGGGAACTGACAACATCCTAGGCTGCCTTCTACATGAACTACAGAATGAACTGGCACCCCACCTAAGTACCATGTTCTATCATAGCCTCACCTCAGGCTTTATGCCCATTGAATGGCGCACCACGACAGTTATCCCACTCCACAGAGGGGGGGCCACAACAGACCCCGGGAACTACCGCTCCATTAGCCTGACGAGCCTCGTCTGCAAGGCCATGGAACGTATCATCATGGAACTCATAAACAAAGACATTGGAGATGTCCAAACCCTGGACCCCACACAGTTTGGGTTTGTAAAAGGCAGAGCATGTCTCCTAAACCTGATAGACTTCTTTGAAGTAGTCACCAAAGCCATAGATGAGGGTAAGGTAGTTCACACAGCCTATCTAGATCTCGCCAAGGAGTTCGACACCATCCCCCACTCTGGAATTATAGATAAACTCACTAAACTAGGTATAAATCCAATAAAATAAAAAATAAATAAAAATAAATCCCTGTGTCACAAGATGGGTTGCCAACTGGCTTACTGAAAGAACTCACACTGTGAAAGTAGCAGACTCCAAATCAGACTTCAGACCAGTGGCAAGTGGAGTACCACAGGGTTCAGTCCTATGTCCTCTCCTGTTTGGTATCTACTTCTCTGAAGTACAGGCTAAAACAGAAGATCTTTGGCTAACTAAATTCGCAGGTGACTGCAAACTAGGAGCCATAATTGAAACTCCTAACGATGTGGACATCCTACAAAAGGGCCTCACTGAGACAGATGCCTGGTGTCAAAGACATGGTCTCAAGCTCAATGCCAAAAAGTGCATTGTCATCCCCTTTGGTAAAAATTCTGTACCCATGAACTACCACATGGGCAGTAGTCTACTTAACATCGAAAATGTAATAACAGACCTTGGGACACAGGTGGACAGTAGTCTCTCCTTTGATAATCACATCGCCAAAGTGGTCAGGAAATCCTTCTACATGGCACACCTCATCACAAAAGGTTTCTCATCCAGAAAAAAAGAGGTCATTGTTCCCCTCTACTCATCACTCATTAGACCCATTATAGAGTACAACGCCCCTTTTGGTATGTACCTCACAAGACATCTACAACAACTGGAAAGGCCGCAAAAATACCTCACAAAGGGGATTACTGTCCTCAAACAGATGCCTTACGCAGACCGTCTCAAAAAACTCCAGCTTTACTCCGTCGCATATCGCCTACTCAGAGGCGATCTCTGCCTAACATACAAAGCTATGTCAAACCCAGAGCTGTTGGACATGCTCCACTTAAAGAAATCCCAATCCCGACTAGCTACACGCTCTGGGGACCTAAACCTTGTCACCACAATAAACAGAACATGCTGGAGGGATAGATTCCTATCCCAAAGACTTCCCATACTCTGGAACAGACTACCTATCTATGTCAAACAGAGCTCCTCATTAGCACTCTGCAAGAAAAATCTTGATGATTGGATGGGTAATAGGAAATTCACCCCGGGGATCACTTCTGTGGTTCTGTTTGACAGGGGCACAGGAAAATAATTTTCTTGGGTGGCGAAAGCCAGGGTACATTTTTGGCTAGGCTTGTATAGGCCCTAGGGCCAATAGCCTAGTACCTACCTATGAACCTATAAATAATTCCCCATACGTATAGTAAACACTAGTGAGAACAACTACAAACATTAAAAATGTATAATAATTTCATAAAATATATAAACTAAGATTTCGGCATCCCCATCCCATCAAAAGAACAAGCCCTGCACTGCTGCAGCCACACTTATGCTGTACACTGTAGTGACCACATATGTGCACATCTAATACAATGCATAATTCACAAAGAAGCACATTAAACATGCAGTAAAATTTTTAAAAAAATCAATTCCTGTGAAATAAACTATGTTAAGAGAATGACTGCTTTTTATTTGTTTGTTTTCCAGGGATAACAGGATCCATGACACAAAATAAACTAAATTCACCAAGGAAAAGAACAGCTTTACATAGAAGAAGTCAATCAGTTAAATAAAAGCACTAAGACACTACCTCGGGGAAAATACCTTTTCTGCCCCATGCAGGTACTTTCATCTAATATCTGCATCCATTTTTCCAGCTTCTAGCAAGCAAGTGGAGTAAGGAAAGAATCAGTCTTGGATGAGGCTCTAGTCCATCACAGGACTTGGAGATGTGCACATGCACAATACACACCTACCAGTGGGCAGATTAAATTATCATTATACCTGCCCACATGTCTTTGTGACAATTAATGAAACCAGAGATGCCAGAGAAATGCTGCCCATAGACACAAGGAGAGCATGCAAGCTCTGTACAACAGGCACCCCATCTGGAAGTAAACAAGAGAACCAAGGGCTGTAAGGCATTAATATTGACTGCTTCACTCCCATGCAAATACAGTCTTGTTGGATCACAGGATTGTAGGATTATAGGAAATACAAGACAAGTAAGTCATACAACCATTTGCACCTTGCTAGTACTCAGTCTCACAATGTAATTCCCACTTCCAGAGGGGTGAAATAAGTTAGACCAGGAGATGAACTGGCAGATGCCCATCCAGTCCTCAAGGTTAATCTTGAAGGATGCAACTAAATCACTCTGCTCGACATATAAAGGCAGCTTATTATAGAGATGGGGTGAACACTGGATAATAAATTTGACTCTCTTTTTAATTTCTCCAAATCTTTTGGGTTACTAATACCATGACGGGAATGGACCCCATTCCTGAGTCAAGGTATGATTAAAGTTCATGAAATTAGTATTGTTTCAATCTTTGATGTCAGCCAAAAGTGCTCTTCGCAGCACCCACAATGTGCCTAGTAATGACTCCTTTTGCAATTTGTATGAGGTTACATGGATTGGTAACATATCTAAATACAATTGTAGATTCTTTTTTATAAGACCCACAGCTTGAAGTTATGGGAAAGAGTAGTGAAAGCTAGGTTATGAAGGGAGGAGATGATTAATGATCAGCAGTATGGTTTCATGCCAGGAAAGAGCACTACAGATGCAATATTTGCTCTGAGAGTGTTGTTGGAGAAATACAGAGAAGGTCAGAAGGAGTTGCATTGTGTCTTTGTGGACTTAGAGAAAGCATATGACAGGGTGCCTAGAGAGGAGTTGTGGTATTATATGAGGAAGTCGGAAGTGGCAGAAAAGTATGTAAGAGTGGTACAGGATATGTACAAGGGTAGTGTGACATTGGTGAGGACTGCGGTGGGAGTGACAGATACATTTAAGGTGGAGGTGGGATTACATCAAGGATCAGCTCTGAGCCCTTTCTTATTTGCAGTGGTGATGGACAGGTTGACAGATCAGATTAGACAGGAGGCCCCGTGGACTATGATGTTTGCAGATGACATTGTGATATGTAGAGAGAGTAGGGACCAGGTTGAGGAGACCCTTGAGAGGTGGAGATATGCTTTAGAGAGGAGAGGAATGAAGGTCAGCAGGGCTAAAACAGAATATATGTGTGTAAATGAGAGGGAGGGTAGAGGAATGGTGAGTATGCAGGGAGTAGAGTTGGTAAAGCTGGATGAGTTTAAGTACTTGGGATCAACAGTTCAGAGTAATGGTGAGTGCAGAAGAGAGGTGAAGAAGAGAGTACAGGCAGGGTGGAATGGGTGGAGAAGAGTGTCAGGAGTGATTTGTGACATATGGGTACCAATAAGAGTGAAAGGGAAGGTCTACAAGAGGGTAGTGAGACCAGCTATGTTATATGGGTTGGAGACGGTAGCATTGTCGAAAAGGCAGGAGTCAGAGCTGGATGTGGCAGAGTTAAAGATGTTAAGATTTGCACTGGGTGTGACTAGGATGGACAGGATTAGGAATCAGTATATTAGAGGGTCAGCTTAGGTTGGACAGTTTGGAGACAAGGCAAGAGATGCGAGATTGCATTGGTTTGGACATGTGCTTTGGAGGGATGCTGGGTATATTGGGAAAAGGATGCTAAGGATGGAGCTGCCAGGTAAGAGGAAAAGAGGAAGGCCTAAGATGAGGTTTATGGATGTGGTGAGAGAGGACATGCAGGCGGTTGGTGTGAAAGAGCATGATGCAGAGGACAGGAAGAAATGGAAACAGATGATCCGCTGTGGCGACCCCTAATGGGAACAGCCGAAAGAAGATGATGATGATGATTCTTTTTTATAAGACCAATTGCTCCTACTGCTCATAGGTTCATACTAGGCTATCTGCCCTGGGGCAATTATAAGCCTAGCCCGATTCTGTATGGCTTACGCCACCCCTTGATTTGAGTATACTGTGCCCTTTTTAAGGTTTAGTTTACTGTGCCTCTGTCTAGTAGTGACACGGGAGTAATCCCTGGGACAACCCTACGATCCCCCATCCACCTATCGAGATTCTTCTTGAAGAGATTCAGTGAGGTGCTCTGCCTCACATGAACTGGAATTCTATTCCAGAGCAAAGGGAGCCTCTGGGTTATGAACCTGTCCCTCCAGCAAGTTCTATTTATTTCTGTGCTGAGGTTCAAGTCCCTCGAGCGTGTGGCTCTAAGGGATTTAGATTTACTGAGGTGGAGCATGTCCATTAATTCTGGATTTGACATAGCTTTGTATGTCAGGCATAGATCGCCTAGAAGTAGGCGGTATGCAACTGAGTAGAGCTGGAGTTTTTTTAACTGAGCAGCATATGGCATCTGTTTAAGACCCTTGATCCTCTTGGTGAGATACTTTTGGGGTCTTTCTAATTGCTGCAGGTGTCGGGTAAGGTACATCCCAAATGGGGCATTGTATTCTATGATGGGCCTGATGAGGGATGAATAAAGGGGCACGATTACCTCCCTTGATCTAGATGTGAAACCCTTCATGATGAGGTGGGCTATGTAGAAGGTCTTTCTAACCACTTTGGCAATGTGGTTTTCAAAGGAGAGATTGCTATCAACTTGGGTCCCCAGATCCGTAATAACTTTCTCTGTACTTAATGGGTTTCCGCCTATGTGGTAATTTGTGGGCACATTGTTTTTGCCAAAGGGTATGACTATACATTTTTTTGGCATTTAGCTTTAAACCATGGCGCTGGCACCAGTTATCTGACTCTGTGAGACCTTTTTGAAGGATGTTTGTGTCAGCTGGAGAGTTGATTATGGCACCCAGTTTGCAGTCGTCTGCGAACGTGGTGAGCCATAGTCCTCCCACATTTGCCTGTACCTCAGAAAAGTATATACCGAACAAGAGTGGTCCCAGGACAGAACCCTGTGGGATGCCACTTGTGACCGGTTTCGAGTCTGACATGGCTCCAGCATCTCTCACTCTGTGGGTTCTGTCTTTGAGCCAGTTTGCAACCCATCTTGTGACATAGGGGTTTTATATTTAAGCTGGATAGCTTATCTATGATGCCCGAGTGGGGTATTGTGTCAAATGCCTTTGCAAGGTCCAGATAGGCTGTGTGGACTACCTTCCCTTCATCTATGGCTTTGGTGACTGTTTTGAAGAAGTCAACCAGGTTCAAAAGGCAGGATCTGCCCTTGACAAAGCCGAACTGGGTAGGATCTAGTGTCTGTAGGTCCCCAATGTCTTTGTTTATGAGCTCCATGATGATCCTCTCCATAGCCTTGCAAACTAAGCTAGTCAGGCTTATGGGGCGATAGTTTCCAGGGTCCGTAGAGGCTCCACCTTTGTGGAGTGGGACCACTGTTGCTGTACGCCATTCTGTGGGCACATATCCTGTAGTGAGGCTGAGATTGTATAGCTGTTTTATTTAAGGGATTAGTTCCTCTTGGAGTTCATGTAGGACGCAACCTGGGACACCATCTGGTCCCATGAAAGCAGTGTTTTTTGCTTTGGAGAGGGCAGCCTTCACCTGAGCATCAGAGATGTTTGGGAGGCAGCCCTCTGCTGGGATAGATACTTGCTCTTTTGGTGGGGAGGGGGTGGAGAAGTTTGCACTGAACCTGTCTGCCAGGATATTGGCGATGTCTGTGGGTTCAGTGTATTTTTTGTCATTTAGAATCAACTCGAAACAAGTCTGGGAGTTGCATCCCAGGTTTCTAACATAACTGAAAAAAGCCTTATGATTGTCTTTGGTGTCCTGTGCAATTTTCCTCTCGAAGCTGGCCTTGGAGGATTTTATGAGGGATCGTAATTTTTTGCTAGTACTGATCAGAGATGCCTTCCCTATTAGGGATTTTGCTCTATCATGTAGTAGCTTCCTCCTTCTGTTGTACAGTTTATTTATGACAGGGGTCCACCAGACTGGACGCCTGCCTTTGGATGATTGGGTCTTGGTTTTGTTTGGGATAGCATGATCCATGCATTCCTGGAGATGTCCGTAGAATGCTTATATAGGATTCTGCAGTTTGGGCCGTAGTTTCCACTGGCCCTGGGGCCTTGAAGGATTCCACTTCGGTTTTGAGAAGTGAGAAGTTCGCTTTTGAGAAGTTTTTCACTGTGGTTTTCTGGGCTGGGGGTAGGGTCGGGATGTGGACATCCAGTGAAATTAATTTATGGTCTGATCTTACCAAAGAGGGATATACTTCTGGTGTGGAGCATAGAGTCCCCATGTTGGTAATGATCAGGTCTAGTATGTTGTCCCCTCTTGTGGGAGTGGTGACTAGTTGTTCCATAGCATTTGAGTTTATAATTTCCAGGAACCTTTGGGCTAAGGTGCTGGGGCTTGAGTAGTGCTCCCAGTCAATGTTTGGGTAGTTGAAGTCGCCCAATATAATGGTGTTCTGAGAGATCTTCATGTTCTCCAATGTTTTCAGGAAAGCCGAGTGGGATTCCTGACTTTGAGAGGGTTGTCTGTAGGATGCTATAAACTGAAAAGCAGTCTTGCCCACTGTTAGTTGCACATGAATGGTCTCTGATACTGGAGGTGTGGATATCCTTGATAAATATGGAAACTCCCCCTCCTTTTGTGGTTCGGTCCGGGTTTTGGGGCCGAAAAGCATGATATGAGGTATAGCCTGGTAGTGCTGGGGTGCTCTCTGGAGCCTTGAACTAGGTTTCTGTCACTGCACAGATATCGATGTTCTCCATACTGAGGAGAGCTTCGAGTGCGTGCATCTTGTGGTTAAGGCTTCTGGCGTTTAGCAGCATTACCCTTAGTTTCTTGTTCCTTGTGCTGTCTATGGGGGTGGGTTTGACTTTTGAGCCGTGCCTAAAAGAGGCACTATGGGGGTGGCAAGAGCCTTTGCCAATATCCGAAAGCCCAGTGGTGACAGGTGCAAGCCGTCTCTAGCGAAGCAACGTGGCTTGTCGAGCATGTCATCCCAGGCTGACAGACACTGGATCCCCTTTGAATGACACCAAAATTTTAGCCAATTGTTAAAATCGATAATTTTGTCTTTGTACTGTGGCATCATTCTAGGTGAGGGTAAGATGCTGCTCAAGGTCAGGGTCATACCAGCCTGGGCTACATGATCACTGAGCTCCTCTATGTCTCTTTTCATGTAGTCCAGGGAGGTACGTCTCAGGTCATTCACACCAGCATGTACAATGATTGAGTCATATTTGTATTTGCTTTGGAGTGACCTGAGTGCTTGCGTTATGTGGCGGATCCTAGCACCCAACAGGCAGCTCACCATGACCTTCTCTTTATTCAGCCTGGTGAGCGGGCCGTCAGTGTGTCTGACAATAGAGTCACGTATTACAAGAGTATCAGGTGTGTTATTCAGCCTTAAGGGCTGTGGCTGCTTGGCACACTGACTTTGTGGGCTATGTGTTGTGCGTGTTTTGTTTTGAGGTAGCGTTTGCTTGGATGTCTGCTTTGGAGGTCTCTGTTGCTTAGGTAGATTTTTATTTAGAGCCTCCGAGTATGTTTTTGTGTATTTATGTGTTTGGTTCGCTGATGTGGTTGTCTGGATATCTTTCTTCCAAATTGCTCCTGTTTCTGCCTGCAGATCCTGATGTTTTATGACTTTGTGTCTGTCTATATGCAACACATTGTAGTCACTGAGTGTGACAAGTTTGACGATTAATGCTACTTTTGTCTTCTTTTCATGGACCACTATATCCGTTTTTCTAGCATCTGTCTTTTGAACTGTTGGTAATGGGTGGTCCCGTGTGATATAAACTTCATAATTTTCTATAATGCTTTGTGGCTCATGTTTCCAGTGTTTTTCAGCTACTTCAGTAACATAATGTTTGCACAATCCCAAGTGCAACAGTCTTGCCACATTATTATGCCTTTCAGTATACAATCCTTCTGCCATTAGTATATCACCGCCAGAAAAGAGGTGTTCAACTGTTTCCAATTCAGTTTTACAAAACAAACATTTGTCTGTTCCTCCCGCATTTTCAGTGGACTTTGTAAACCAGTGTAGCATGTATGTAGCCCACCATCTTGGGCCACCAATATGAACCATTCATCTCTTGGTTTGAATCATTCGTTCCTGATCAGCAAGATGTTTTTCCAGAAGATTTCTATACTTGCAACTATATTTATGCATTTTCCACATTTCTTGCCTTCTCATCTGGTCCTTTACCTTATATTCTTTTGTTTTTTGATGCACTCACTTGCCTGGTTTTTATACACTTGTGGTTTCGTTTCCATTCCTGCTTGATGCTGATATGCTTCTGCTAGGTTAAGCAGAGAAGTCATCTTAGATTTATTCTCCTCGTGTTTCAAAACTTTCACTACGTTTGGGTCGTGAGGTCAGCAGATATGTGTGGAGTCCCACGATTGCAGATCTATACATGTAATCAATTTCAAGGAGGCCCATCCCTCCTTCAGAACAAGGAATATATAATTTTGGTATGCACTGATTTTTATAAATCATTTGGTGAGTATGAAGCATCCTTCTTGTTTTCCTATCCCAGTCAGTCACTCCAAAACTGTAAGTTAGGACAGGAAGAGCAAATTGGTTTATAGCATGGATTTTGTTCTTAGATGTCAGTGCTGTTTACAGGATTAATTTAAGTCTTCTAAAGTATTCCTTACTAAGTTTTATTCACATTTGTTCATGTTTTATTGTTGATCTTTCATCAGTTCCCAAATATTTATACACTCCCTCTTGCTCAAGTTCTTTTATATCACATTATTATCCCAAACTGATGTTTTCCTGGTGCTGCAGTTTTCCTGCTTTAAAGGTTGCTTTTGCACATTTATCAAGACCAAATGACATTCTTCTGTCATCTGAAAAACTTTTGAAAACCTGCAGTTGTGCTTTCATTTCCTCATCTGATGAGTTATATAGTTTTAAATCATTGACAAAGTGAAGATGAGAAGTATTTGCTCTTTGTTGCTTTCTAAGTAATTATAACCATGGCCTAAGCTTTTAAGTAAGCATCTTAATAGGTTAAGGGCAAGGCAGAATAGCAAGGGTGACAGAGAATCACCCCGGAATATCCCCCTTTGAATTTTTATCCCTGGGATAATAATTTGTCCTTTATCATGGATTAATTGCAAAGTGGTCTTCCACTGTTTCATGGTCACTGTAATGTAATCGATCGGTGTAGGGTGTATCTTATACATTTTTAAGCACTCTTTTATCCATGAATGTGGGATGCTATCAAGTACTTTTTTGTAGTGAATTCATGCCATACTTAGATTTTTCCCCTTTTTACAGTTCTCCACAATGACTTTATTTAACAACAAATGATCCTTTGTTCCATATGACTTTCTTTTATTTCCCTTTTGTTCTATTGCCATAATTGAGTTTTCTTCTAAATGGCTATAAACTCTGTCAGCATCAATTCCCATGTATAATTTATATGTTGTTGGAAGGCAAGTTATTGGTCTATAATTTTAAGGGTAGCTTGCAGGTTCTCTCTTAAGTAGGAGCATTGTTTTCCCTGTTGTGTGCCAGGTTGGTGTCTGTTCGGGGTGCGCATATAAATAGTTCTTACTCATGGCTAAATCTTCATGCAAAGATGTTAATACTTTTACCAAAAGTTGGGTACTGCATTTGGGTCTGGGTTTTTTCAATTAGAGGCTTTTCTTAACTTTGTTTTAGTCTCACTGGGTGTTACTTCATCCCATTTCATATCCTGTACCTTTAAACTTCTTATTATTTCTTTTATTTCTATCCATTTGACATATTTGTTATATTCTACAGGATCTTCATAGATCATCACCATCTTCTTTCAGCTGTTCCTGTTATGGGTCGCCACAGTGGATCATCTGTTTTCATTTCTTCCTGTCCTCTGCATCTTGCTGTGTCACACCAACTACCTGCATGTCCTCTCTCACCACATCCATAAACCTTATCTTAGGCCTTCCTCTTTTCCTGTTACCTGGTAGCTTCATCCTTGGCATCTTTTTCCCAATATACTCAGCATCCCTCATCGGCACATGTCCAAACCAACATAATCTTGCCTCTCTGACTTTGTCTCCAAACCTTCCAACCTGGGCTGACCCTCTAATATACTTATTCCTAATCCTGTCCACCCTTGTCACACCCAGCGCAAATCTTAACTTCTTTAACTCTGCCACATCCAGCTCAAACTCCTGCCTTTTTGTCAATGCCCCTGTCTCCAACCCATATAACATAGCTGGTCTCACTCTCCTCTTGTAGACCTTCCCTTTCACTCTTACTGGTACTCGTCTGTCACAAATCACTCCTGACACTCTTCTCCACCCACTCCATCCTGCCTGTACTCTCTTCTTCACTTCTCTTCTACACCATTCTTCACCGTTCCTCTATCCTCCCTCTCATTCACACACAAACCTCACCACAACAATAAATAGAACATGCTGGAGAGATAGATTCCTGTCACAGAGTCTCCCCATTCTTTGGAACAAAATTCCTAACTACATTAGGCAAAGCCCCTCACTAACACTCTTCAAGAGAAACCTTGACGAGTGGATGGGTAACAGAAAATACTCCCCTGGGATCACTTCATTGGCTCTGCTTGACAGAGGCTCAGTTAATTAATCAATGGGGCGGCGAAAGCTGACACACTCTGGCTAGGCTTATAAATGCCCTCGGGCAGATAGCCTAGTACCTACCTATGAACATATATATATATATATATATATATATATATATATATATATATACACACAAATATATATATATATATATATATATATATATATATATATACACACACAGACACACACACACATTATGGGTCTACTTCAGAAGACTGAAAAACCAAACAACTGAATCCCAAAAGTCTAAAAAATCAAAATACTGAATGATGGAATTTGCCCCTTCTAAACTGTTGTGCGATCTTGGAATTGGTCCATATAGTTAGCAGGGTGTGTGTGGGGTGCAGCGCCCACATGAGGGGTGCAGGGGGGCTTGTCTCCTGCAGTAAAATGTGTTCAGTATTTTGAATTTTCAGTCTTTTTGGTTTTCAGCCTTCTGAAATGAGACCACAATAAATCATCTCAAAACTTTTCCCACCTTTAATGTGACCTATAACCTGTACAGTTCAGTTAAAAAAACAAACAAATCTGTTAGGGAAAAAATATAAAAAATAAAAAGTGTACAATAAGCTGGTTGCATAAGTATGCACACCCTTAAACTAATACTTTGTTGTAGCAACTTTTGATTTAATTACAGCATTCAGTCTTTATGGGTAGGAGTCTATCAGTATGGCACATCTTGACTTGGCAATATTTGCCCAATCTGCCTTGCAAAAGTGGTCCACATCTGTCAGGTTGCGAGGGCATCTCTTGTGCACAGCCTTCTTCAGGTCACCCCACAGATTTTCTATTGGATTTAGGTGTGTGTATGTAAGTATATTATAATTATTATGATATTGTATTTATGTACTAACTATGTTTAACCCTGCTAGATACTCCATACATGGAGAAAATGTAGAAATGCTTCCAAAATATAAAATAAGTTCAAGGCAAAATGTTGACAGCAGTTAAGTTATAAAACAAATATTGCCTAAACAGTCAAATGAATGAGTTTTAGAAGCATGACATGTGTATTCCATATGTCTGTTGTATAGAAACTATTACCCAACATCCAGATAAACAAAATGCCACTCATGGCCTTCTTTTGGAGTAGACAAATTATGTGGCTAACTTGGTGCATTTTAGGCTAAGTGCAGTTTTATATGGTTTTGTTTATTTACTTTTAATTGAAAAGAAATGCTGCTGTCAATTCCAGGTGTCCCATTTTCAGTCACAGTTGTTGCATCTTATGGGAGATTTGTTCTTCTAATTTTCTCCATGCATTATCTATACAATCAATCTAGAGATCCTTGAAGCTCTGTGACTGTTTGTCTTGAGTCTGACTTAGATAGCAAAAAGCAAAAGCCCATACAATTTGAACAAGGAAGTAGATGTGATGACTGCAGATGAAACACCAGTGGAAGTACATAGTTGCTACCATTGTGGGTGTGTGTGAGAGATTGCTATAGTTGGGTTATATTTTACTCACAATGGTATGGGTTGTAGTAAGTAAGTAAGTATTTTTAATCATGACAACCAATTAGAGATCATGGGTAGTGGGCAAAACTTCTCAGGACTAACGTGTATTTGTGTGAAGTATCTTAGAATACTTTCCCATGGATCATTACTGTGTGTGTAGAACAAGGTTTGAAATAAATTAATGTAGCCTTTTTCATTTTTTTACAATTGGACATCTGAGGGGTACACTGTGAAAAAGTAAGTGTAATAGCTGTAAGTGGGAGAAACTGGGAATAAAAATAACTGGTTCTGTTGTTATTTGTTCAAGTTTCATTTTTGTTATTCTGGATTTGCAGTACTATTTTGTATTTGTGTGAAGGAAGGTGAAATACTTGACTATGGCTGCTGTTCTCATCACACAAAGTTGAAATACCTATCTTTGGCTATTATTTTATGACAATGAGATATCTGAGGGGCAGACAGTTAAACAAGTGGTTATAACTACTGCCTGGGTGCAAAGACTGTAAACGGATTGACTGCCTCTTCTGTCAATTGCTCAGTTTAGACAATAATTAATCTGGCTTTCCCAGACTTATGTACATTAGTGTGATGTAAGTAATACTTTATTATGGCTACTGAATGTTTTTGTAAAACAAACTTTAAATGCATTACTGTGGAAATTTTACCACAATAATCTGATGTGTACACAGTCAACAAAGTGGCTGTTACTGCTGGGTATATCAACCTTCTGTTGATGAAAATAACTGATTCAGCTGTTGTTTGCTCATGAGAAGCATTCTTTAATTTGGTTTTCTAGGACTAGTGTACATTTTTGTAAAATAAGTTAGAATACTTTATTGTGGCTACTGTTTATTTGTGTGAAATAAGCTTGAAACACATTACTATGCTATTCATTTTTATTACCTCAGCAAAGTGGCAATAATTGCTGGATATGTGGACTGTTTGTGTGTGAACTTAAGTATCTCTCCTGTCATGATTAAGTTAAATAGTTATTAAAATTACTTTGCAGGAGTGGTGTGCATTTGTGTGAAACTAGGTAGAATACCATCCTGTGGTAATTTTTTAAACTCACATTCAAACATCTGAGGTGGCAACAGTCTTTAAAGAGGCTATAATTGCATATGATGGTATGAAGGCTGTGAAACTAGTTGGCATACCATCCTGTGGTAATTTTTTAAACTCACATTCAGACATCTGAGGTGGCAACAGTCTTTAAAGAGGCTATAATTGCATATGATGGTATGAAGACTGTCTGTGAATAAAACAATTTTTGCAGTTAAACAGTCAGTGATCTGGTTTAGTAGTAATAGCAATGTAAACATGTATATTGCAGATACTGAAATCCATGTAAAACTATTATTCCTTGAACAATGTATCTAAATGTGATATGTCGGCAATAATTTTCAGACACCAGTATTGTATACAGTAAGTGACTATGTGTGGTGGTCTGGACAGGATGTACATGAAAACTGGTCAGTGGAATTGTGATGCAGCAGGTAGCATTACCATCTCAGAGTGCTTTGTCCACTGGTTGAGTTTTTGGCTATGGTTCCTTCTGTCTAGAGTTTGCATGATCTTTCTGTTTCTTTGTATTTTTTATGCACGTGCTTTGGTTTCCTCTGGCACCCCAAATACATGCCATAGATGAACTGGTGTTCTTCCAGTCTTCCTATAGAATAGCTTTCAGTGTGTGTGTGTGTGTGTGTGTGTGTATACACACATTTTTTGAAACAATGGCTTGTCAGAGGCAGTTTCATATGGGTTTTACAATATCACCAATGTTATCTGTGGACAAAAGATTTTGTGAGGGGTGCACATACGCAACACTTCTGATTAACAGTAGAAAACAAAGGTTACAATTAATTATCTTTTAAAAAAATAAGGTATAAAATGCAAAAAAAAATACATCTAGACCATCAGGCTATCTGAGGGCCTGGCAGATACCAAATATCCAACTGTGTAAAGAGATTTCATGCTCAGTAGGGGGGCCCCATCCTTAACCTACACACAGAGCACCACCTGGTGTAAAACCAGCCCTGCTTGTAGGTGTCATTGCAAATCACTATAGCTTGTGCAATGGCTAGAGATACTATGGTCATTATTTCTTTAACTTTTCTCACAATACTCAGAGGCGTGCACAGACTTCTACTATTGCTTGTCAAAGGGATTGCTCTGTCTAGGATCCACAATTGAATATATTATTGTGATCATTATTTTGTTTCACTTTCCTCACAATAAAACATGAAACATGTATATAAGTGGCTATATTTTTGGTTTAGGAGAAAGGGGACATACTGTGTATTTACATATCACAGCAGCAAGTTGAAGTATGTTTTTTTTCTTTTACTTTCATCCCAGTCTAGTATTAGATGAGTACACTGAAGGTGACAGTCTTCAAGGGTAGGGTAAGGAGACATGTTGCTTTTAAGGTATGGCAGCAACTACTTGAAATATATGACTGCAGCCATTTTTTCTTTTACTTTCATCTCAATCTAGTATCATTGCAGTGCATGAAAGGTGAGTGGGAGGTAGGGAGGCAGGCACTATTCTCAGTTATAATTTATGTATCACTGCAAACACTTGCTTTACCATTTTATTGAGAACTACTATTTTTGTCAGTTCTGAACATTAAGCCTTGAACACAGCTTATCATTTTCTTTATTTGTCAAAATAAGACTGACATTCTTTCCTGACTCATGATTTCTTTATAGACCATAAATGGATCAGAAAGGTTGGGGAAAAGGCTGTAAAGTGCACCTCATGGTATTTACATACCCCCGGCATCTGGTGGCCTAGTATCCATCAGATCTCCAGCTTATTTTCTCCAAAGTTATGACACTGCAGTCTTGGTCAGTTAGAATGTGTTAAAAGAATGGAGGACAAAGCTTAAACGTAAGGGAAAGGTGTGCAGTTTGATGCATCTCATAGCTGATCTCTGGTAAAAGCTGAGGACATGCAGGGTGTCATTGTCCTTTAGGGTGGCAGGTGCATTGGCTGAGTCACTGTGGAGGTAGAGCACTGCAACCAGCACAACATGTTGCATGTCTGTCCAAGACATTATGGGTATGTGCAGAGGAGGGGTGAGAATTTAAGGATACAGAAAATAAATCCTCCATGGCAGAAAATGACACTGCTCCATGGGTGCCTCAATTGTTTTACCAATGCCATAAATCGGATGAAGAATTTCCAAGGGACACTTGTCAAGTTTGATTGACCTGGTGAACAAGTAGAGGCTCCTTGGGGTAGCCAAAGTCCAGCTATGTCAGGGAAAATACGAAATGCAAAGATGCAGTCAAAGTAATAAACAACAAAAAAAAGCATGTGAATAGATGTAAATACATAGTATAATAGTAATTAATATATGGATAGCAGTTGAACAGTGGGATAAAGGTGAAGATTATAATGCCAACAGGTAATGAAGTAAATGAGCTGCATGTAAAATAAGTAAGTTGAGGATATGAGTTGTCCTGTGAAGCAATACTACATGAACATGCACTCAAACTAACATACCTTCCTACACATATAGAAAGCCACAGTCATTCATGCAGCTAAACACTCGGCTCACCCTAACCCTAATATCTCATTCACACCACCTTTCACTCACATACATATACACCAGGCACACATGCATACAGATGAATAGACTCCCAACATCCACCCTTAAAACTCCCAACTCACAAATAGCAATTCCCATGCTTTCATTCTCACAAAGCAATACTCCTAACCACCGCAATCACCACTTAGTATACTCTTACTCTCCCTCTAATGCAGTCTGCAACATCTTTAAAGATGACGGAAAACATAAGAGAGTTGAAGGAGTTGTAATACTCTGCAAAACACCTTTCATCTCTCTGTACCACTTCTAACTCTTCCCCAATTTGACGAAGCAAAAACCTTGGTCACAACTCTCAAACTAAACCAACACTAACCTATGTACATTATATAGGTTCATAGGTTGGTACTAGGCTATCGGCCCTAGGGCCTATACAAGCCTAGTCAAACAATTCCCCAGATCTTCCTACAATATTTACTTCCCTGGAACCCTGTCTTGCAGGGCGACTGATGTGATCCCTGGGGTGAATTTCCTATCTCCCATCCAATTGTCAAGGTTCTTCTTGAAGAGGGCCAAGGAGGCACTCTGCTTGACATGTATGGACAGTTTATTCCAGAGCATGGGAAGTCTCTGGGTCAGGAACTTATCCCTCCAGCATGTTTTGTTCATTGTGATGACAAGGTTTAGATCCCTGGAGCGTGTGGCTCTGAGGGATTGGGATTTCTTATAAGTGGAGCATGTCCAACAGCTCAGGGTTTGACATAGCTTTGTATGTTAAGCAGAGATAGCCTCTGAGTAGACAATATGCCACAGAGTATAGCTGGAGTTTTTTTTAGACTGTCAGTATATGGCATTTGCTTTAGGCCTGTGATTCTTTTAGTAAGGTATTTCTGTGGCCTTTCCAGCTGTTGCAGATGTCTTGTGAGGTACATACCAAAAGGGGCGTTGTACTCTATAATGGGTCTAATGAGGGATGAGTACAGTAGGACAATGACCTCCTTTTTTCTGGATGAAAAGCCCTTAGTGATGAGGTGTGCCACATAGAAGGATTTCCTGACTGTTGTAGCAATGTGGTTATCGAAGGTGAGACTACTGTCCACCTGTGTCCCTAAGTCTCTCATCACACTTTTGGTGTTTAGTGTACTGCCACCTATGTGGTAATTCATAGGTACATTTTTTTCCCAAAGGGGATAACTATACATTTCCTGGCATTAAGCTTGAGTCCATGGCTCTGGCACCAAGCATCTGTTTCTGTAGAATATCCACATCATTTGAGGATTCAGTAATGGCTCCCAGTTTGCAATCATCTGCAAACGTTGTTAGCCAGAGTTTCTTAGTGTTGTCCTGTACTTAGTGTTGTCCTGTACTTCAGAGAAGTAGATGTCAAACAAGAGCGGCCCCAGGACTGAACCCTGAGGTACTCCACTTGTCACTTGTCTGGAGCTGGATTTGGAGTCAGCTACTTTTACAGTCTGGGTTCTGTCAGTAAGCCAGTTGGCAACCCATCGAGTGACGTAGGGATTTATGCCCAGCTTAGTAAGTTTATCTATGATTCGAGACTGGGGGATGGTGTCAAAGGCCTTGGTGAGGTCCAGATAGGCTCTGTGGACCACCTTACCCTCATCCACAGCTCTGGAGACTGATTTGAAGAAGTCAATCAGGTTCAGGAGACAAGATCAGCCCTTCACAACCCCAAACTGGGTGTGGTCCAGTGTTTGAAGGTTGCCAATGTCTTTGTTTATAAGTTCCATGATAATTTGTTCCATGCCTTTGCAGATCAGGCTCGTCAGACTGATGGGATGGTAGTTCCCAGGATCCAAGGTGGATCCCCCTTGTGGAGTGCGATAACTGTAGCTGTGTGCCAGTCAGTGGGCACGAAGGCTGAGGTAAGGCTATTATTAAACATGACACTTGGTGAGGTGCCAGTTCATTTTGTAGTTCATGTAGTACACAGCCTGAGATGTCATCTGGGTTCTATGAGTCTATATCCCTTCTGGTAACATCCATACCACTACAGAAGACATCCTCTTCTGACTCATCTCTAACATTTCTCAAGAAAACTGAATACTAGGTGAGTTTACTAGTGACAGGCTCTCCGTCTCCTCTAGCAACTCATCTGAAAACATAAACCTGTACAGACTTACTCAACTGGTCACCTGTTCCACTCGCTATAATGACGAAAAGCAACAGAGAAACTACCATAGACTGGATAATCTCCTATAACTCAAGTAAAATCTCTACTTCAGGAACTATCCCCGACTCTTTGTGACCATCTCTCCATATTTACTTAAAAAAAACCCCAAAACAATGTCATTATAATGTGACCTGTAGCCTCTCAAATTTTAAAAATGCCACCTTCATTTCATGCCTCAAGCAGTACATTTGGACAAAGCTGAATTGTCTACCTCTTGATAATGCTGTATCTCACTATAATAACATATTCTTAAGTATGCCAGAGGAACTTGGCCCACTCAGAAAAAAAAAGAGTTAAGTCAAATCCTGCCACTTAGCTGACCAGAAGTATGAAACATGTTATGAAACACCCTGGAAACTACTAGGCAACAAACAAAACTCAAGCTAACCAAAAAAAAAAAAAACTGAAAAAAGAAGAACTAAATATTAAATTAAATGTAACAAAAAATTGCTACACAATTCTAAAATAATAATCACAATAACCCCAAATTATTCTGATCTTCCATAAATCAGTTTGCAAACTAAGGCCTCTCAAGACAACCCTCCCCAGCAATCAACTCCAACACTCCCACAAGCACTAAAAATGTATTTAACTCCAACTTTAGTAGCTGGGTTTCATCATTACTCAGCCACATCAACCAACCCCTAAAATCCTGGCACTCTGTATTCCTCCAATCAGCCCCTATATCCACCATTAAAAAACTTCTGCTAAAACTAAAACTCACCTCCTTAGCACATGACAACCTGACAGGTGAATATCTGAAATGTGCAGAAGAGGCTATAGCCTAACCTGTCTCTATATTGATTAACTGCTCTATCAATGAATCCTATGCTCCACTCCTATACAAAAAATGCTATATTCTCCCCATCCGTAAACATGATCAATGAACTGAGCTCACTAATTATAGGCCCATCACCATTCTTTCCCCTCTAAGATACTTGTAAAATTTATGAGTCTCAGTTACTTCACTTTTTCTTCTTCTTTCAGCTTTTCCCGGTTACGGGTCGCCACAGCGGATCACCTGTCCGCTCATGATTGGCAGTGGAGTTTTACATGTGTTGAGTTGCCAGCCCAGCACCCAACCTTTCACAGAAGGCACATACTCACACCTAGGGCCAATTGTGTTTGTCCAGTCCACCTACAGCATGTCTTTGGGATGTGGGAGGAAACCGGAGTACCTGGAGGAAGCCCACGTGACCACAGGGAGGACATGCAGACTTTGCACAGAAGGCACAGTCTCAATTACTTCACTATATTACCAAAAAATCACTTCTCTCTCTTCTTCACATCATGATTTTTGTCCCCACCATAGAATCTCCACTGCTCTGCTTTAGCATCATTAACAGAAACTGAGATGAAGGTAACTTAATATCAGGCCTCTTCCGTGATCACTCTTAAGCTTTCAACACTGTCTTCTACACTATTCTCTTACAAAACCTAGGCCTTGATAACTTATCCCTCTCATGGTTTTCCAGCTGCCATGCTAATCACCACCAGGTAGTGAAATGGCTGACTGACATCTCACCACTTCTTCTCATATCAGTTGGAGTATCACAGGGATCCATACTTGATCCTGCCATGTTTAGCAACTTTGTTAATTACCTTGCCCTGACAAAAAAGAATGCTGTCCTAGAATAGTATGCAGATAATTTGACCATCATTTACTCAACAAAAAACCTTAACTTCCTACAACAGCTGACTACAGAATCTTTCTCCTCAGTTGCAAATTGTCTAACCTCCAACCAGCTGTTCCTTAACACCAACAAATCATAGTTGCTTCTCTTCCCTGTAAAACGCTGTGCAATAAAAAGCCACCCTTCTCTATTACCTCTTCTAACAACACCGAAATACAAATTGTCACCCGTACCAAACTACTAGGAGTTTATATAGCTGAAGCCCTAAAATGTGATGTCTTGGCACTCTCTATAGAGTTAAACACTATGTCTCTAACACAGCTAGATCTCATATCACCACAGCCCTCTTCCTACCCATCCTTCTCTATGCTGCACCAATATTTACCTACATGCAATAACTTATCTAAACAAGCTCAAACAGTGCTACAACAAGGATACCATTTTGCAGCCAACCTCCCTCATAGACCACATCTCTGTCTAACACAAACACCTCCAGTGGCTCAAATTACCAGACCAACTCATATACCCCTAACTCCCTACTGCCTTTATACTACTATATAAATCAAATCACTGTCTACCTCTAACAAATCTAATACGATCTCATCACCCAGCTAGTATTCTGCACTCTTCTGAAGAAGTCCTACTAATATCCAAACCTATCAGTTCAGCTGGCTGCTTCCTATACTCTAACATAGTATCCAAACCTTGGAACTCCATCCATCTAGCAGGTAGAAAAGACCCATCATTAAAGTCTTTCAAGCTTCAGCTAAAACACACTCACTCAACTCATGGTTCTATAAATACTCTCCACCTGACTAAGTCATTGTTCTCTGCTCTAACTGCTCTCCTCACTGAACTCTTTATCCCTTCTAAAACAAAGACTAACTGCATAAGATTACAACCTGCAACATGTCTGAAAGCTGTGTCAACAGTATAAGACTATACTTGTTTGTATATAATTATACTATTGAGTTGTTGCTCTTCATGTTTATATATATATATATATATATATATATATATATATATATATATATATATATATATATATATGGGTCTACTTCAGGATGCCAACTGTTCAGAATGCCGACTTTTATATGGCCGACACCATATGATCGATATTCCGAAAGGCCGACATCCTGCTGAAATAGCACCATTTACCTACCTGTAAACACAGTAAAACTGTGTTATGCAGGGGGTCAAGCCCCCCCACACCCCCTACTACTTAAATATTCTCACTCTGAGATTGCACTACAGTGCAGGAAAGGGGGTTCTCCCAGTCCCGCAGTGTAGCGGGATCTCCACTATCATTTGTCGGCCTTTCAAATGTTCGCTCATATGGTGTCGGCCATATGAGTTTCAAACATTTGAAAGCTGGAACAAATGAAGGGCTCCCATGTATATATATATATATATATATATATATATATATATATATATATATATATATATGTGTGTGTGTATGTGTATATATATATATATATGTGTGTGTATGTGTATATATATATATATATATATATATATATATATATATATATATATATATATATATATATATATATATATATATATTAGTATTGGGTCTGAATGACCAAGTTTCTATTAATCCAGTATTAAAATTAAAAGCTAATAATATATAATTTTATACAAAGCTTTTTTTACATTTCCATTTTATATTTTATTATTTGCAGTTAAGTTTTTATTATCAGTGTTGTTTAATTATGTACACAATTATGTTTTATACACTTTATACACTTTTTATACATTTTTTAAACATTGGATCTGCCCACTGTTTTCTGATGGGATGGTATTTACTTGTGACAGGATAGAAGGCTTATTTAAACTCTTGTAGTACTTTAAAATATGGTTATAATGAAGTTCCATTATGTTATTTTAAGGGACAAAAGCACTTAACAATATATTTATATACTGCCTATTTTCTGTTTTCTAATTAAAAGTGTTTTAGTATGCTTTAATTTCTCTAAAACAAGTCAAACAAGAAAATACTGGTTAAATAATTAAAGTTATATCACCAGCATATGCAAATGCTTTCAGACATAGATATTTCATCTTAAAGAATATACTATTCAGAGCAGTTGAAAGAGAATTAATAATTGGATCTATAGCCAATATGAAAAGTCAGTGAAAGTGGGCAATCCTGTCTGACTCCTGAAATTTCACTCTTTATATCCATATTTATTATTAGTAATTGTAGGATAATACTTAGATTAAAAATGAAGTTCTTAAGTTAATGATTTTTCTTGGAATTCCAATAAATTTGAGACTATAAAATATATCTTGTATTAACTGAATTGAATACTTTATTCATATCTAATGAAGACTGCGGTGGTGGTGGTGCTGCGGTAGCATTGTCGCCTCAAAGTAAAACATTGTCCTGTTCGATTCTCAGCTAGACCGTCTTCTGTGTGGAGACATGTGTGAATGGGCGTACCTTCGTTGAAAGTTGTGCATCAGAGCTGGTAACTCGGCACGTAAAAATCTACTGCCAATCATTAGCGGACTGGAGTTCCGCTGTGGTGACCCCTAACAGGGAAAAGCCGAAAGACGCAACATTTACATGATTTCTACAATAAAGTAAAATAGCTTGTAAAAGCTGAATTGTAATTGTAATTGATTTATCAGGAATGAAACCAAACTAAGATGGAGAAATCAATCCTAACATTTTATTTAATATTATTTGATTAAAAAAGTTGGATACTATTTTATAATCAGTACTTAAAACAAACAAAAAAGGGATGAGAATTGGAAATATTTGTGGAGTCATTCACTGGTTTGGAAGTCATAATAATTCTTTCTAAAGAAAATAAAGGGTTAACCTGATAAAGACTTTTATTTAAAACCAGTAAGTCTTACTAAACCTACAAAGGTTTTATAAAACTCAACTGCAAGTGCAGTTAGACTAACTGCATTTTGTCATTAAAAATAATCTATTTAATGGTTTAATCTGATGACTTATGGAATCCTAAATCTCATAAACAGTTCATATTTTTCAAGAAAATTAGACATTTCTATATATTCAACTATTGTGATTTATACATTTGAAAACAAAAATTAATCCAACTATTATTTAATTTGTATTATATCAGTAATCTTGTAATCACCTCTTTTTAGCCATGATATAAAAGTTGATTTCTGTTTTAAAATTTTTTTATTGTTAAGATCAGTGCAGGTCTGCCTGACAGTGTGTGTCCTCATTTAGTTTAGCTTGTTTATCTCCAACAGCCTCATTCTTTAATTTTAAGAAAGTAAACTTTTTCTGCTTTTTGTTGTCAATATTTAAGCAGATTTACCCCCCAAAGTTAGTCAAATAATATTTTTACCATATTTATACATTTGCTCTATTTTTTGCTATTACTACTTCAGTGAAAGATGAAAAATAATCCCTGTGATAAAAGGTTTAAAGGGATCCAAAATCATAAGAAAAATACAGTTATTTTAATAGCAAATGGTCTTAAAAGCATTAAAATTTATTTTAAGTAAGTATTTAATACTTCAATATTAATGTGTATATTTACTTTCTATAATAATTATAGGAATTTATAGATACAACTATTGGAGTATGATTTAAAATACATCATAAAAATAATTTAATACTACAAAATATGGAATAATTTTCTCCAGTACCAAAAACGCCTTAAAGATGATTAATGTTTCTAATTAAAATAAGTAAACCCTTTAATTTTGCGGGTTTCTATGGCACCGTAGATTCACTGGAAAGTATACATACAGAAATGTTTTTAGTTTTTTTAATGTAGGCCTTATTGAAGCTCCTGACAAACCAGCATTAAATTTCCTAGCTAAAATAATATTAATTGCATTATATTTAAGACAAGCTGATAAATTATATAAAAAAATAGCATATTCACCAAATGGTGCAGAAATCAAGCTAAGAGTAAAACAAAATCATGATGTTGAAGGTTAATCAACAAAATTGTTGACTCTTAACCAGCTCAAGATTTATATTCTGTTGAATTTATAATTGTCCCTGACAAGTATTTATGATTTAATAAAGCACCATGGTCGTGTGAAACTAAATGAAAATCCTGCAAAACATCTGCTTTTAAATGCTTTAAAATTTTGAAAATGTTTCACTAATTAATATGATTATTTAGTCCACGCTTAAAGTGATAAGTTCAATTATCACTACAATAACAGGTGAAATCTTAATAAACAGCACATTACCCATACCAGCTAGAGGGTCCCAAAAACAAAACAAAAAGTCTGATCTTCCGGATTCCATGAGTTTCTGTTAATGAAAGCTATGGTAGGAGTTGAAGAACTGTCATTTCCTTTCAAGTTTCTTCTGGAGAGTCAAATTTTAAGTTTAAATTCATATAACTTATACAAAACACTGCCAAGAATTAAAGTGAAAAGGATTTTTTTTTCTTCCAAAGAGATTTGCTGATGTCTATAAAAGTTTATCTTTTTTAATACTTCAGCAGGGAGATCTTGAAAACAATATCTACTAACTGATAAATTATATAAAAATATTGTCTTTCTTATTGCTATAGAAAGAATTAAATTGCGATCAGTCATTGATCAAAATTTTACTAAAATCAGTCTTTTACAACCCAGACTTAGAGGGCATACTGTATGTTACCAGCTGTATTGATTTCTGACTATTTACTAATGCCAGCTTCCTTTCCCAACTCTGGAATGATAGACTTTACTGAGTCTATTAGTAGTTTCTTATTATCCAAAAATTATGAAATGTTTTTAATTTCTGTCATCTAAACACCAGGTTAAATATTTTCTCTTAAATAGTTTGTAGAGAGGATTGACTCTTAATAGATTCCACTTTCAAATTGTCATATTTCTTATTCATATAAAAATATCAGATTCTGATCTTAAATATGATGTGC